>NW_026652307.1:907778-977608 GCF_009828535.3 Hylobates moloch | reverse complement strand
ACTACCCTTCTCATCCTCTGATAACCATGGTTCTACTGTCTTCATGAGTTAAATTATTTTAATTTTTAGCTCGCAAATAAGTGAGAACATGCAGAATCTTTCTGTGCCTGGCTAATTCTACTTAACATAATGACTTCCAGTTCCATCCATGTTGTTGCAAATGATAGGATCTCATTTTTTTAATGACTGAATGATACTCCATCGTGTCTATGTACCACATTTTCTTTCTCTTTTGTCTGTGGATAGACTTGTAGGTTGCTTCCACATCTTGGCTCTTGTGAATAGTGCTGCCACAACCATGGGAATGCAGATATCTCTTTAATATACTTATGTCTTTTCTATTGGGTATACCTAGCATCCCTAGGGATTGCTGGATCATAAAGTAGTTCTATTTTTAGTTTGTAAAGGAACCTCCAAATTATTCTCCATAGTGGTTGCACTAATTTACATTCCCGCTAACAGTATATGAGGGTTCCTTTTCCCCCACATCCTCACCAGCATGTTATTGCCTATATTTTGGATAAAAGAAACATTTTAACGGGGGTCAGATGATATGTCACTATAGTTTTGATTTGCATTTGTCTGATGATCACTGATTTTGAGCACCTTCTCATATACCTGTTTGCCATTTGTTTGTTGTCTTTTAAGAAACATCTATTCAGATCTTTTGCTTATTTTTTAGTCAGATTATTTTTTTCCTATGGAGTTGTTTAAGCTCCTTATATATTCTAGTTATTCACCCCTTGTCAGAGAGGTAGTTTGCAAACATTTTCTCACATTTTATGGGTTGGCTCTTTTCTTTGTTGATCTTTACTGTACAAAAGCTTTTTAACTTCATGTGACTTCATCTGTCCATTTTTGCTTTGGTTCCCTGTGCTTGTGGAGTATTACTCAATAAATCTATGCCCAGTCCAATGGCCTGGAGGTTTTCCCCAAAGTTTTCTTTTAGTAGTTTCATAGTTTGAGGTCTTAGATTTAAGTCTTTAATCCATTTTATTTGATTTTCCTATATGGTGAGAGGTAGGAGTCTAGTTTCATTCTTCTGCCTATGGAATTCCTGTTTTCTCAGCACCATTTATTGAAGACAGTGTCCTTTCCCTAATATATGTTCTTGCACCTTTGTCAAAATAAATTCCCTGCGGATGTAAGGATTTGTTTCCGAGTTCTTTATTCTGTTCCATTGGTCTATGAGTCTGTTTTTATGCCAGTACCATGCTGTTTTAATTACTATAGTTTTGTAGCATAACTTGAAGTCAGGTAATGTGATTCCTCCAGTTGTGTTCTTTTCATGCAGGATACCTTTGGCTATTCAGGGTCTTTTGAGGTTCCACATAAGTATATTATGATTTTTTTTTCTATTTCTGTGAAGAATGTCATTGGTATTTTAATAGGGATTGCATTGAATCTGTAGATTGTTTTAGGTAGTATGGACATTTTCACAATATTGATTCTTCCAATCCAGGAACATAGACTGTTATTCATATTTTTTGTGTCCTCTTCAATTTCTTTTATCAATGTTCTACAGTTTTCATTGTAGAGATCTTTCACTTCTTTGGTTAATTCCTAGGTATTTTATTTTATTTGTAGCTATTGTGAATAGGATATGTTTTTTTTAAATTTCTTTTTCAGTTTGTTTTTTGCTGGCGTATAGAATTGCTACTCATTTTGTATGTTGATTTTGTACCTTGCAACTTTACTGATTTGCTTCAGTTCTAAAAATTGTTTGGTGGAGTCTTTTGTTTTTTCCAAATATAAGATTATATCATCTGCAAATTATTTTCCAGTTTGGATGCCCTTTATTTCTTTCTCTTGTCTGATTGCTCTAAGTAGGACTTCCTGTACTATGTTTAATAACGGTGGTAAGGCCAGGCGTGGTGGCTCACACCTGTAATCCCAGCACTTTGGGAGGCCAAGACAGGTGGATCACGAGGTCAGGAGATCAAGACCATCCTGGCTAACATGGTGAAACCCCCATCTCTACTAAAAATACAAAAAAATTAGGCAGACATGGTGGCGGGCACCTGTAGTCTCAGCTACTCGGGAGGCTGAGGCAGGAGAATGGTGTGAACCTGGGAGGTGGAGCTTGCAGTGAGCCAAAATAGTGCCACTGCTGTCCAGCCTGGGTGGCAGAGCGAGACTCTGTCTCAAAAAATAATAATAATAATAACAGTGGTAAAAGTGGGCATCCTTGTCATGTTCCAGATCTTAGAGGGAAAGGCTTTCAGTTTTCTTCATTTGGTATAATACTGGCTGTGGGTTTGTCATATATGGCTTTTATTGTGTTGAGATGTGTTTCTACTCTACCCAGTTTCATCAGGATTTTTTTTATGATGAAGCAATGTTGAATTTTATCAAATGCTTTTTCAGCATCAATTTAAACGACCATATGGTTTTTATCCTTCATTCTGTTGATACGATGTATCATATTAATTAATCTGAGTATGTTGAACTGTCCTAGCATCCCTGGCATAAATACCAATTGATCATGATGAATGATTTTTTTAAAGTGTGTTGTTGAATATTTTCTTGAGGATTTTTTCGTCAATGTTTATCAGGAATATTGGCTTGTAGTTTCCTTTTTTCAATGTGTCTTTGGTTTGTAATAATGGCCTCATAGGATGAGTTTGGAAGTATTTCCTCCTCTATTTTTTAGAATACTTTGAGTAGAACTGGCATTATTTATTCCTTAAATGTTTGGTAAAATCCAGCAGTGAAACCACTGGGTCTTGGACTTTACTTTGATGGGAGACTTTATTATTATTATTATTATGACTTCAATCTCATTATTTGTTATTGATCTATGCAGATTTTGGATTTCTTCATGGTTCAATTTTGCTAGGTTGTATGTGTCTAGGAATTTGTTCATTTCTTCTAGGTTTTTCAATGTATTGGCATATAGTTGCCCATAGTAGCCCCTAATGGTCCTTTGAATTTCTGCAGTGTCAGTTGTAATGTCTCATTTTTCATCTCTGATTTTACTCACTTGAGTCTTCTCTCTTTTTTGCTTGGTGACTCTGGCTAATGGTTTGTCAGTTTTGTTTATCTTTCCAATAAACCAACTTTTTATTTTGTTGATCTTTTGTATAGTTTTCTTTGTGTCAATTTTATTTAATTCTGCTCTGATCTTTACTATTTCTTTTCTTCTACTAATTTTGTGTTTGGCTTGCTCTTTTCCAGTTCTTTCAGATGCATTGTTAGGTTGTTTATTTGAAATTTTTCTACTTTTGTGATGTAGGCTCTTATAGCTATAAATGTTCTTAGTATTCCTTTTGCTGTATCTGATAGGTTTTGATATGTTGTGTTTCCATCATCATTTGTTTCCAGAAACTTTAATTTTTTTTTAAAACTTCTTCATTGACACCACTGATCATTGATCAGTATCTTGTTTAATTTCCTTGTGTTTGTATACTTTCCAAAATTCCTCGTTATTGATTTCTGGTTTTATTCCTTTCTGGCCAGATGAGATACTTGATACAATTTTATTTTCTTTGAATTTCTTAGGACATGTTTTGTGGCCTAACATATAGTCTATCCATGTGCTGAGAAGAATATGTATTCTGCACTTGTCAGCTGAAATGTTCTGTAAATATTGATTAGATTCAATCTATAGCGCAGATTAAGTACAATGTTTCTTTCTTGACTTTGTGTTGGCACGACCTGTCCAATGCTGAAAATGGGGTGTTGAAGTCTCCAGCTATTATTGTATTGGAGTCTTTCTCTTTAGCACTAATAATACTTGGTTTATCTATCTGGGTGCTCTAGTGTTGGGTGCATATATATTTACAATTGTTATATCATCTTGCTGAATTGACCCCTTTATCATTATCTAATGATCTTCTTTATCTCTTTTTATAGTTTTTGTCTTAGAATCTATTTTATCTGTTATAAGTATAGCTAATCCTGTTCTTGTTTAATTTCCATTTGCATAGAATACCTTTTTCCATCCCTTTATTTTCAGTCTATGTGTGTCTTTATAGGTGAAATGTGTTTCTTGTAGGCAACAGATAATTTGGTCTTGTTTTTTCATCCATTCAGCCACTGTCTTTTAACTGGAGAGTTTAATACATTTGCATTCAATGTTATGATTGATAAGTAAGGACTTACTCCTGCCATTTTGTTATTTGTTTTCTGGTTGTCTTGTGGTCTTCTCTTTCTTCTTTCCTGTCCTCCGTTTAGTAAAGGTGATTTTCTCTGGTGGTATGTTTTAATTTCTTGCTATTTATTTTTTGGGTATCTGTTGTATGTATTATGATTTGAGGTTACCATAAGACTTCCAAATAATATCTTATAACTGATTATTTTAAACTGATGGCAATTTAACACTGATTGCATAAACAAGCTAGCAAACAAGCAAAGAAAAAAATGAATAAACACTCTACACTTTAACTTTATCCCCTGCTTTTAACTCATTTTTGTTTCTATTTATATCTTATTGTACTGTCTATGTCTTCAGACGTTATCGTAGTTATTGTTTTTGATTGTTTAATCTTTTATCCTTTCTACTCAAAATATGAATAATTTGCCCACCACAATTGCAGTGTTATAATATTCTGTGTTTTTCCATGCACTTTCTATTATCGATGAGTTTTTTTGCACCTTCAGATGATTTGTTATTGTTCATTAATGTCCCTTTCTTTTAGATTGAAAAACTCTCTTCAGCATTTCTTATAGGGCAGGTCTGGTGTTGATAAAAATCCCTCAGTTTTTGTTTGTTTGGGAAAGTCTTTATTTCTCCTTCATGTCTGAAGTATATTTTTGCTGGATATACAATTCTAGGATAAAAGTTTCTTTCTTTTCTCCTTTAGCACTTTAAGTATGTTATGCCACTCTATCCTGGTTTGTGTGTTTTGAAACTCCATTTTGTAGTATTTGTTTCTTTTCTTTTGCTGCTTTTAGGGTCCTTTTTAATTCTTTACCCTTGGAAATTTGATTATTGAATGTCTTGAGGTAGTCTTCTTTGGGTTAAATCCTGGTTTTCTATAATCTTCGTATTCTTAAATATTGATATCTTTCTCTAGGTTTGGGGATTTTTTGTTGTTATCCCTTTTAATAAAATTTCCATCCCTATATCTCCCTACCTCCTCTTTAAGGCCAATAATTCTTAAATTTGCCCTTTTGAGGCTATTTCCTAGATCTTGTAGGTGTGCTTTACTCTTTTTACTTTTGTGTTCTCTGACTATATATTTTCAAATAGCCTATCTTCCAGCTCATTAATTCTTTTTTCTGCTTGATCAATTCTGTTCTAAAGAGATTGTAATGCATTCTTCAGTATGTCAGTTACATTTTTCAACTCCAGAATTTCTGTTTGATTCTTAATTATTTTAATATCTTTATTAAATGTATCTGTTAGTATTCTGAATTTCTTCTTTGTGTTATCTTGAATTTCACTGTTTCCTCAATATGGCTATTTCAAAGTGTCTCTCTGAAAGCTCACATATCTCTGTCTCTCCAGGATTGGTCCCTAATGGCTTGTTCAGTTCATTTGTTGAGATCATGTTTTCCTGAATGATCTTGATGCTTGTGGATATTCATTGGTCTCTGGGCATTGAAAAATTTATTTATTACAGTCTTTACAGTCTGCACTTGTTTGTACCTATCCTGCTTGGAAAGGCTTTCCAGGCATTTGAATGGAGTTGGGTGTTGTAATCGAAATTTTTAATCACTGCAGTCATATCTGCATTAGAGGGCACCCCAAGCTCAGCAACGCTGTGGCTCTTGCAGACTCATAGAAGTACCACCTTGGTGGTCTTAGACAAGATCTAGAAGAATTTTCTGGGTTACCAGGCAGAGACTCTTGTTCTCTTCCCTTACTTTCTTTCAAACAAATGGAGTCTCTCTGTGCCAAGCTGCCTGGAGCTGGGGCATGGGTGACACAAGCTATCACTTCTTGACCTCTGTGGCCACCATCTCTGGGACTGCACTGCATCAAACCTGAAGCCAGCATGGTACTGGGTCTCACCCAAGGCTCATAGTAACCACTGTCTGGCTACTGCTGATGTTTTCTCGGGGCTCTAGGGCTCTACAGTTAGCATATGGGAAAGTCAGCCAGGCTTGTGTCCTCCCCTTCAGAACAGCAAGTCACCCCTAGCCCTGGGTAGGTCCAGAAATGTCATCTGAGAGCCAGGGTCTGGAGTCAGAAACCTTAGGGATCTAACTGTTGCTGTATTATACTGAAGCTGAGCTGGCACATAAGCCACAATACAACTTCTTTCCTCCTCTTTCCACAAGTTGAGAAGTCTCTCCCTATGGCCACCACCAGTCCAGGCCTGTGGCAAATACTACCTGGCTACACTGATGTTCACTCAAGGCCCAAGGACCCTTCAGTCAGCTTGTGATGAATGCTGCCAGGCCTGAGTCTCTTCCTTTAGGGCAGTGGGCTCCCTTCTGGCCTGGGGTAGGTTCAGAAATGTCACCTACGAGCCAAGGCCTTGAATCAGGGACCCCCACATCCCTGCTTAGTCCTCTACCCTACTGTGGCTGAGTTGGTACCTAAGCTGCATGACAAAGTCCCCTTTACCCTTTGCTCTCTTTTTCTCAGGCAGAAGAAGCCTCTTCTCACAGCAACCATAGTATGGGAATGTGTGGATCACATTTAACCCAGCACGTCTCTGAGTCTTACTCAAGGCTCATAGTGAGTACTACCTGGGTATCACTGCTGATTATTTAGGGCCCACGGGTTCTCTTGTCAGCAGATGATGAATCTTTCCAGAACTGGATCTTTTCCTTCAAGGCAGCAGTTTTCATTCTGCCCCAGAGAGTATCTAGAAATCTTGTCATCCAGGAGCTAGGGCTTGGAAAGGGGCCTCAGGAGTCCAGCCGGTGCCCTGTCCTACCACGGCTGAGCTAGTATCCAAGTTTTAAGGAAAAGTCTTCTTTCCTCTTCCCTCGCATCTCCTCAAGTGGAGGAAAGGAGCCTCTCTCTCTCCCAAGCACACAGATTCTGTCTCTGCACCACACAGCCACTGCTGGGGGATGGAGGAGGGATGCTGTCAGCAATTTAAGACTGTAATTTCTACCCTTTTCAGTGCTTTTTTCGGTGATACACAGTTAAAACCAGGTACTATGATCACTCACTTGAGTTTTAGTTCTTATGAAGATCATATTTTTTGTGGGTAGTTGTTCAATCTGATGTTCCTATGCGGAGGATGATTGATGGAGGCTTCCATTCAAATGCCTTGCTTTCCCTCTCCCTAAATCTATTTTAAACATTTTATATTTCCATGTCTGTTGTAAATATGACCTTTCTTTGGTCATATTTTGTAGCTGTTTTGGTTAATACATGGTAGAACTATTAATTTTTATTTTTCACTTTTATAACTCAATACATTAGTGGACACTAGTTATTTTTATACTGTGGTTTTGCTGGCCTTTTTAGATGCACAATGTGATCTGCAAAACTAATTTAATCTTCTGCTCCTAATAATTATACCAGATTGATTTTTTTCTTATTTTATTGTAAGGGATAGATTTTCCAAATGCTGTAAGGTAATAGTAGCAATAACGGGCATCATAGCTTTCCAGTTCATGTTCGAACTGAAAACATGGCACAATATGGCACAGATCACTCCAGGCCTAAAATTGGAAGTCAGATATGGCATCAACTGGCTGTGCATCAAGATTTAAGTATAGAGTATTATTTCCATTTTATTTGTAGTAACTAGAAATAGGGAACAATCAATATCAAATAACAATGGTTTGATTAAATTGTTGTGTAGCTATAAGATGAAATTTTTTGTAGTCACTGTAAAAATGGGTTTCAAAGAATTTGTCATGGCACAGGTAAAACTTCTAGATTTGCAAGAAAAATTGAAATGTGAGCTATGACATAAGGCCTTGAGTTCTAATCCTGTCCAGTCCTCAACAGCAGTCCACTTAACCCTCTGTGACTTGGTTTCCTTAACCCTCAGTTTCCTCATTTGTTAAAAGGGGATAATAATAGTGTGTATAGTCTATGGTTCTCACAGCTATAAAATAATACATTGTGGGTATACCTGACACGTAGTAGATGGTCATTAAATCATTAGTTGGTAACTATTCTTACCATCCTGTAATATCCTTCAGATCTATGACAGAAAATGCAGTAACCTGGCAATTGAGTTTTGTTTTTCTTATTGGGGACTTTGAGGCAATTCCAAATACTCTCCTTACATTTTCTTCAGTATTTTCCACAATGTAGCCATATTTTTTTAAAAAATATAATCTGAAAAATGAATAAAAGCAAAAGCAGATACATTTACTGAGTGAAGGCTCTATGTCAGGAGGGGTCACGGGAGAAGAAGGAGATGGTTTTGAGTCAGAGGAAGGGGCTGGGACAAGGGGCAGAGTGGAGGGGGTGAGGGAGATGTACCGTGTGGATGTTGAGGATTTATTCGTCAGGTGGCCTGAGACTCAGCCTCCTGGCTTCAGGCACCCAAATCCTGCACAGGGTGGGCATGTCCAGCAGGACTTCAAGGCACAGGTGGAGCTGAACAGGGGTGTGATTGAAGCCCCAGATCTGGATGCCATGCCCCAGGCTTAGCATGGAGAGTATGGAGCTGCAGGAGTCCAACTCCCCAAAAGCCAATAGATGGATATTCTGGATGATAATATTATCTGAATCTCCATATTTATCCCATTGCTGACATTTTATCTGTGACAGAATGCTTTATGTTTTGAGATTTTTTTGCATCCTTATTTGTCTTTTTCCTCTATTTATCTTCCCGTAGATGATTTCAGAAGTTTTTCCCCTCTAAGAGTCATTCTGCTTTATTTTCATATTTTCAGTAATTATTTATCAAATATGATACTTTTCATACAACCAGTTTCTTCATTTCTATTTGAATAGTCTTGTTTCTTTATAGCATGTTTTTCAGTTTTGCAGAATACTGCATACTGAAAGGATATACCAAGTAAATTCACACATATCCAATATTTACTCATGTTTCGTCAGATATTGTTGCTTTGGAAACACAGGAAATGACGTGGCAGATGCGTCAGAAATCTATTTGGCATCATTGCACTTAATGATTCAGATGCTGTGAAAAATGAGTTGCACTGATTACAAAACCCAGTCAACACATACAGCGTTGTTTTAACTGTATTTCTAAAATACTTAGTTCTTTTCGTGGTAATGATAAACATTTTTATTGAAGAAAATTTGTGGTGCAAAAAAATAAATAAGAAAAAGTCGCTTATTATCCCAACATTTAAAGATAGCCACTTTCATTATTTTATAAAGTTGCTTTTTCCCATTCAAAAATACTTTGCGTAAATATGTGTTTGCAATTTTCATATAATCAGAAACCATCCACAGTCTTTGAGAGATCTGTGTGCCAGATTGAATGAATGTTTCATACAGAGTTTCAGTCATAGAAATTTTGCTAGATCTTAAACTGGTTCAAAGAGAGTCCCCACCCCCTGCTCCTGAATAGCAGCTGGAGCAGTGCCTGGCTGATGGTCGGGATTCAGGAAATGTTTGATGGAAGAATGAATGAATGAACCATGACACTTAAATCAGTAAAAGCAATGCATGCTGGATAGGATCAATAATTTGTCAGTGCTGCCTTAAAAAGAGAGGCAACCCTTCAGAAAAAGCTGGCCTTTATCTTAGGAGAAAAAATTAAGGTTAGTGAACAATGCTCAGACTTCCATAAAAGGCAGAGACAAAGGTTCTGAGGGTAACTCTGCTCCTGACTTTATGTCAGAGATGCCTATGAGAACACTGAGAACAATGGTCTGGCTACTTATTGGGATGAGAAGTCAGAAAATACGAAGAACAAAATACAAAGTAATATCTCAATAAATTATCTGGACTCAGCAGTTCTCCAAGCCAATTTGGAATCTGTTTGTTTGAAGCTATGGGGAAAATCACAGCCTCTAAACTCATGATAACGGTGCTGAGTTTTGGAAGCAGATCAGTCTTGACAGGCACGGTCCCTGCCTTGCTGGGATTCCAAAGAAGAATTGATGAAGTTGACAACTCACTTGGCCATTTGCTCCTGGAGGAGCTGGTCCTGCTGTACAGGGAAGATGAGCAAATATGTACTACATTTGCTCAGAGGAGGCTGCTGTGTGAAGGTTTTGGGGTTAGACTGATTGGGGTCACATTCAGTGATGTGTGACTTTGGACACATCTCTTGACACAGTCATACTTCAATATTCCCATTCATGTGACAGGATGTACCCTCATGGCTCAGGCAGGATTCACGGGTGATGTATGGTTTGTAGGGCACATAGCAACTGCTTCAAAGACCAGTTCCTTCCTTCCCCTGAAACTGTTTCACTTCACAGTGATGGCTGAGGTTAGGGAAAATTCCTCGAGAGCTGGTGCTTTGTAATTTAAACCATGAACTCTTGCAGACCTTCCAAATTGTTTTGCTTTGCAGGTACAACAAGATAGATAGATTAGGTTTAATTTTGTTTACAGCAAATAATGCGATGACTTTTTTTTTTTTTTTTTTTTTTTTTACAGTGGGATTCAAAGCCACTTCAAACTGCCTGCAAATGGTGGACCCCAATCAAAGAGTTAGTGAAGTTTTTCCTTATAAAATAAGACTCCCTACACATCCCTCACTCTGTGTGTGGATTAGGAGTCTTAGTAGGAACTGCATATGACATTCAGCCGGCCACGCTAGATTCAGAGAGATTTCATAGCAGTTGAACTCTCTCCTCCTGACATCTATGCCTGAAAGCACAGATATCCATAGCTGGTTAAAGGGCAGTATGCATTGCTTCTTCCAGGAAAAGGCCAACACCTCCCACTGTTGAAACTATCTATCTTCGCGCTCTCAATTCATCCTAATGCAAACTAGGACAGTGGCAGAGAATGCCAACAGCCCGGCCGTCTTCCTGGAAAACTGGTCTGCATGGAAGGAGCATGATCTCCCCTCTTGTCAGAAGGGCTCATGGAGGTCAAAGGTACTTGGAGTTTGTGAGGTTCCCATGATCCTGTGTAAAGCAGGATGCTAATTCATTCCCAGTAAACCCAAGCCTGAAGGCATTCTGTGCCCTGTGTCTCCCTGCCAAGACGAGAGCTGAAGCCAGGCGGTGGTATGGGTGGGCTGCTGGCCATGGCTGAACCAGTTGTCATCAGTGCCATGGTCTTCATCATTGTCTTCAAAGCTGTCATTCATGTAACCAACTCTACATCAGATACTCTAGTGTTTTGCAAAATGCTTGGTCTCGAAAGCCCAACTCCTGGTTAGAGTCCTGCCTTTGTTACCTGCTGACTGTGTGACCACAGGCAAGCTACTTATCCTCTCTGTGCAGCAATGCACTCATCTGAAAAATGGGCAAAGTAATAGTAAGTACTTAATTGGGCTATGATGGAATAAATGATACAAAACCCACAAAACATTTAAAAAGAGGCAATACACTAAACAGTGATGATTTCTATAATCTCACACAATCTTATAACAGCC
This sequence comes from Hylobates moloch, assembly GCF_009828535.3. Lineage (NCBI taxonomy): Eukaryota > Metazoa > Chordata > Mammalia > Primates > Hylobatidae > Hylobates > Hylobates moloch. Next base: position 966,209 of record NW_026652307.1, on the reverse strand, counting down.
CCATGAGTTAAAGGCTATTTTTATTCCCATTTAAAAGTACATGCTTAGCACACTTGATTCTAGGGACTGGGGATCCACTTACAAATCACAACAACAGTCTTTGTTCTCATGGATTAGAATGAAAACTCCACAAGGACAATCATCAACAGGAAGGCAGATGAGCTCATGGCACAATTTCAGCTCTTAAGAGGTGCCAGGAAGGAAGGAGAGGCAGGTGGTCTCCTGGGGAGTCACAGGAAGGGGGACTCATCCAACGGTGCCGTCAGAGAAGGAATCTGAGGGTCATCCATGGGACTATCAGCAGCAAGTGAGCTCCAGGTGACAGGAGTGACACATGAACCAGCACATCCTCTGTCCAGGTCAGGGGGGCCCTGGGGCTGAGCTTGGGGACCCAGGAGAGAGTCTTGGAAAATAAATGGGGAGACAGGCCAGGAGCAGATCAGAGAGTTCCCACCCAGGCCAAGGCATGCAGAGTTTATTCTGTGAGTGATGGGAAGCCACTGGAAGGTTTGAGCCATGGTCAGGGGTGTTAAAAAGAACCCCCTGTTTTCTTGGGAATGGAGGGCCTGAGTGATGCCTGCACCAACGAGAGTGGACCCTGGAGAGGGAAGAAAGTATTGAAGACACGTTTTAGCTGCAGAACTGAAAGGTCTTGGGCTTTACTGGATGCAGACAGGGAGGAAAGGTGAGGCTTCCAGAGTCCTCCCAGCTTTTTGCCTTCAGCAGGTGAAACACTTCTATCTCCTCCACGATGGCCTTTGCTCTTGTTAGAGGTTTCAGCCACAATCCAGGATTGTGTGAAAGAGTTGATACATATGTAACAAAACATTTTGTAATGCCCGTTCTCTATCCTGAGATGAAATCTATAGGTAATGCACAGTATCTATTACGCGTAATTTCAAAAAAAATCTAAAGCCCTGTGATGTAAGGAAGAAATGAAAGGAACATAATAGGTATTCAATATTTAAATGCTTGGTATGAGGGCAAGAGGATTTTAAAATGCCCCCCCCCCATATCAAAATCACCTCCCTGGGATGTAACACCCTACTGGGAACAGTTGATGCGAATGAAGGATAAAACAGCAACGCAGGAAACCCAGTGGGGTGAGAACCACATCTGATCACATTCAGGACAGTGGAAGCCATTGCAGCAGCAGCTTCCAGAGCTCTGGGTTGCCCAGGCCTCCCTGCTCACTTGCTTTAGTGGAGGAATGGCTGCCTCTGACCAATTAGTGTATTGAATGTGTTCTGTGCCCTGCAGGATGTGTGGATGACAGGCATGGCCATGGCTGAGAGCATTGGAGAGGTTTATTCACAGCACTGCTCTCAACCTGCATCCTCTCCTCAACTGAATGTGGAGAGTTGAAGAGTAGAATGTAGCTCTTCCCACCACCCTGGAGCCTCCCTTGTGTAACAAGGCGCTCCCACATTTTCGAGATAGACACCATCCTCTAATGCACACCCATGCTGGGGGCTTCCCCATGTTCTGTCAACTGGGTCACAGAGAGACTCCATCCAAAACATCCACCCGGGTCTCTGCCCACTCAGGAACACTGTTCCCCTGATTTCCTCAGACAACCTTAACTTTTTGGGTTTCTTTTTTAAAACCTTGCATCAAACATCCCTTTTGTTCTCAGTCAATTCACATGTTTATTCAGGTTCCCGTGTTGTCTTGTTATGTTCTGCTTAGCAAATGTTTACTGAGTGCTTATTATGGAGGAATAAGGCAAGCACGGACCCAGGAGCAAATAATGAAATGTCCACTCACTCAAGAGGGGGTCACAATTCACAGGCCAATCCTGGCAGGACTGTGCATCACAAGGATGGATGGCTGAGCGCTGAGTGCCAGCCGGGCTCTCCAGGTACTAGCTCCCACATGGGATGTGCCTGTTCCTGTGAGCAGGTTTGCCCCCTTCCCATCCCAACATAGGATGGCAAGTCTTTTGGGGTTGGGATCAAGGAAGCAAGTTTTATTTTTTTATTATACATATATATATATATACATATATATGTATAAATATGTATTAATAAATATAAAATATATATAATATATAAATAAAAATATATAAATATATGTAAAATATATATGTAAATATATGTAAAATATGTAAATATATGCAGAATATGTAAATGTGTAAATATATGCGTGAAATATATATGTAAAATATATGTAAATATGTAAAATATATATATGTATTATACTTTAAGTTCAGGGCACATGTGTACAACGTGCAGGTTTGTTACATATGTATACATGTGCCATGTTGGTGGGCTGCACCCATTAACTCGTCATTTACGTTAGGTGTATCTCCTAATGCTATCCCTCCCCACTCTCCCAACCCCACAACAGGGCCCCAGTGTGTGATGTTCCCCTTCCTGTGTCCAAATGTTCTCATTGTTCAATTCCCACCTATGAGTGAGAACATGCAGTGTTTGGTTTTGTGTCCTTGTGATAGTTCAAGGAAGCAAGCTTTAAATGAGGTGGCCTTGTTCTTTCTTCTCCCTTCTTCATCCTCTTCTTCCCTTCCTGCTTTCCTTCCTTCCTTCTTCATTTTTTCCTTAGAAGCAGAATTGAGTTTATGAGATTCTTCAGCTCATATCATCTTTACCAATTCATGAAAGTCTATTTTTGTTTTATTGTCTCTATCATCTAAGAACCTCGCCTCTGTCCCTCTTCTCCTTTTCAGCACCCCACCTAATGTGTTGGATGCATGCCCATAAACTGGCCATGCAGTCTTACCAAATATAGGGGGTTATTATGCTGGGGCATTGTGCTCTAAATCTCATTTTGTTTCTGATATTTTTCAATCAGCACAACATCTTAGAACAATACGACATTGCTGCTGCATGCATATCTATTCTGCTGCTCCTAACTGCTTCATAGCATTGCCTGGTATATATCCTCTACATTACATAGCCCCAAAAATGGATCTCTAGTTCACCTTCAATTCTCTAGTACCCCAAACAATGTGGACGGAGCACCTTTGTGACTTTTTAAGAACCTGTCTGTGAATATATTGGAACAGCCAGTTTACATGTGATCCCAGGACAAGGGACAGGGGAGCAAATTCCATCTCAACTGGAGCAGGTGGCCCAGAGGGAGCAGGCATGGCTGTTGTTGCAGCTGCTTTCTCCTCATACTCACACTATGCTGTGTGTGTTTGCTTGTGTGATCCCTGCCCTCCCAAGATGAAAATGTAAAATCCCATGAGAACACTGACTTCAGTGGTTCACAGTGGATAAAGAAAGAAACTTCAATGCTTTAGAAGGCAGGGATCCCTCTAATAAGTGCCATTTTTAGGAGCTGAGCTCTAAATCTCATTTTGTTTCTTCAAAGAAATGCCCCAGTACAATAACCCCATATATTTGATAAGGCTGCATGGCTAGTTTATGGGCATGCGTCCAACACGTTAGAGGGGGTGCTGAAAAGGAGAAGAGGGACAGAGGCAGGGTTCTTGGATGATAGAGATAATAAAATAAAGACTTTCATTAATTGGCAAAGATGATATGGGCTGAAGAATCTGATAAACTAAGAATAAACATGAGAGGATCCTGGTGTGGTGCTCTGATCTCCAATGTCTATCTTTGAAGAAATGAAGGAAGAAATGCATGAGGGATCTGTGGAACACTTGTGGAGGAGGCGAAACCTCGAAGAAAGCCAGCTGCACTCCTGAGTCCACCTCCTTGGAAAGCATTCGTGGAGCTGACCTCGCCCTCCTTCACCCACACCCACCCACCCTGCAGCACACAGCGCAGAGAGCCCTGTGGGCTGGCAACAGGCAATCAATCCTCTCTCCTTGGTGAGGAGGGGAGCCCCTGACCACCAGATCTTCTTCTGACACATCTCATATGACTCCGGCATATGCGTGGTTTCCATAACCTCCCTCCGAAGCATGGAGCCTTTGGGCCAGTTAGTGCCCCTGCACTTAGGGATTTTTAAAAGAGCTGTTTGCATGTATTTTCCAGGTTGCCAGGAGCAAAGCTACTGAGGCCCTGAAGAGCTCATCAGGTGATGACAGAGCCTGCTGGGTTTGTCAGAGAGGAGCTGGGGCCACTGGGCCTCTCTGACAAACAGAAAGCCAGGCCTGAAACCCGAGTGGGGTTTGTATCCGCCTCCCTCAGCCCATATGTGGCCACCTGGCCCACTGCTGTCTTAGTTCCTCTACGTGGCACTTGTTGAGCACCTGTCTCTGTGGCTGGAATGCTGAGTGCCAGAAGAAACTCGGCAAGTAAAACCCAACCATACCAGGACACTGGAAAATCACCACTGTGATGGGCCAACTCTGGTTCCCAGTGACATTGTAAGTTGCTCCCGAATCGCCTTTTCCAAGGCTTTATGGGATGAAGTTGATGTGCAGAAACTCATTAACAGAACTTTCAGAAGGGAGAAGGGAAAATGGGCTGCCCCTGAAGATGAGGTCTTGCACCTCACCAAGTGGCTCCCCAAAGGCCAATTATTGGAAGGATCCCTGCCTTCTAAAGAATTGAAATTTCTTGGCTGGGCATGTTGGCTTATGCCTGTAATCCCAGCAATTTGGGAGGCCAAGGTGGGTGGGTCACCTGAGGTCAGGAGTTCAAGACCATCCTGGCCAACATGGTGAAACCCCATCTCTACTAAAAGTACAAAAATTAGCTGGGCATGCTGGCAGGCACCTGTAATCCTAGCTAAGGAGGCTGAGACAGGAGAATTGCTTGAACCCGGGAGGCAGAGGTTGCACTGAACCAAGATTGTGCCATTGCACTCCAGCCTGGGCTAAACTCTGTCTCAAAAAAAAAAGAATTAAAATTTATTTATCCACTGTGGGGGGGTGGAGCCAAGATGGACGAACAGGAACAGCTCCAGTCTACAGCTCCCAGCATGAGTGACGCAGAAGACGGGTGATTTCTGCATTTCCATCTGAGGTACCGGGTTCATCTCACTAGAGAGTGCCAGACAGTGGGTGCAGGACAGTGGGTGCAGCGCACTGTGCGTGAGCTGAAGCAGGGCAAGGCATTGTCTCACTTGGGAAGTGCAAGGGGTCAGGGAGTTCCCTTTCCTAGTCAAAGAAAGGGGTGACAGACGGCACCTGGAAAATCAGGTCACTTCTACCCTAATACTGCGCTTTTCTGATGGGCTTAAAAAACGGCACACCAGGAGATTACATCCTGCACCTGGCTCAGAGGGTCATATGCCCGCGGAGTCTTGCTTATTGCTAGCACAGCAGTCTGAGATCAAACTGCAAGGCAGCAGCGAGGCTGGGGGAGGGGTGCCCACCATTGCCCAGGCTTGCTTAGGTAAACAAAGCAGCCAGGAAGCTCGAACTGGGTGGAGCCCACCACAGCTCAAGGAGGCCTGCCTGCCTCTGTAGGCTCCACCTCTGGGGGCAGGGCACAAACAAAAAGACAGCAGTAACCTCTGCAGACTTAAATGTCCCTGTCTGACAGCTTTGAAGAGAGTAGTGGTTCTCCCAGCACGCAGCTGGAGATCTGAGAATGGGCAGACTGCCTCCTCAAGTGGGTCCTTGACCCCTGAGCAGCCTAACTGGGAGGCACCCTCCCAGTAGGGGGCAGACTGACACCTCACATGGCCGGGTACTCCTCTGAGACAAAACTTCCAGAGGAACGATCAGGCAGCAGCATTCGCGGTTCAAGAAAATCTGCTGTTCTGCAGCCACCACTACTGATACCCAGGCAAATAGGGTCTGGAGTGGACCTCTAGCAAACTCCAACATACCTGCAGCTGAGGGTCCTATCTGTTAGAAGGAAAACTAACAAACAAAGGACATCCACACCAAAAACCCATCTGTACACAACCATCATCAAAGACTAAAAGTAGATAAAACCACAAAGATGGGGAAAAAACAGAGCAGAAAAACTGGAAACTCTAAAAAGCAGAGCGCCTCTCTTCCTCCAAAGGAACGCAGTTCCTCACCAGCAACGGAACAAAACTGGATGGAGAATGACTTTGACGAGTTGAGAGAAGAAGGCTTCAGATGATCAAACTACTCCGAGCTACAGGAGGAAATTCAAACCAATGGCAAAGAAGTTAAAAACGTTGAAAAAAAATTAGACAAATGTGTAACTAGAATAACCAATGCAGAGAAGTGCTTAAAGGAGCTGATGGAGCTGAAAGCCAAGACTCGAGAACTACGTGAAGAATGCAGAAGCCTCAGGAGCCGATGCAATCAACTGGAAGAAAAGGGATCAGTGATGGAAGATGAAATGAATGAAATGAAGAGAGAAGGGACGTTTAGAGAAAAAAGAATAAAAAGAAATAAACAAAGCCTCCAAGGAATATGGGACTATGTGAAAAGACCAAATCTACGTCTGATTGGTGTACCTGAAAGTGACGGGGAGAATGGAACCAAGTTGGAAAACACTCTGCAGGATATTACCCAGGAGAACTTCCCCAATCTAGCAAGGCAGGCCAATATTCAGATTCAGGAAATACAGAGAACTACACAAAGATACTCCTCGAGAAGAGCAACTCTAAGACACATAATTGTCAGGTTCACCAAAGTTGAAATGAAGGAAAAAATGTTAAGAGCAGCCAGAGAGAAAGGTCAGGTTACCCACAAAGGGAAGCCCATCAGACTAACAGCAGATCTCTCGGCAGAAACTCTACAAGCCAAAAGAGAGTGGGGCCAATATTCAACATTCTTAAAGAAAAGAATTTTCAACCCAGAATTTCATATCCAGCCAAATTAAGCTTCATAAGTGAAGGAGAAATAAAATACTTTACAGACAAGCAAATGCTGAGAGATTTTGTCACCACCAGGCCTGCCCTAAAAGAGCTCCTGAAGGAAGCACTAAATGTGGAAAGGAACAACTGGTACCAGCCACTGCAAAAACATGCCAAATTGTAAAGACCATCGAGGCTAGGAAGAAACTGCATCGACTAACGAGCAAAATAACCAGCTAACATCATGACAGGATCAAATTCACATATAACAATATTAACTTTAAATGTAAATGGGCTAAATGCTCCAATTAAAAGACACAGACTGGCAAATTGGATAAAGAATCAAGATCCATCAGTGTGCTGTATTGAGGAAACCCATCTCACGTGCAGAGACACACATAAGTTCAAAATAAAGGGATGGAGGAAGATCTACCAAGCAAATGGAAAACAAAAAAAGGCAGGGGTTGCAATCCTAGTCTCTGATAAAACAGACTTTAAACCAACAAAAATCAAAAGAGACAAGGCCATTACATAATGGTAAAGGGATAATTCAACAAGAAGAGCTAACTATCCTAAATATATATGCACACAATACAGGAGCACCCAGATTCATAAAGCAAGTCCTGAGTGACCTACAAAGAGACTTAGACTCCCACACAATAATAATGGGAGACTTTAACACCCCACTGTCAACATTAGACAGATCAACGAGACAGAAAGTTAACAAGGATAACCAGGAATTGAACTCAGCTCTGCACCAAGCGGACCTAATAGACATCTCCAGAACTCTCCACTGCAAATCAACAGAATATACATTTTTTTCAGCACACCACACCACACCTATTCCAAAATTGACCACATAGTTGGAAGTAAAGCTCTCCTCGGCAAATGTAAAAGAACAGAAATTATAACAAGCTGTCTCTCAGACCACAGTGCAATCAAACTAGAACTCAGGCTTAAGAAACTCACTCAAAACTGCTCAACTACATGGAAACTGAACAACCTGCTCCTGAATGACTACCGGGTACATAACGAAATGAAGGCAGAAATCAAGATGTTCTTTGAAACCAACGAGAACAAAGACACAACATACCAGAATCTCTGGGACACATTCAAAGCAGTGTGTAGAGGGAAATTTATAGCACTAAATGCCCACAAGAGAAAGCAGGAAAGATCCAAAATTGACACCCTAACATCACAATTAAAAGAACTAGAAAAGCAAGAGCAAACACATTCAGAAGCTAGCAGAAGGCAAGAAATAACTAAAATCAGAGCAGAACTGAAGGAAATAGAGACACAAAAAACCCTTCAAAAAATTAATGAATCCAAGAGCTGGTTTTTTGAAAAGATCAACAAAATTGATAGACTGCTAGCAAGACTAATAAAGAAGAAAAGAGAGAAGAATCAAATAGATGCAATAAAAAATGATAAAGGGGATGTCACCACCGATCCCACTGAAATAGAAACTACCAGCAGAGAATACTATAAACACCTCTACACAAATAAACTAGAAAATCTAGAAGAAATGGATAAATTCCTCAACACATACACCCTTCCAAGACTAAACCAGGAAGAAGTTGAATCTCTGAATAGACCAATAACAGGCTGTGAAATTGTGGCAATAATCAATAGCTTACCAACCAAAAAGAGTCCAGGACCAGATGGATTCACAGCTGAATTCTACCAGAGGTACAAGGAGGAACTGGTACCATTCCTTCTGAAACTATTCCAATCCATAGAAAAAGAGGGAATCCTCCCTAACTCATTTTATGAGGCCAGCATCATCCTGATACCAAAGCCTGGCAGAGACACAACCAAAAAGAATTTTAGACCAATATCCTTGATGAACATTGATGCAAAAGTCCTCAATAAAATACTGGTAAACCAAATCCAGCAGCACATCAAAAAGCTTATCCACCATGATCAAGTGGGCTTCATCCCTGGGATGCAAGGCTGGTTCAACATACGAAAATCAATAAATGTAATCCAGCATATAAACAGAATCAAAGACAAAAACCACATGATTATCTCAATAGATGTAGAAAAGGCCTTTGACAAAATTCAACAACGCTTCATGCTTAAAACTCTCAATAAATTAGGTATTGATGGGACGTATCTCAAAATCATAAGAGCTATCTATGACAAACCCACAGCCAATATCATACTGAATGGGCAAAAACTGGAAGCATTCCCTTTGAAAACTGGCACACAACAGGGATGCCCTCTCTCACCACTCCTATTCAACATAGTGTTGGAAGTTCTGGCTGGGCAATTAGGCAGGAGAAGGAAATAAAGGGTATTCAATTTGGAAAAGAGGAAGTCAAATTGTCCCTGTCTGCAGATGACATGATTGTATATCTAGAAAACCCCATTGTCTCAGCCCAAAATCTCCTTAAGCTGATAAGCAACTTCAGCAAAGTCTCAGGATACAAAATCAATGTACAAAAATCAGAAGCACTCTTATATACCAATAACAGACAAACAGAGAGCCAAATCATGAGTGAACTCCCATTCACAATTGCTTCAAAGAGAATAAAATACCTAGGAATCCAACTTACAAGGGATGTGAAGGACCTCTTCGAGGAGAACTACAAACTACTGCTCAATGAAATCAAAGAGGATACAAACAAATGGAAGAACATTCCATGCTCATGGGTTGGAAGAATCAATATCATGAAAATGGCCATACTGCCCAAGGTAATTTATAGATTCAACACCATCCCCATCAAGATACCAATGACTTTCTTCACAGAATTGGAAAAAACTACTTTAAAGTTCATATGTAACCAAAAAAGGGCCCGCATTGCCAAGTCAATCCTAAGCCAAAAGAACAAAGCTGGAGGCATCACACTACCTGACTTCAAACTATACTACAAGGCTACAGTAACGAAAACAGCATGGTACTGGTACCAAAACAGAGATATAGATCAATGGAACAGAACAGAGCCCTCAGAAATAACACCTCATATCTACAACTATCTGATCTTTGACAAACCTGACAAAAACAAGCAATGGGGAAAGGATTCCCTATTTAATAAATGGTGCTGGGAAAACTGGCTAGCCATATGTAGAAAGCTGAAACTGGATCCCATCCTTACACCTTATACAAAAATTAATTCAAGATGGATTAAAGACTTACATGTTAGACCTAAAACCGTAAAAACCCTAGAAGAAAACCTAGGCATTACCATTCGGGACATAGGCATGCACAAGGACTTCATGTCTAAAACACCAAAAGCAATGGCAACAAAAGCCAAAATTGACAAATGGGATCTAATTAAACTAAAGAGCTTCTGCACAGCAAAAGAAACTACCATCAGAGTGAACAGGCAACCTACAAAATGGGAGAAAATTTTTGCAACCTACTCATCTGACAAAGGGCTAATATCCAGAATCTACAATGAATTCAAACAAATTTACAAGAAAAAAACAACCCCATCAAAAAGTGGGCGAAGGATATGAACAGACACTTCTCAAAAGAAGACATTTATGCAGCCAAAAAGCACATGGAAAAATGCTCATTATCACTGGCCATCAGAGAAATGCAAATCAAAACCACAATGAGATACCATCTCACACCAGTTAGAATGGCCATCATTAAAAAGTCAGGAAACAACAGGTGCTGGAGAGGATGTGGAGAAACAGGAACACTTTTACACTGCTGGTGGGACTGTAAACTAGTTCAACCATTGTGGAAGTCAGTGTGGCGATTCCTCAGGGATCTAGAACTAGAAATACCATTTGACCCAGCCATCCCATTACTGGGTATATACCCCAAGGACTATAAATCATGCTGCTATAAAGACACATGCACACGTATGTTTATTGCGGCACTATTCACAATAGCAAAGAGTTGGAACCAACCCAAATGTCCAACAACGATAGACTGGATTAAGAAAATGTGGCACATATACACCATGGAATACTATGCAGCCATAAAAATGATGAGTTCATGTCCTTTGTAGGGACATGGATGAAACTGGAAATCATCATTCTCAGCAAACTATGGCAAGGACAAAAAACCAAACACCGCATGTTCTCACTCATAGGTGGGAATTGAACAATGAGAACACATGGCCACAGGAAGGGGAACATCACACTCCGGGGACTGTTGTGGGGTAGGGGGAGGGGGGAGGGATAGCATTAGGAGATATACCTAATGCTAAATGATGAGTTAATGGGTGCAACACACCAACATGGCACATGGATATGTATGTAACAAACCTGCACATTGTGCACATGCACCCTAAAACTTAAAGTATAAAAATACTAAAAAAAAAAAAAAACAGAATTCACTCCTAGAAAAAAAAATTATTTATCCACTGTGAACAACCAAAGTCACCATTATCATGGAATTTTACATTTTCATTTTGAGGGGGTGGGGCAGGGATCACAAAACTAAGCAGACACAGAATAAAAGGAGTATGACAGGAAAACGGCCACAGCAAAAATCTAAGCAGGATCCGACGCTAGAGGGTGACAGGCGGCCACCGTCCCAGGGCGTCTAGGGAAGACTCCTTCGGAAAGGCGAGGTTGGAGCAGAGGCTGGGAGCTGAGAGAGTAAGCCACGAATCTAGGGCAAGATGCCCCAGAAAGGAGAAGAGATGTGCGGGGATTGGAATGTCAGGTACCAGAAGGAGACCAACGCCACTGGGCAGGATGAGGGAGAGGGGCCAGCAGGGCAGGGAGGGGTCAGGGGCAGCTGGATCACTGGGAGTCTGTGGACCACGGCTTGGGCTTCAGATAGGGATTGACGAACAGCCCACAGAGGGTCCCGAGAAGTGGGTGATGATGGCCTAGCTGCTGAGTAGTGGGATGGCTGTAATAGCATGAGAACATTTCAGGGAGCTGTGGAAGCACAGGGCATAGATGATGGTAGCTCACACTAAGGTGGGGAGAGCAGTTGGGTGTGGATGACTTTCGAGGATAAATCTGACTTCAAGAGAGGAGGAGATACAATGTCTTCATTTCTGCAGAATCTGAATTTAGAGACAAACAGCAAAACAAGGCCAGCTAGATGGTTCTGTAACTTGAAAGGTAAATCTCTGGATGCTGTGGTCCATGGCGCAGATCATCCCTTCAAGACCAAGCCCCGATGTCCCTCTGCAGGGCTTCTGGCTGCTGACAGCTATTTCTCTAGGCACTGCACCTGCCCAAGATAATGGCCTCACCCTAGCCTATATCCCCTCCCCGGGACAACACAGGCTCAGTGGCTGGTCTGCTCAGTGGTAAAAAGGCCCAGCCATGCTGCCTCAATTCGAGTGAAAAAGAAGTGCCTTCCATCTCCAGGGTCCCCTTGGAGACTGGCAATGCCTCCTGAGCAACTGTACTGCACTTTAGCTTCTCCCTTCACCCAGCCCTTCTCCTCCACTGTCGGGTGTTGCTGAGAACACTCCCTGTGAACCTGCCACAGGAAAATCTCCACCTCACAGTCCGTTTTCCTGAAACCTGACTTCAGATATAATCAACTCCTCGGCGGCTACAACGCAGGTGGAGGCCCATCTAATTACATCTGATGGAAAGTGTTGGTGGGGAGCAGGGGGAGATTCACATTTCAAATGGCAAAATCTAAAGAAAGAGGAAAAGCATCTCATAGCTGTGAATGAATAAGAAGCACCTAAGTTTTCAAATGTGATTCAGTGGTAGAGAAGAACAAGCTGTAGAACTTTCTAGTACACGACTAGCAGGACTGAGTAAATAGGATGACTTGTAACAGAACCGAAAGTGTTTGGCCATCACAAAGCTCTTCGACATAGATCTGAAGTCCAGACATTTGGCCACCCATTTCCAAGTCATGAAAATCCTAAATGTGGTTGAATGTTCCTATCCTTTATCCCTGCTCCCAGGAGCATCTTCCTTGTTCCTTTTGTAGTATTCTTCAGGGACTGACTCCCCACCCCCAAAAAATGGTATGCCTTGTATCACCAAACTGTGTGAGCAGTGTGGCCTCATTGGGTCTGGGGGTCTTGTTGTCCTGTAAGTGGGCTGGGGAGCTCTTGGGAGACTGAACATGCCAAGCTAATGAGAGTCCTGCTGATCACAGTGGCATGGATGTCCCCAAATACTCGGTGGAGAGCAGGAAGAAGGAGTTGTTCATAGAGATGTTATTTTCAATAATAGAGAAGAGAGGGGGGCAAGAGGACAGGTAAGAAGCACCTGTCAGTGACAAGGGATGGGAGAGCATGGGGAGAACACAGATATCAAGGAAAATCAAAGATCTGCAGGGAAAGCATTAACGCTGAAACCCAAAGCCTCCTTCTCCAGCTTGTGGCTCCCAGCAGAGAGCAGGTCAGTTTCTCAGTTTCACACCACCTTTCTTCTCTAAGCAGCAGTGAGCACCTGCGCCAGAGCCCTTGATGGTGGCTTGTCCAGGGAAGGCCCTGCCCTTGGCCTTAGGCAAGACCCCCAAGTGCTATTTGGAAAGCTGGGGATTTGGGTTTCATATCCAGGAGAAAGGGCTCTGTTCAATGGCCGTGGTTGGATTAATGCTTAGGGCTGTGGTGATGGAGGGGAGGAGCCAGCAGTGTGCCTGACAGAGCAAATCACCTGCCTCAAGGGATTCTGAAGGAAAGGAGAGAGCCGTTAAAGAAAGCATGGCCAGCATAGCCTGCGCTGGAGTCTCCTGGGATCCAGACCAGGAAGACACATTTTTAACAAGATCCCCAGATGATTCTGGGGCACACCACGTTCGAGAACTGCTAGATGAAGGGCTGTCTCCCATCTTGTGAGTCCTCACCTCTTCCCATAAAAAACCGAGATTGTTTTGTTCTTCTCTCTCCACTCTCCCTATTAGGATTATCTTAAGCCACGGATTTTTGTCATAATTTCTATCCAAGGTACACAACCCCTTTGAGAATTTAACCAATGAATGAAACCCCCAAACTCCGTTTCGAATCTTTCTTATTTACTTGCTTCAGGAAGGTAGGCCCTAATTGGCCATTAAGAAAGTGTGGTGTCATTTACTTTTTGGGTCCTCCGGTTTTATCTATCTGGCTTTCCAGTTAAATGGAACCAGAGGTTTTCATTCAACGTCACAGTATATTTAACCAACAGTTTCATTTCTTCCCAGACCTAAAGGAACTAATGTATTTATTAAAGCATTTTGATCCTTTGGAGACAGATTAATCAGAAGCTTGTGTCAGTTTTGTATGATAAAATGAGTCAATAAGCAGAAATGGGCATTGACATTATATATACTGAACACGAGTGGTACAATGCATATTTGTGTTGTCACAGAGAAAAATTAGGAAAAATTTTGTGGTATTCCATTATCATTATTAAGTGATTACTCTAAATCTCAGCTTTAAGGCTGTGTGTGTGCAGGTGGGGGTATGCTTGTTTGTATGTATTTGTTTTAGGGCAGATCTAGTTTTTTAAAAAATAAAGAATAGTGAATGAATTTGAACATGGGCTTTGGAACTAAAGGCTAATGCTGTAATACATTTCTCCTTAGCTCTGCCATGGCTTTGATGGCCACAGTTTCAGTCACAGTGTCAAAGCAACCATAGACAACACCTAAACAAATAGGTGAGGCTACTTTCCAATAAAACTTTATCATATTGAAAATAATAAGTGGTCAGCACATCAGCCTAGAGAAATGAAACAAACAAACAAAAAAAGCCGACATCTGTTTGTCTCCAAAGAAACAATCTGGGTTTGGATCTCCTTATCACAGGACTGTTTATTCATTGGCAGTCTATTTTCACCTTGGATTTTAGTATTTTTTAGTATTTTGAGTATTTCAGTATTTAGCATTTAGTATTAGTTCAACTTTCAGGAATTAATTCGGTAACTAGTTTTGTGTGTTACACTTCTTCTAATTAGAAGCTCTTCCGGGCAGATGTTTCATTCTAATGTACACCTGTCCTTCCGGGAAATCATAGAGATGCCGGTTTACAGCCAACAGCTTCATAGTGTTATGTTCAAAACGGTCATTTGTTTTAAACACTAGTCAGTCCCTGACATTTTCCTCACTTTTTAAAAAATTAAACAATTTGAGTATAATTTAATTGTGTTAAAATAGAGATTAGCATGATCATTTAATGTAAGTAGGGAAAGGTCTTTTATTTTGACTAGGGAACTCTGAAATTCAATAAATAGCAAAGCTAATTAGATAACAAGGGTGAGTGCGTGATTTGTTAATCCTGTAACTGAAATGAGACTTGATGGGAACACTATCAAACTGGCATTTCTGAACTTCCAAAAAGCACATTCCTCCTGTTCCTGACTTAAGGAAAAACAAACTCAGACCGAGTGTTACTATAGAAAGCCAAATCTCTCTTTTGTTGTGCTAATAATGAATTATTATTCATGCTCGAAGCCAAAATTATTAACCTCTTAAATTATATGCGTCAAAAGGAGATGACTCTATCTAAAACCAGGAACAAAATTAGATATGGGTGATAGTGTCTGTGGCTGTCTAATGACAACCCGCTCCCTTCCTAATTTAATTAGCCCACTCTCCGGAAGCAGGAATGGCCAAGCTGAAGAGCTGTGTGTGAAGGCTTCTCCATAAATGTGAGACAAATAATGTATTAGGTTGGTGCAAAGGTAATTGTGGTTTCTGCCATTGAAAGTAAAGGCAAGAACCTCAATTATCTTTGCAGCGACCTAATACACGCCCACCATGGGTTTCCTCCTGGGGACGTACAGCTGTTTAGCAGCCCAGCATTCGCTTTTAGTTAGGAGCTCAGGGAAGGAAGCAGGAGAAGGCTGGGAGAAACAGAGAGAGAGTTTAATCGATCTGGAATTCAGGCAGCCCCTTCCCTTTCTATGGATAAACCACACTGGTCCTCCCTCTGCAGGTTGAGGCAGAATCTGTGCACCAACAAAGAGTGACAACAAATATCTGGCTCGCAAAACACTTTCACAGATATACTGTTGAAGGCCCCCAAACACTTCATCCAGGAGTTATTATTGTGCCTAAGTTACAGAGGGAGAAAAAGAGGCTTAGAGAGTTTGGGAAGTTTTTCGGGGACCGTAAAGAAAATCCCAGAAAATCTAACGCGGCTGGGTGCACAGACACTGGGTACATTTTAATCACAATTGGGTTTGGCCAAGCGCTTCCTGGGTTCAAGTGTGCTGATGACAATGACTTAAATGAACAGAGTCTGCCTGCTCCTTTGCTTGTTTTCCAGGCAATTGCTTTCATGGTGCCAGCAGCTCCCACATCAGCGCTCTGGGCCTTTCTTTTTCCTCTTGGTTACAAGGCTGGATGCATTACTGTCCTGGACTAAATTGGAGTTGCTCAGCAAGCAGGAAGACAAGGGTTCCTGTCCAGCCAGCAGCTCCCAGTGCTTTCCAGAACACAACACCGGCCTTTTAACCTAGGACAGTGTCGTTGGTGGAAGCCTTGGATTGAAGCCACTTCCAACAGCACGCCATCTCCTGATCACAGGGAGCATCTGTGGGCTAAGGACTGAAGCCTCTTTGGCACAAAAGTCACAAAAATGCTCTCCAGTTATGATGTATGAAAGTTCTATATTTTGTGCCATATAAAGCAAGACATAGGAACAGGTTTACTGAGACACAATCTCTTTGAAGAACGAGTTCCTGAAAGAAAGCTGGAAGTTTGCCGTCAAGCAAACCTGCAGGATTTGTGTTTTTATAGAAATTACATGTCTGGGCAGAACCTGAGGGGAGCAGCAAGGACACTGCATCCCTTGGCTCTTCCCAACGGGGTGGGTTGGCAAATGTAAAACGAGATGAGGAAGAGTCGGGACACCGCATTCTCCATCTGTTCCTCACAGTGCAGGGCTAATGTATGACCAGGCTTCTGTGGGAACCCAGCCCAGGACACACGCTGCCTGTCATGTCCCTCTGTGGGCAGAGGCCAACAAAGATCCAGACCTCTGGACTGGAAAGGCACATGTGGAACAAGTGGAAGAACTGTGACATCCTCAAGCATTTTGTGCTGCAGGGCTGGCTGTCTCTTGCCCCTGTTCAGTGCCCATGGATCAGGCACAGGCTCTGTATTGACGATGCTGCAAGCATGTAGGCTTCATCGTCATGTCAACAGGTCCCTCTTTCCTCAGCTTTTCTTCCCTATTTGCTGTAAGAGCATAATTAAAACAATAAAATGCCTCCTGGATATTTAACGATGTGGCACCAACACTCATGATATACGATGTTATAGAGACCACACACTTTACACCCCTTTCTTTATGTCATTGGATACTTGTAATGGCCCTCTGAGGAAGAGGGTATATCGTAATTATAGGACTAACCCATAGGACCCAGTTAGTCTGGAACCTGTTTCCACCTCTTGCCATGACATAATGACGCATTGTCCCTTTGTGCTCTTAAAAGCACCCCAGTTTGAACAACAACATGCATGGTTACCCTATTGTGGCCACACTTTGTGTGCCAGGAAGTTGAAGGCCAGAGGGGATCATTGCCCAAAGATTCACAGGGTAAGAGGGGCCAGGCTTGGCGTTTAGCTCAGGGGTTCCTGGTGTCACAAGCAAGACCCTGAGCCAGGAATAGTGCTCCCCTGCATGTCCCATGAGGGCATGTGAAGCAGGGTGGCTTGCAGATGATTGTGGACATCCCAGGAAGGCCCGCCTGCAGATGGCTAAAGACAAGCCAGAGGGTCCTGAGAATCCACATTTTAACGAACTAAATAAAAAGCAAATGCCAATTTTGAGAAATTGTGATAGCGTGCAAAACACCAGCAGCACCCACCTGCACAGCCTCGTCCTTGCCATCCCCCCATCTGGCTCTGCACTGGGCTCGGGGCTGGATTCAGCCATAGGGGAGCTACACCTGCTCGGGCTACCAGCCAGGTGGAGAAATGGGGGGGAAAAAGTGTTTTAAAGGCTGTTCCTCTTTCGCAAAAGCACAAAGCCCTACTTAGGAGAAAATAAAATTTTTGATGGACTTCCTTAGGTTTATTTTATGGTTTTGTCTTCTTTAGCTTTGAATTATGTATGGTTGAATTAGGGGTCCCGTATTCTTTCCCTACAGTGCACATTCTGTAGGTCTTCATGAAACCCAGCCTGTATCTCAGTGAAGGGAGAAAATCCTACCAAAAGGAATTTGTACTCCACAGAAGGTTGCATCTGCGTCAATTCAAGTCAATTGGTGAAGGCTCCTCAGCCCATCAACAGTGAGCACAGCAGCTACGTGTGCCCCAGCTACTCTGGCTCAGCTTGAGGACTGCTGATCCAATGGCTGCACTCAGCAGGACACTTGGCAGACCAAAGGGTGCAGAGGAGGCTCCCTCGGGGTGGGGCCCCAATGAGAAAGGCTATCCTTTAAGACAGGACACATAAAATAACAGAGCTATCAGTGGCAATGGGGCATCTTGCCTTGGAGTTCGTATGTTTGAGTCCATAACTGGCCTTTGAACAAGGCAGGGTCTCCTGATTTAGATTGCACCTGCCTAATTCAAGACAAATCCTGCTGAGGTGTGTCAGGGCCTCCTGCTTCCCAGCTGGAGCAGTGACTACACAAATACAGGTTGCAGTTTGCCAACTTGTGCAAAAGTATGTGACTTTCGACTACATTTTAACTAGGTGAAATTGTCAACATTTTGAATTCTGTGCCTAAACCTAGAGTTGACTTACTGTTCCACTTGGCATTAACGCTGCATCATTCAAATGCATGGGAACACCTACTGTGAGCGACGCTATACATTTTTAAGGTGTTCTATCTGGAAATGTCAACACAGAACTACATGGATTTTCTCTAAGTAATTAATTTATTACCTTGACTATTGCTCAGGAAAAAGCAAACACTAGAAAGGAGCTGATTAAAAACACTTTCTTCTCAAGAAAACATTGAGAAGCCAGAAAGAGAACTCGATGCATTCCTTGAGTCACTAAGAACAATCCACATGATCTGTCAGACACTACTAGGAGACCCCAAGTATTTCCCAGGGAGGGTTTCTCTGGAAAAGCCTGAAGGGCCTCTGGGGTGTCCACCGCGGCTCTAACGCATGCATATGTGATTTCCTGCAGGATCCCTGACATGCCAGTCCTGTCTCAAGACCCCAGATGATAGACACAACTTCTTTAGCTGCTGCTTTCAGCTGAGCTCCAGATCCACAAATCTAAGCTCATGTTAATTTGGAAACAAAATGTGTGATAGTTCATTTCTATAGGTCCACTCTGCTGGGCCGCAGCACCCAGATATTTGGTCAAATGTTATTCTGTTTCATGAGGGTGTTTGAGGTGGGATTAGTATTTAAATCGCTAGAGTTGGATAAAGCAGATATTACCCTCCATAATATGGGTGGGCCTAATCCAGTCAGTAGCGGCTTTCATAGAACAAAGTTTGGTGTCTACCCCGGGCCAGGAGGAATTCTGCCAGCAGATGGCCTTTGGCTCAAACTGCAAGTCTTTCCTGAGTCTCCAGCCTGCTGGCCCATTGCATCAGATTTTGGACTCTCTAAGCTTCCACAATTGAGTGAGACAATTCCTTGAAATAAATTTCCCTGTCTCTCTCCCTCTCTTTCTTTCAAGGTAGAGTATGGCATGAAGGAAGGAGTTATCAACTTTACAAAAAAAAGTCAGGAAAGTCTCACATGAGTCTAGAATGTGCTTGTTAGACAGGGAGGAAGACATCTCAAGCCAGGATACTGAGGCACGATTAGGAAGCTGTGAGACCTTTGGCGGTTGATAGGTGGGGAGAAGGTGGAAGAAATTGTAGAAGTTAAGACATGAAAATCAGCTGAAGCAAGATCTTGGCAATCCTTATATGTAGAAGACAAGCTCATCCTAATTTGTGCTGGAATTTTGTTTTTAGCCCTGAAAATCCCATGAACGAGAAGCCCCTTGTGCCTGAAACTGTCTTGGTTTTAAAGCAGAGTCCCATATCCCAGGCCCCCGTCCCGATTCCTGGGGCACTTGGCCACCCCATCTCCATGTAATGTGTATTCAGTCAACAATCTTTATGAAGTACCTACTCTGTAGAAGAAACTATGGATATAGGCCCAATCCCTGCTCTTTGGTGCTGACATCTACAGACTTCTAAAATTATCTGTTTATGGGTGTATGGGAGAAATGAATCCCATGGGGAGGAGAGTAGTGTGAGGTGAGGCAAAGACAAGTGCATTGCCTCTGAAGATCATGGCAAGGATTTAGGTTTTTATTCCCAAGGAACTAGGAAGACAAGAAGGGTGTTTAGCAGGGACATGACATAGATACTTATCAGTGTTGTGGGCGGGAGTGCTGCCCAATGCCCCTGCCCCAGTAAGCAAGAGGGGAAAGGGCCCTTTGAGTGGCCTTTGCATGGAGTGATGGGTGATGAGATCCACACTCACTTCCCCAGTGCAGGGAAGGCTGTGGGGAGGATGGAGAAGAGCGTCCTGGCATGTGTGATATGGATGAACCCAAACCTGGAGGTGATGAGGCCCCGATCTCGGGCTTGCTGGACCAGGGCTCAGAGCCAGCCGACCTTCTCAGGGCTTCAAATTTTCCACACAGAGGACAAGGCAATGGAGCCAAGCATGCCTGGGTCTAATTCTAGCCTGGCCACCTCTTGCCTGTGTTGGTTCACATTTCTGAACTTCAGCATTCTCCCCTGCCCCACAAGCCTGATGAGAAGCCCAGACTAGTATATGTGGAGACCACCCACACAGTAGCTGTCCTTCTGCAATCCTTCAACACACCGCTGTTTTATCATCAGTAACAAAATGGCCCCTATGTGGCTTCTCACCAGGTTCTTCCATAGCATTATCTGACATGAAGCTTCCAATATTTTGCTGAGTTTTAAACAGATGATTCTCCTCATTTTGCAGGAGTGAAAACTGTGGCCCTTGGTAGGTAAGTATCTGTCTGGGTCTTGGGAGTAGCAAGATGGGAAGCCCCCAATTTAGCTCTAACATCAAAGACTGGGCACCTTTCCATAGACTAACCACGTCTCATGATAGAATCCATGGAAATAATTTGCAGGGTCTCAGCTACACAGGGGATGAATCTCACCTTCTAGCCACCATAGGTTTTTCCCCGTGTGTGTGGAAAGCTGCAAAGACAACTGGAGCAAACCATCCATGCTCTACTGGTGCTGGAAGAGTTCTTCATGGCAACCAGTGGATTCAGGGCCGGGGACCCTGGCCCCACACAAAGCATCCCTTCAGAAACAACCTCCCTCTGAGTGTCTTTCTCAAAGGCAAAGGTTGGAAGGACAAGAACCCACGTACTTACCACATCCCCTTTCTGCCTCTAAACATTCATGAGGACTTTTATTTAAAAGAATTTGGAATTGAATGCAGGTATTCAACCCAAAATGTGTGCATGAATGCTCATAACAACACTATTCCCAAGAGCCAAAAGGTGGAAACCAAAGGGTTCATCAACTGATGAAGGGATCAACAGTGTGGTGTGTCAGTAGGACAGAATAATGGCCATGAACAGGAATAAAGTCCCAGTGCATGCACGTCATGGGTAAGCCTCGGAAACATTATGCTGAGTGCAGTAAGCTGGAGGCAACGGGACACATAATGCATTATTTCATTTATAGCAAATGTCCATAATAGGCAAAGCTTTAGAGACAGAGAGTAGATTAGTAGTTGCCAATGGCTAAGGTAGAGGGAGGATTAGGGAGTGACTGCTTAAGGGATACAGAGTTTCCATTTAGGGCGATGAAAGTGTTCTGAAACTGAATAAACATGATCGTTGCACAACAATGGGAATGTACTAAATGTCGCTAATGGAAATTTTATATTGTGTGTATTTTACCACAATGAAAATAAAAGAGTATTGGCCTGAGGTCCAGAATAACTCTGAATATCCAAGGCCGTTTTTTTTTATGTCTCTCAAAACTGGGTTGATTGCTTAATTTAATTTTTAATTTTTGTTTTTCTTTACATTAAAAACCCATCTGTGAACCTCAGGCCTATTTTCCTTTGAAAATGACTAATTTCATATTTTGTACATGCACAATGAATGCTGATGAGTCTTCATTGGTCACCAGGTGCCTGTGACTGTCACAATGGTTCCCCTAATATACCTTGCAAAAGAGCCAATGGGGTCACTAATAACGCTCGCACACAAAGGAGGCTCTTCCGCACGCCGCATCCATCTGGCTTAGTGACCTCCTTTGTGCTGCAGGTGTGCCAGTGTGATTTATGCTCACACTTTATGCAGTCCTTTGCCAATCTAATTGCCTGGCCATTAAAGAGTATGAGAAAATTATGTAGACACCAAGACACATCCATTTCAGGATATATGGCCGATCAGCTGCTGGTGGCTAAAATAATACAGATGCCTAATACCATTTTGAATATTAATATCCACCCTAACTTTCAGCAACATTATAGTTTGGCAGTGCTCAGTGGCACTTCTGCCTTTCCAGCCAAATGACATTTGTCACACTCAAGTAGGAACAATTATTAATAATTTTCATTTCATTAGAAGCACTACAATAAAATGTCAACAGCCTTAAAAGTGCATCAGAAGTGTACAAATTAATTTTGATTTTCTGAAGTGTAATTACTTTTGTAAGTACTAGACTGTGTAATCACTTTGGGCGTTATTACTTGTGCAATCAATTATACTTAAATGCACTTATCTGTTTTCAAACATGATTTTCAGAGGTCACCTGTTGGGTTTTTTTTTTTTGAGATTATAATAGGAAGAGGCTATCATTCATATTGGACATGCAGTGACTGAAAGATAGGTAAGGCAGTGATGAGATAAATTAAAATATAATAGCAAACGTTGTTTTAGAAGAGACCACTCCCTTCTTCCTATGAATTTTGGGCTTAATTGGTTCTACTTTAATTGTGGGTGGGGTATTACACACAGTGACTAAAAAATATTTTCACATGGGAAGAGAGTAAGGGAGGTAGTTCATATCTACTTTAGATTGTGGGTGTTAAAATCTTGGGTTCCCGTATCTGACTTTCTGCCTAGCTAGCCGTGTACCACTGCTTGTGTACCATTTGTGAACCAAAAGCTTGGGTTCCAGTATCTGACTTTCTGCCTAGCTAGCTGTGTACCACTGCTTGTGTACCATTTGTGAACCAAAAGCTTGGGTTCCAGTATCTGACTTTCTGCCTAGCTAGCCGTGTACCATTGCTTGTGTACCATTTGTGAACCAAAAGCTTGGGTTCCCATATCTGACTTTCTGCCTAGCTAGCCGTGTACCATTGCTCCACTCCTTCAAGCTGCAGTCTGTTTCATTCCCATGCAGGTGATACAGTGCCCGCTTCACGGAGGCCATGGCCTTCTTTCCATCATTGGTTATTTCATCTTTATTGTAGAAGTACAGTGCAGAGTAGATGCCTAATAAATATGTTTTGAATGAGTAATAAGCATTGTCATAAAAATTCAATGATAAGATGTAGACGTACTCATTAACTGTTAGCAAGTATTGTTGTTGTTAATCATCCCACTCAATCTAGTATTAATAATAATCATTAAAAGCTTAGAAAAATCAATTGATTCTCTTCATTTTGGCCAGGAAAAAGAGCAAACTCAATAAACACATGGAAAGATTCTACCCACCACTAATCATTAAATACATGCAAAATAAAGTATGAAATGAATACTTTTACTGCCTAAATAGCCAAAAAAAAAAAAAAAATTAACTTCCTGAGATGTCAAGGGGCGGGGACATGGGTACCTGTGCACACAGGTGGCAGGAGTGTAAATCAGCTCAATCCTTCTGAAGAGTGATTCGACCGAATGTATAAAAATTAAACATGTACAAACTCTGTGACCAAGGAATTCTACTTTTGGTGTCTAAGTTACAGAAATTGCAACTAGGCAGACAAATATATATAAAGAAAAGATTATTTTCAGCGTTGTTTAAGTTTATAAAAGGAAATCACCATACACGCCTTTCAATCGGACACTACCAAATAAGTTATGATACATCCATAGAACAGAATTCTATGTAGCCTTTAAGAAGAAGAATCTTTATGGATTGACATGTGAAATTTTCTAAGATACAGTCTTAAGTGATAGAACAAAATTACAATCCAACATATATAGCAGGACTGTAGAGCATTTTAAACAAATAATAGACTAGATGGCATAAACCTAAGAAGAAATCTAAAAAGTAAATTATAGATCAAACATAAACTGAGTTATGAAAAAACATAAATGATATCTTTTGGGGGATGGGCATGAAAGGAAGTGGTTGTTACTTATTTCTTAACATATTTTAAGGCTGGCATTATGTGTGGTTTTGATTTTTTGTGTTCATAAGAAATTTATTTAAAAATAGTTTTGAATGTGTGAGAGCTCTCTTGGTAAGTAACCAATCAAGTCAATAAACGAAGGATAGCCAAGTCCATCTGACTCAACCCCCTTGCTCATTTGGGCTGTGTTCCCAGGCTTGCCACTTAATTGGCTACTAGCTGGAATTGATTAGCAAATCTACCAGTATAAATGGAAGCCTCAGGAAACGGGGATTGTTAAATTCATATAATTTATATGAAGTACCATTTTCTTAAATTTCAACATTCTCAGGAGCTTCCAGTAATATAATTCTAATAAGCAGGACTGATTGACTTTCCTAAAATATGGACAAAGTCAACAAAATTACGTCCTTGACTCAGAATCGTTTCTGTAGCTGTTAGTTAAATGGCTGCCAAAAAGTTATAATGAAATGTTGAAGGCCTGCTTCCATGGAGATGAAAATAATGACTCTAGCTCTTTGGAACTAGGAACGGAAGTGGTGGTTTGTTTTACTTTGTAGAATCGATTCCATTTGATGTCCATGAATGAGGTGTCCATCTCACTTTTACTGTGTTGACTTTTAAGAATCTCATTTTAAAACATCATATTAGTAAGTAAAATTGTAATTATAAGAAAAATGATGAAATCATAAAATTAAAAAGTAAGCAGTATTTTAAAAAATTAATCTGCTACTTTAAGTAAAATAAAACCTTGCATTGACCTGAGAACTTGGTTAATGAGGCATTTGCCAAATTGTTTAGTTTTATCACTTGCCAAGTGTGTAATTACTTTGCTTGGCACTTTTTAAAAATGTTATTATAAACTCTTCTTCCAAAGAAAATTATGCAACATAATTATTAACTCTAAAATTACACACACATTTATCTGCTAGTATTTGCTTTCATGCTTCAGCTGTCATTTAGACATCGGCTGCTTGAATCGTGCACCTGTTCACAATGATGTTTTCAATGTGTTTCTACTAATTTCCCATTATATGGTAGAAAGCCAAACACTGGGAAAGATAAAGTAACAAAAACTGGGCTTTAATAGGAAATCACTTCTCACAAAATTGGAGACCATGATCACATTCATATGGAAGGGGCCTGTTGGATCTGCATCCATCTAGGTCGTGCTACTCACGGCCTGTACGATACATTTTCATCCATGGTGAATATTTCAACCAGAATCACACTTCAAACCTGGACACACAACAGCAAGCTGGCCTACATGGGGGTAGATTTTGTTCTTGCCTTCTCTTGGATGTTACCTTTGGAAAGGGCAAAAAGAATACCTTTTGTTTAATAGAAAGAAGATGTCCATGGGAAAAAGCTTCATGAAAATGAAAACCTTTATTTAAAGGTGGTCTTGACTCAGATTTCCTGCTTTGATTCCCTTCCATCTAATGCATCTGCTGTCTGCTAACCAGGAAGCTCCCAGAGCTAGGCCTCACGACTGCCCAGCCTTCACACCTGCACAATACTCTGCTCCGAAGATGCCCATCAGCTATTCATAAATGGGCTGAATTACTGTATTCTCTTTTCACTTCAGCTCATCAGTGAAACAGAATGGAGGGACTCTATGGGCTGAACTGTGTTCTCCCAAATTCATATGTTGAAGTCCTAACCCCTAGTCCCTCAGAGTGTGGCTGTCGTTGCAGAAAGGGCCTTGAAGGAGGTGATAAGGGTTAAATGAGATCATTAGGTTAGGCCCTATTCCAATTATCACTGGTGTTCTTATAAGAAGAGCATATTAGGACAGAAACATATATAGAGAAAAGACCATGTGATGACGTAGGGAAGAGACGGTCTCTGCAAGCCAAGGAGCAAGGCTTCAGAGGCACCGGCCCTGGAGATACCTTGATCTCAGCTTTCAAGCTCCAGAACTATGAAAAATTAAATCTCTATTGTTTAAGCCCCCCAGTCAATGGTTCTTTGTTATGGTAGCCCTAGCAAATGAATACTTTACTATACCTTCTAGAGACCTCTTTATGAGAAGCTGTGGGATAAGTTGAACTAACTCCATTGAACCATCACTCAGAGTTCCAAGACAGAAGAGAAATGGATTTAACTGTGGCAGTATGGTGGAAATCATCCATAGAGCAGTGCCAGCTCCCAAACTCCTGGAGATTCTGGTTGCCTGGATGACCATCCCCAAGGAAAATGGGAAATGCATAACCCATGGATCAGGGTGATATGGTTAGGCTCTTTGTCCCCACTCAAATCTCATGTCAAATTGACTCCCAATGTTGAGGAGGGACCTAGTAGGTGGTGATTGGACCATGGGGTGGATTTCCTTTTGCTGTACTCACAATAGTGAGCTCTCATGAGTACTAGTTGTTTAAAAGTGTGTAGCACTTCCCCCTTTGCTGTCTCTCTCCTGCTTTGCCATGTGACATTTGTGCCTGCTTCCCCTTTGCCTTCTGCCATGATCGTGTTTCCAGAGACCTCACAGCCATGCTTGCTGTATAGCCTGCGGAACTGTGAGTCAACTCAGCCTCTTTTCTTTATAAATTACCCAGTCTCAGGTAGTTTTTTATAGCAGTGTGAGAACAAACTAACACATGGGGCAACCACAGCTTTCTTTGTAAGAGAATGTGCTCACCTGGACAACTTAGACAGCTTTGTGGTCATATACTGATCCCTCTCCATGGATCAAACCTCTCAAAATGTCAAACTTCCCAAAATGTCAGATTAAAGATCTGCTGAAATTTTCTGGAAATTTTATAATTATTGGGCACAGAAGAATTATAAAAATGCACAAATCTATGCACATTTGTGTTGGCCCCCCAAGTCTTGAGAAGCAACTGTTATCTTCTAAAGTATCAAGCTTTAGATGTTGGATTAGTTGCCCTCCTTTTGAAGAAGTGTGATGGTGGGTCAAACCCCAGCCCCAGGAGTGTTCCATGTCGACTGATCATCTGAGGCTGAACAGGAAAGTATTTGCACTGAAACAGGTTTTATTGAATCTTTAGATATTGAATTAGGATGTATATCACTTAAACAAAATAAAAAAAGCAAGCAGTATTAGAATTCTTGAGGCACAGTGCTGAGTTATTTTTACTTTTACTGAACCTACACTTCCTAAATTGATTGCTTCTTTTGCTTCTGATTTAGCAGTAGAGATTCATATTTACTTCTCTGGGGGAAAAGGACACCAATAAAGAGGCTTTGAAAACATAACCTCTCCTTTCCTGTGACAAGTGCGAGTTTATCAATACAGACCCGCTGTGACCAGGCTCTCTTGTGTTTTCTAAGATATTATTTTGCTTTTTTGCTGCACGCCTCCACAGATAATCCAATGAAAATCACATGCAAATCTGCATGGTGCATTCTTAGAAAACATTTTTAGGCCCCATTTGAAAAAAGAGAGAGACATATTTTCACTTTTACACCTTCTGTTCCCAAATGAAAACATTGACTTGAAAGCCAGGCTTGCAAACAGCTTTCCACTTAAACAATAAAAATGCACAGAAATCCTAGCAGTGCTACCAGAAGTTACGTATCTGCTATGTAAGTCAGGTGTTTGTAGCCATATAGTATATATGAAAATACATAAAATAAAATCAAAGAACTATATTACTTTTCATGTTCGAACTGATATAGTAAATAAAAATATCAAGATTTTCTATTAGAATATTCCCTTAGCACTTACAGAAAAACCAAATTAGCAACAAAGAAAAGATAATTCTGCTTATTTGCTGTTAGGTAATGAAAGCAGACTGATGTAAGAAAATCATACGACTCTACGTTTTATTCACAAGCGAGACCTGCATTTTTCCAGAAAGAAGTCACCTGTTTGATGTAGACAACTGTTAACAGTGACAGTACTGGTTCATAGGAATAGTGGAACATTCAAATAGCGAGTCTTAGGGCCTCATGATTGGAGATCTGAGAGTGACTACAAACTATAAACCATGAGTGTGCATTTCACTTTGCCAAATGTGTTATTTTTTTAGAGATTAATTGGAAAAAAAGATAAAGTCAGGCACATATTAATTTCTGAATTCAAATAAAGTGGTATAATGCTATACCTGGAACAACCTCATTTTAATTTCCACTTGGTAAGACAACATGCTCTTAGACTTGCACCTTACAGTTCTCTTTTATTATGGCTCAAATCTCACGATGAGCAGAGAGATCATGCTGCTCATCAGATAGATCTGCCCTAATATAATCCCAGCTCTGGAGGTGTCTCGCATTAACACTTCACAAAACTCATCAGTTTCTGCTATCTAGTTCAACTCAGGAACAAAAAGATATACTATTTCTTTTAGATCGTATTTAATAAATTTACTGTAAAACTGTCTAAAAGAATGAAGAAATTGTATCATGTGCTTATATTTCCTGGAAAACTTTTTTTTTTAATCAGCATCATATACTTCAAGTTATAGATGGAGAATAAATGGAGTCTGGGATGCAACAGGAGCATTTGCAGCTGCTTTTTCTCAAAAGCAACATTTTCTGAAATTTTTCTGATTTTCTAAATCATGTTGTGATCACACAGTTTTCAGGTAAGACAACAAACCTTCCTTTTCACTAATAACTTTTCCTTTAGGAGAAACAATTCTGGGGATGTATTATCCCATTGTTGCCAGAAAGGGATCCCAATCCAGACCCCAAGAGAGGGTTCTTGGATCTCACACAAGAAAGAATTCAAGGCGAATCCATGCAGCCTTGTGAAGGCAAGTTTATTAAGCAACTTAATAAACTAAGTTGAAAGCAAGTTTTTTAAGAAGGTAAAGGAATAAAAGAATGGGTACTCCATAGACAGAGCAGTAGCATGGGCGGTTCAGCTGCTTATACTTATTGTTACTTCTTGATTATATGCTAAACAAGGGGCTGATTATTCATGAGTTTTCCAGAAAAGGGGTGGGCAAGTCCTGGAACCCGAGGGTTCTTCCCCTTTCTGGACCATATAGGGTAACTTCCTGATGTTGCCATGGCTTTTGTAAACTGTCATGGCACTAGTAGGAGTGTCTTTGAGCAGCTAATGCATTATAATTAGCATATAATGAAGAGTGAAGAAGACTATAGGTCACTTTCATTTCCATCTTGGTTTTGGTCGGCTTCTTTACTGAAATCTTTTTTATCAGCAAAGTCTTTGTGACCTGTATCTTGCGCTGACCTCCTATCTCATCCTGTGACTTAGAATGCCTAATCTCCTTGGAACGCATCCCAGTGGGGCTCAGCCTTATTTTACCCAGCCCCTAATCAAGATGGAGTCACTTATGTTTAAATACCTCTGACACGAACAGAAATTACAACAGTGAATTTCCATGGTATCAGAGAGGAGTGTGAGAATGAGAAAAATCTCATCAAGGTGGTGCCCAAGTCCCTGGGATGAAGAGGAGTACTTTAACCTATTGACAAAAAGAACCAAACTCTGTAAAATAGTAAAGAGATTTATTCTGAGCCAAATATGAGTGACCAAAGCCCATGACGCAGCCCCAGGAGCCTCAGGAGGTCCTGAGAACATGTGTCCAAGGTGGCTGGGTTCAACTTGATTTTATGAATTTTAGGGGGGCAGAAGTTACAGGCAGACATAAATCAATGCATGTAAGGTGTACAGTGGTTCAGTCTGGAAAGGCAGAACAACTTGAAGTGGAGGTGGGGCAGGGAACTTTTAGGTCATAGTAAGGGAGGAGACCACCTCTCATATTGTCTTATGCCCAATTTCTGCCTCCAAAGAAAGAGGAAGTAAAAACTAAAAGGCAGAAATGAAATCCACAGGCAGACAGCCCGGCGCTGAGCCCTGGGCATGGTAGTTAAAGATCGACCCCTGACCTAACCAGTTATGTTATCTATAGATTCCAGACATTGTATGGAAAAGTATTGTAAAAATCCCTGTCCTGTCCTGTTCCATTCTGATTACTGGTGCTTGCAGCCCCCAGTCACGTACCCCCTGCTTGCTCAATTGATCACAACCCTCTCACACAGACCCCATTAGAGTTGTGAGCCCTTAAAAAGGACAGGAATGGCTCACTCAGGGAGCTTGGCTCTTGAGACAGGAGTCTTGCCGATGCTCCTGGCCGAATAGACTCCTTCCTTCTTTAACTCGGTGTCCGAGGAGTTTTGTCTGCAGCTCGTCCTGCTACAATAGGTGGATTCAAAGATTTTCTGATTGGTAATTGAAAGAGTTAAGTTATTATCTAAAGACCTGGAATCAATAAAAAAGAAGTATCTGGGTTAAGATAAGGGGTTGTGGAGACCAAGGTTTTTATTATGCAGATGAAGCCTCTGGGTAGCCAGCTTCAGATGGAATAGAAGGTAACTGTCTCTTATCAGAATTAAAAGGTACCAGACTCTTACTTAAGTCTCTCCTGGTTCCAGAAAGACCTGAAAAGGGGAGAGGATTCTCTACAGAATGTAGATTTTCCCCACAAGAGACAGCTTTGCAGGGCCATTTCAAAATATGCCCAAGAAATATATTTTGGGGTAAAATACTTGGATATCTTTTAGGGCCTGCCATCTGTCATGTGATGCTATACTAGAGTCAGATTGGAATTTGATATTTTATTGCTACAAACAGTCTGTTTTGTCAGCCTTAAGATCTCTTTTTTAATGTTAATGCTGGTCAGTTGTGCCTGAATTCCAAAGAAAGGAGGGCATAATGAGGTGTGGCCAACCCATCCTTTCTGTCATGGCCTGAGCTAGTTTTCAGGTTTACTTTGGAATGCTTTGGCCAAGAGTGGGGCCCATTCTGTTGGTTAGGAGGTCTCCAATTTTATTTTTGGCTTATAAATCCAAAGATGGACAGAAAGTATGCTAGAGGAGTGGGAGGGCTGTGCAATGCCTTGAGGTCTGAAACAGGCATCAGGGGCATCCTCTCCTTGCTGTCCCAGAGAATAGTCTTCTAAACATCATCCCTTGTCACTGAACCCACTGAGTGCAGGAAATGAACCAAGTGAGGAAATGTGGAGTGAGGAAATATGGAGTAAGCACACCCCCACTGGATAATACTTTTTGTCCATTTAACGCCTTGCTCCTTGTCAGATTCAAAACAGCTTCCTCAATAGGGTCAATGATCCACTCAGCCTGAACCAGGATGTGTGATGAAGTGCAGGCTTTTGCATCTGCATATGAATCACTTAAACTTGTTCACCCACTGCTTAGCAGGAAACGGACTTTCCAATTAACACTCACTTTGCTCTCCCCAGTTAACTAGCTGCCTCTGCGTCCCTCTCATGAGAACACTCAGTTTTCAGAGTTCAGAGGCTTCCACCTTCCTCCCCCCATGGCGGTGTCTGGGGTGGACAGGAGCTCCTGGCAGTGGGGAGAGGAACACTGCTAAGGTGTGTGTGAGTCCTGGGCCACCCCTGGGTCTTGGCTGCCTGGGGAATTACTGTCTCTTGTGCTTGGCCAGGCCGCTGTCCAGTCCCCACTCCTCTTTGACTGCTGAGGCTACAGCCAAAGAACTCGCAGCTGATTTTGCTCAGCTTCCTAGAGCCTAGCCACCCTTCCCTTGGCCCACTTCATGGGCCCCTTTGGGTCTGGCTGGGGCTCATTTTCACTTCCTCACTGGGTGGCTTACCCTGCATCTGTCACAGCATCACTTCTGAATGGCTGCCACCCTCCTGGGACCCTTGGAGACCCCAAGGGGAACCTTGACCCTCCTTCTGCCTCACTTTGCCGCTCAGATGACTTAATATGGATGTAGCCACTTCTCCTGGGGCCAGGGACACCTGCAAAATGGTGTTCTTATAGAATGCCCAGTGGGGATTACATTCTGTATATCAAGGCAGCCTAATTTGGTGGGAGAGATCATGGATTTAGAATTCTAATTGCCCGTCTTGGAATCTGATCACTTACAAATCTCTAAGAACTTGGCCTAATTGCTTAAATGTATAATGCCTCAGTTTCCTCACTTGCAAAATTGAGAATTATGAAAATAGTAGCTTCTATGTCTTGGATTAGTACTCTTGCAGCACTTAGAACAGTGAATACCATGTTAAGCCTCAAAAAAATTACTGGCTGTCATTATTAATATAACCTTGAATTTATTGTGGTAAATGAGGTACAGTGAGAAAGTAAATGTCTTATTGCTGAGCCAATAAGATTCCAAAGATACTTCAAAGATGTGCCACTATTATGACTATTTGCTATGTGCCAGGTATGGTGATAACTGAATTATAATGCCTAGAAACTGATCTAATTTAGACCAATTCTACAGCTAGGGAAAAAATAGATTAGAGAAATTGTGTTACCTGCCCTGAGTAGAGAAATTCATCTTAATTTTAATTTGTAATTGGCTCAGTATCTTCAAATTAAGTTGTAGCTAACTTAATGCACATGTATGTATTCATTTATTGAATATACACATGTATTCATAAATATGTGCATATATACATATGTATTCAAATTGGTATTCTGCACTGTTTATATTGATGTGTAGAATATAGATGGAAGTTTTAAAAATAAACATATTTCCAAAAGATTATGACGTCCAACCTGCCGTTGTAAAAGTACAATGGCATGTGTACTAGTTATCTCCTACTGTGTAATAAGTGATCCCCAAATATAATAAATGATCCCTTCTAGCCTTAGAATGTCAGAACAACAAACATTATCTTATATGGCTTCTGAAGGTCGGGAACTTAGGAGCAGTTTAGTGAGTTGATTCTGGCTGAGGATCTTCATTCAGTGGCTGCATTCCTGTTGTTAGCCTGGGCCGATGTTATCTGAAGGTGTGACTGGGGCTCGAGAAGCCACTTGCGATAGTCTCACTCACTTGCATATGGACTGGAGGCCTCAGTTTCCCCCCACATGGGCCTCTGCACAGGACTTCTGGAGGGCTGTCATGGAATAGCAGCTGGCTTCCCCTAGACAGTGATCCAAGAGGGACAGAGCATGAAAAACAGAGCAGCAGTTTGTGATCTAGTCCCAGAAGTCCCCAGTAGCTTGTTTCTTAGAAGTGAGTCCATAAGTCTAGCTCATACTGAAGGGGAGGAGAGTTAGGCTCTGCCTCTTGAAGAGAATATCTGGATTAATCTGTGGATGTTTTAATATTGCTGCACACTGCATCCACTTTCTACCCCTCTGTAGCAAAAGAGTGCTGTGGTTTGCAGAGCTGCTTCCCTGGGGTGCTTTCGGTGCGACTTCAGGCAGTGGGTGTTTTCTAAGCACATTAATGCCAGCAGCCACCACCACAGGAAGGGTGCACAGTTGGAGAGCTGCTGTGAAGGAGGCACCTTGCTTTCCACCATCTACACATGCCCAAAGCATTCATATTGTGAAATGATCGAAAATATTAAGGGGCATAATTTATCTGGAGGGAGTGTGCAGAAAAGCCAAATGATCCTTTGGTAGTAGAAGCCTTCTTCTTTGGCCTTCAACCAGTCATGTTGGCTTATGTTCATTCCCTATGAGTGCTTCTCTAAGAGGTTTTCTCTAAATATTTAACCTTTCTACGGCTTTAGATCTCTTTCTATCATCAAATTCTTCATCTTTGCAGTTACCTGCATCTGAAATACTGTCACTGTCTGCTTATGGGGCTGACTCTTCATTGTAGTCTTGGTTTAAATGCTACCTCCTCAGAGTCCCCTTGCCAGACCAGTCTATCCCCAAAGAACCTACAATCTTTTAGATTATAGGTTATGCTTTGGTTTTATTTTCCTTGATTGAACTCAGCACACTTTGCACTTACATGACCATTTGCAAGTTTGCTTGTCTATTGTCTATCCACCTTGTTAGATTGT
Organism: Hylobates moloch; assembly: GCF_009828535.3. Lineage (NCBI taxonomy): Eukaryota > Metazoa > Chordata > Mammalia > Primates > Hylobatidae > Hylobates > Hylobates moloch. Next base: position 932,726 of record NW_026652307.1, on the reverse strand, counting down.
AAGTATGATAAAGGTGGTTTTGTTGCAAATATTCATGTTTTGGGTGCTTTTAGTTTCCATTGATACACACCTATATACACATGTGTGTGTGTGTGTGTGTGTGTGTGTGTATGTGTGTAGTCAGGCATTTCTACAGATTGTAGATGAGAAAATGGGAAGTAGGGGGAAGACTATGCAGACCTTGTCAATTCCAATTATATTTCCCAGAACTTATAGCTAAAAGATAATAAAATCCAGCATCTCTGTTAGCACTCGGAATTGTTAATTCATGGGCAAGCAATTTAGATGAATTTTAGATGAGAAATTGAATTTTCAGCAGCACAGCAGGAAAATAATCACTTACTATAGTTGAAAATAGTTATCAGTGATGAGTTTTCCTGTGTTTGATGTGGTAGCTCTTCTGCTGTGTGCAGCATGGGGTGAAGTAGCCAGGTCTGTAGACAAGACTCTTAATCCGTGAAACAAAGCCATGTGTAAAAGTGTATACATGGAAAGGCATTGAGGACAGGTACAAGATGCTTCTTCAACTTTGAAGAAGAGAAATGTGCTGCTGGCCAGGCCTGGGCACCAAGGTTAGAACACTTCAATCAGGAAATTAAATTCTTATTGGAAGAAGACCACGAACAGGGCACAGTCTCTACACAGGCTTAGCTGCATATCTACGGACAGATGAATGTCCAGATCATTTTTCTATCCTTCTAATAGCTCCTGCATGAAGCCAAAATACTCAGCTGAGAAGTGATAATTTTAACCATCAACATAAAAATAAGCTTCTATGTATTGAAAATATGTATAATTGGTGTTTTGCTGAACTGTGGAATAGCAGACTGGGGTTTTCAGTGTGCATCGTGAGCCCACTGCACACCTGCTGTGAGTGGCCCTAGAAACTCAACAATTAAATCCTAATCTCTACGACTGTGGATTTTTCTCTTGAAACACACTGTGGTCAGTGCTTCTAGTCCATCTGCAAACTAAGCAATGAGAGTTGCTCTATACACACATGCACCCCATATATTCTGTAAAATATGTGTATGGGCAGTGAGTCACTATATAGAACCCAGGCTTTCAGAACTTCTGTTAATCTCTGTAGGATTTAGGGATTTTGGACAACACACTGAATTTTTGCTAGAGAATGTCTGTGCAAAACTCATTCCATAGAGAGGACACAATGAGATCCTTCTAAATGGGTGAATTAAGGAAGAGCGTAGGCATCAATGACTCATTGACAGTTTGGTGCATAATTATGACTCGGGTTGCTCCAGGCATTTGCATCATCTATTAGACAATAAGCCCACATGGCTTCTTAAAGTGCTTAATCATCACCCATAAATGGCCATAAAATTTCTCAGCTTTATAAGCACAGTGAACTTGGTTGCTTTTAAAAATACGTACACCACAGAAATTTATTTGGAAAATTGACAATTTCTCTCAAGCTTGTTCAATTCTAACATTTACTGCAGCATGTAACCAGCTTATATATAATTATATTTCCTATAAATTTATTCGCCACAGGAAAATACAAAATTTAGTTTAAATATCCCAAATCTGTGATTGCTTTTAGATTATAAATGTTCTCTCTGCTATGAAATACGCATGAATCATCAAGTTCTAGCAAAAAATATTACGTAGTCATAATGCAGCCTCCAAAGGTGACTGATGACTGCTTATCATAGTTGCTACTGAGAAGTATTTGGCATCAAATCATTCATCAGTCATATTCTAGAGTCTGTTTAACTATCAGGGGTAGAGGCATCTAAAACATACAGCAAAGACTTTACTTCAGGTATACCTCCCACACTTACCCTACCTTAAAAACTATTTAGAATCCAAATGTGAAACAGAATGTGTGAGCGCACATAATTATCCGTGCCTATTTTCACATTTACATAGCTTCTATAAAAACCACTCCTGTCTCTTTTACATGCACTTAATTAAGTCTGCCATCTTGCTGGCCTGTAATGTTTGACATGCTCAACTGAAAGCAAATGACAAAAATGCTAAATGACATTTCCACTTTCTTATTTAAAAGATTATTCAACACTATCTGTGTGTGGCATTTCTTCACTTGCTTATAAATATTTTACAAATTTCGATAGCTTCAAATTTAAAAGACTGATTAGCTACATTAACAACCCAAATAATTGAAGAACAGTATACTTAAAGTTCCGGGCATTAAATTTTTATTTTTGATCATCATTGGATTTTAATTGTATAAAATTAAGCATTGTATGCAAATCTAGCTCTGCAGGGGAAATTTAGCCACTTTGCTTTTTAAGAGTGGCCAAACTTGGTTGCCCTAATAGTAGCTGAAAAAAATTAATTATTGAGAACTTACTACTCAATCTGAATAGTAAAAACATTTTGGAAACTGCCTTTCTCCTTTCTTTTTTCTCCCTCCATTTCTAGGGTCACTGGCTATTTCCTCTTGGCTGGGAACCCTCCTCCCCCAAGTAACCGCATAACTCAATTCCAAGTCCTCTCCAAATATTTGCACAAACTTTCACCTTCAAATGTGCCCTATGGAGATTGTGCTATTTAAAATGGTAACCAGCCTCCTTTCTTAACCCTTCCCCAGGCCTCCTGATTTATTTTGCCCGCTATATTTTTTTCCTGGCCCTTATCACTTTCTGACACACGATATAAAGTGTTTCTTTTCAAGATATTATTATTTCTGGACCATCTTCTCCTACAGGCAGCCAAGCTCCATGAGGGCATCTGTTTTGTTCATCTCTGTACCCCCAACCACTAGAATGGTGTTTGTCTCCAAGTAGACACCCAGTTAATACTAGCAAACCAGGGGTGACCTTTGCATTAATCCAAACACCTGGACAATTTGCTAGAATAGCCTACTTTATTGATGTTTCTTTCTTTGGACTGCTTGGATGTCTTACAAACATTTTTTGATTGAGAATAAAAATTGGGAACTTGAACCTTTGGTTAGGAGTAATTCACTTCCGCACTTTCCACCCCTCAGAGGGCACACAGCCATCTCAAAAATGTTGCTACTAACCCTTTGGTAAATAAATTTCTACCCAAACACTGAAAGCTGTTTAGTTACGCTAAAACATTAGACGTGAATAAAATCAATTTTTATATTTAAGGTTCTAAAATGGAATTGGGACACTACTCTCAGACCTTTTACAAAAGAGAACATTTTCCCCCTCTTGTTATTGTAGGCAGATCTGGAACTAGAACTAATCATTTTCAAATTGTTCTCATGGCACTGAAAATACAATTCTCCTTCCCACGGCTGCTTCTATTGTGAGTGGCCAACAAAAAACATCGCCCCTCAATTCCTTTTTTCTTTCCACATATTCATCCATAATCCGACCTCTTAAAATGTGCGAATTAACCTTAGGATATATGCTTAGCATAAGGTCAAGATAAACTCCGTATAAAATGACTACCTTTAGAAGTATTTTAAATATGCTATTATAGAATATTCTACTTTAAGGGATTTTTTCATTTATAGATAAATGGGTCCATTTGAGGAACCTGAAATTATGATTTTGCTTTCCCACAAAACTTTATTTAATCCTGTTGCTAGCCAGCTGACCTGAAAAGATAGTATCCTAAATCTACCTTAAACTCCTTCCATTTCTGTTTAATTCGGATTCCTTTTTCTGCAACCCAGCATTTGTAATCTCCAGAGGGAAATAAAAGTCAATCAAATTTAAAAGTGCCGAGGCAGCCCGAGGTGACCTGTGTGTGCTTCCCCACCCAGCCCACTTTCTTGGAGCCTCCCCAGGGGTCCCTCGGGGCCTGGGCTGTTGGACCCTGCTGTCTGGTGTCAGCAGTGAGGTGTAGCTGATCCACAGTGGACGTGCCTGATCCGCCTTCACTGCCCCCTCCTTGTAGTTGCCTATGAGAAGCTTCTGGTCTTGTTGGCTTGGTGCTGTGGCCATTTTTCCCCCTTGTTATCTCTGACATATTGGTGGGTGTTATTTAACAAGCATATGGTGCTAATTTTGTGTCAAGCACAGCTCTAAGCACTTTACAAAGATGACCCCATTGAAGACCTCATAAAACAGCCCTATGAGGCCGGCACAGTGGGGATGCCCATTATACAAAGGAGGAAAGGGAGGTGAGGACGGGGTGAGGGATTTGGCTTCCCCCAGCTGATCATGGAGCCAGAATGGGAAGCCGCAACAGATGTCCATTTTTTTTCCTGCCAGCAGCAGCCCCTCCTGATTCTGGAGGAGAGCCGGAAGGGCGTAATTACACTCTGGCTGATAGCTAAGATCACTCTGGGAATTCCACGGAGAGAGACGCTGGCACTCCTTCTTTGGACAGTGGCCCCAGGCCAGCCGTGTCCTAATAAGAGCCCGACTACAGCAGCTTACCTAAAGTCAAAGAGAGAGCAACTGGGAGAGGTTTGCAAAGGTGGCTATTTAAATGGGGGAAGGCAGAAGGGGAGCAAGGCTAGCTGGCAATTCATGAACACTTCCCATTTATTATCTCATCTAATTCGGCCAGGCCTGTGGATAATGAAGTGGTATCATTGTTATTCCCTTTTACACACACAAAATCCAAAACTCAGAAGAAGTTGAATGAATTGTGCTAGGTTACATGGCTAACACGGGGTTTCTCAGGCCTGGCATGATGGACATTTGAGGCAGAATGTTCTTTGTGGTGTGCACTGCCCTGGGCATCACAGGATGTTTAGCACAGGCCCTGGCCTCTCCCAGTCAATAGATGCCAGTAGTATCACCTGGTTGTGACAACCAAGTCTCTGTACATTGACAAGTGTCCTCTGGGAGGCCAAATCTGGATACCCTACCCCCAAAGCTTGAGCTGTTAGCTATGATGCCTCCCCATGTAACCCTGGAGATGACCCCATGACTCTGGCTTTAGTGATAAAGGGTTGAACTAGATATCTTTCAATCACCTTATGGTCCTAATGGCCTTCATTCAAGAAGCGTATAACCTGGTAGAAGACACAAGGTGAGTACAAAATCAGTTGCCAGCATCTTCTCCATTGTTTTAATTCCTGTCCTCACCCACCCCGGTGGCCCCAGGAAACACTGAACTGAAAAAGTAGAAGGTATGGATGGATGGCTTCCATAGAACTTCTCTGTTTTGGAGAAGCAAGCACACTTTTTCCCCTTTTATTATTTTTTTTTTATTATTTAGTTTTAGCACACAATAATTGCACATATTTATGGGATACAGACTGATATTTTGAAATGTTCACACAATGTATAATGTTTTAAGGAGTCAACTACCTCTGGCCTCTGTGAATTCAGGCCATCAAAGGCCTGGCCAGCTCTATGCCCACACGCCTTGGGGCAGCCTTTTCCCTTGCAGGGCTGAAAGGATTCCCTGGTCCTGAGTTGGTCTTGATGGCTCCACTAGCAATGGTTTCCCAGACAGGAAGCCCTCTATGAGCCATGGGCCTGTTCTGAAAGTCACATTTCAGTGACACCCAGACGTTTTCAGTAAAGGGGCTGCCTGCTGGCTCTGACTGATGGGAGGTATTCTCCCATACCTCTACATATTCAAAAGATGAAACTAAATACATGAGGATTAAGTACTTCAGTGAAACAGAAATTACAATTATATTTTTTAACAGAAGTGAACAGGTGGTGTTTTAAATCTATCCAAGATTAACCCATATTCAACACTTTAAGCACCCAGGCTGTCATAATAAATGTTGTCTAATTATATATTCTTGGGAGTGCATTTTATGTTGGGTTTTCAAATTGGAATTTGTATCCAGCTGAAGTTATCTACACAGTGCAGTTTTTGTGTATAACAAAGTGAGGATTCAAAATATTAAGTATTTTTTGAGCAACTTCACTTCACTTTGAGGTCTCTGTGTAGCTGTTCTCCAGAAAGGAATGGAGTCAAGAACAGTGAATTATAAGAGCTTAGCGATTTCCACCTTTTGAAGGCCTAGTTGCATCCACATAAACTTTTGGTTAGTTCAGGGTAGCAATGGAATTTGTAACCCTGGATTTTCCTAAAATTCAGCCCATTCTCCATGTTTGGTGGCCTTATTCAAGGTTTCTCTCTCACATGGTTGAATTCTACTGGTTTTGACTTTAAACACATGTGGTCATTTGCATCCCTAAAGATGTCCAGACCTTCCTCATTTTTTGCCTTACAAAAATGCAAAACAGTGGCACATGGGCCCCCTCCCACCGAAATTATAACAGCAACGATGTAACTTACATTTAGATGGAGGCAATAGGATAATGTAATGTTTTACTGGTTCCTACTATCTTAGGGGATTTCATTAGCTACAACTCAGGCTGTGCAATGCAACCATTTGAGCCCAGCTCATAAAAAGAATACAAGTATTTCTGAAGCCTTTCCATTACATTACTCTAACAATCCCTTCCCATCATCCTAACAATGCATTTCCTCTCATGAGCATCAATGGAGGGAGTAGTAAAGGGAGCTTGTTGAGCTCAATTGCAAGGTCTGATTCAGTGTTCCCGCTTCCCTGCCAGCCCCTGCTCTTGGAATCTAGATGCATGGACTCTTAGATTCCACTCTACTATGGAAGTTCAAATCTTTCCTAGAAAGGGGCCTGGGGACTTCCGTTTCCGTAGTCATATCTTCCTCAGGAGCATAATTTCCATGACACATGACCCTCCAACAGTCCTGCACATGGCACTTCTCTGAACTGCTACACTGATCCAGAAGCCAAAACCAGGCATTCTCACCATCTCCTACCCTCTCCTCACCCAAAGAAGGTACTTTGCATGTATGGTAGAGTTTCATCAGTATTTAGAGGGACTGAGAAAGAAATCAAGTTGCAAGAACACACACTCTGATTTTTTCATGCAGGGTAATGCAGCCTCTTCCCCCAAATTTGGATCTAGGCTTTTTTTTGGGGGGGGGTTCAGCCAAGCCCATCAGAGAGCTCAGAGCTAAAAGGCAGTCCTCTATTTGAGAAGGGACACTATTTAGAAGACTGAGGAAGCAATATTCCCCTTGTTGAGCAGAAATGTTTTATTCTTTCTGTAAGTTCTTGGAATATGAGGCCTCACATGACTAGAGGAGCTATTTTAAATATCACAGGAGCTGTTCAGAAAATGGCCTTGCCCAACTCAGGACCAAGGACAGCTCTCAAACCCTTAGAACCAAGGACAGCGTTCAAGGCCTCCCCAGGTGTTCAGCATCACAAACAAAACACACTTCCGTGTTATATACATTTTGCATGTTAAAGAGAGAAATAGCAGAGGCAAATACACTCTAAGGCCAAAGGCAGTTCTGTTTCTTACATAAGGAAATTCAGGGTACTAGCAAACTATATTTGCCTCTAATTTGATGGACAGAAGCAGAGCTGTCCAGGTGAAGTTTTAACTTTCACTGATCTCCTTGGGCCAGCCACTGGAATCTTCCTCCCACTGTCAGGAACATCTCCATACTCCTGAGCTCCAGGGCCTGCAAATCTCCAACACCACTGACCCCTCTCAAATGGCAAAGCCTTTCCCAGGGTGGAACCCCTGGAATGGTGTTTGTGGTTTACTTTAAAAGGTGTGAACAAATGTCCTCGGTAAATTACGTGTTACTTGAAGTTAAATTCATCTTGTTTTTGCAATGGTATTGCCTAGATTGCCTAAAGCCTTTAGCATAACAATTGCATTTGGATTCTTCAAGGAGGGGGAATTGAATACCCAGCATTTCTCAAAAGTTTTTAACAGAAAAGCTTTATGGGGGTAGATGCACCCTTCAAGACTAGCGTTGTGAGGACACACTTGTGAAAATGCTGGATTTGGAAAGAACGTGCTCTTGGAGGCAAGACTCTGTCTCCTCCCCAAGGAAGAAGAGAACTGGTCTATCATGTCGGTCTTGCTCCCATACACACCAGAAGGTCGTACCCACACACCTGGTGCCTGTGATGGTCCCAGGATATCCTGATGTGTCCCATCTTCTCGTTTCTTCTCCACTCTAGGTTTTTACTCCTGCATCTCCAAATCATCTGCTCCTATCTCTTTGGAACAGCCTTAGCATCCTTTCTCTTTGCCTGGGGCTTGGGGTAGGGAAGTTTCCACAAAGAGGACAGAAGTTCTCAGCCAAAAGCAATTCAACATCCTGGCTTCTCAGCAGTGGGAAAAAGTCCTGAGGGTGGAAGAACTTCAAGCATTTACTGGGACTCCTGTCTGTCCATCTGCAATTCCCTTCCTAGTGTCATTAAGAGCAGAGGTTTCATGCCTGATGCATCTGTGTTCATTCGAATTTCAGCCCTGCCTCTTACTGTCTTGGCATGTTTGGGTAAGTCGCTTAATGTCTCTGAGCCTCAACACCTCTTCTGGAAATTAGAGATGATGATAATAATAATACTTATTGCTTATATATTGCTGTATTTAATGAGATAACGTATGTCATAGTCTTAATCTCAGCGTCTGGCACATAAAATATGGGGAATACACATTCTCTGATATTACTATTTTTGTGAATGTTGTTGTTGTTGTTTTTATAATTCATATGCCCAATTGATTCCAATGCATAATCTAGAGATCCACTTAAACCCCCCAGCAGCATCCTCAGAACCTCCCCTCCCCGGGCCAGGCAGCAGAATGAATGTGCCCCTTCCCTTGAAATCAGAATCTGCTGTCTCCCCAGGAGGTGCCTGCATGGAGCTGTGCCTCTTTCAGATTAAATGCTGCTGTTGGCATTGAAGCACACAGATTTATTTAGTCATCATATTTGTTGGGTTGCTCTACTGGAAAATGATGGCTCCTAATTAACATATCAACACATGAATCATTTCTGGAGTTCTAGCTGCACAAACTGCCCAGCTGCTGGTCATTTCTCCCAGAAAACAATCAACGGAAATATACCAAGCTGTGGTTCTCCACCTCGCCCTCTATCCACCCCCACCCATGCCCACGTCTCCCCTGCTGTTCCCATGAGCATGACAGGCTCCATGGGACAGGAGACGTGCCAGCTGAGAGCAGGTTGGGGGCTGCAGGGAATGACTTGGTCTTTTCATGACAATTGTTCTCAATCAGATTAGAGGACTCTAACGGAGGCAGGGTATGGTTTCAAGAGATCACTCGTCTTGAATACAGAATTGAGACTTTTATTACTGAGGAACAGTTTCCAGGTATCTAAATCACAGAATTGGCTCAAAAGTCTCTCCCTCTCTTCCCAAGCACGTGAACCAAGTCCTCATCTTGGCCTGTGAGTACTGTCTCCACAGGCATCAGTCGCCAACCAACATGCAGGACTTCTCAAGATGGAAACAGCCAATCTGGGCTGGAATGGGCTCGTGGTTGGGGTAGTGGGGAAGGGTATCTTAACACTGAGTAAGGTTTTGTTTCTGCCTGTGTCTCAAAATGTTCATTCCTACATGTGTGGCAATTAGAAAAGACACATGTGTTTGAATTCCTGTTCTTACATTTAAATTTTTCAAGTCTTCTAGTACCCAGGAAAGACAAAAGTCAAGCCCAGACTTTCATTCAGTCTCACCTAGAATCCAGGCACACACTGCTTGCTGTTTTGATCATCTCATAGTTAAATATGTGAAGACAATCACAAGCCATAAGGACCATTGTTTTTTTCTGCCACAGATTCCTCCCAGTGCTTGGGCACTTGCTAAATCATATATGTACCTAATTTCTATCTCCAGATTCTACAATAGGTCTGTCTTATTTTAAGCCAGTAGACTTATTTTAAGTCTTATTTTGTGGCACTCTAGTTTTCAGCACATTCAGTTCCAATGCCAATCGTAACTTTGAAGGACACAATCATGAATGCCATCATCACAATGTTGGAATCCTGAAAAATTTAAATCCCTACAGTCTAAAATCCCTACCATCTAAAACCCTTCCAAATCACCAACCTGAAAGATTAAAGTCTCAGATGGTGAAATTCTGAAGGTTGAATTGTGCAGAAGGGATTCGTGTGCTTTCATTTGTATGCAGGATCGCTGCGTTGTGTTAGTTGCATCGTGTTAGGTGAACCTATTTTATTGTTTCAAAGACAACTTGTTTTTATTTGGAAATTGAGTATGGTTTAAGGAGAGGCATATGGGAGCCAAGTCAATAAGGCATGGACTTGTGGGCTTTATTCCACATGTCGACTTGACTGGAATAAGGAATGCCTAGAAACCCTGTAAAACATTATTTGAGGTGTGTCTGTGAGGGTGTTTCCAGAGGAGACTTGTATGTGAGTCTGAGTGGGCTGATGAGAAAGATCTGCCCTCATTGTTGGTGGACATCATCCAATCTGCTGGAGACCTGGAGAGAACAAAGACAGAAGGCAAGAAGGCAGATGGGTCTGTCTGAGAGCTGGGACAGACTTTCCTTCTGCTGCCTTGGACGTCACAACTCCAGGGTCACTCGTCTTTGGATTCTGGGACTTCTACCAGCACCCCCAGGTCCTGAGGCTTTTGGCCTTGGGCTGAGAGTTACATCATTGCCTTTCCTGGTTCTGAGGCCTCAGACTGACTGAACCAGGAAGCTATCAGCATCCCAGCATCCCAGCTTGCAGACAGCTTGTCATGGAATTTCTCAGCCACCATAATTGTATGAGCCAATTCTCGTAATAAATCTCCTCTTCTATATCTCTGTCTATATACATATCTTATCAGTATCATCTCTCTGAGAACTCTGGCTAATTTGGTGTTGGGGAAGCCGAATATCCTTCCTTCTTACTGTATCTTTCACAACATAATGGAAGAAATCTGTGAAATTGTTCCCTTGAAAAAAGGCTGTGATAAGTTTAGTGTACGAGGCTACCTAAGGTGAAAGATAAAATATTAAAAGCTAGTTATTATTGGTGCTGCAAAAGCAGAAAGTCTCTCTTATTTGCAATGGCCATGCAATAATCAGACTTTCCAATGAACAAGCACATACTTATAAAATGTGCAGGCCAGGCATAGTGGCTCATGCCTGTAGTCCCAGCACTTTGGGAGGCTGAGGTAGGCAGATCACCTGAGGTCAGGAGTTTGAAACAAGCCTGCCCAACATGGCGAAACCACATCTCTACTAAAAATACCAAAAATTAGCTGGGCATGGTGGCAGGCACCTGTAATCCCAGCTACTTGGGAGGCTGAGGCAGGAGAATCGCTTGAACCTGGGAGGCAGAGGTTGCAGTGAGCCGAGATCATGCCATTGCACTCCAGCCTGAATGACAAGAGTGAAACTCTGTCTCAAAAAAAAAAAAAAAAATGTGTAGATCACAACCACTCTCCAAATACAAGTGCACCAAGTGTTTGGAAGATCATAGAAGTGAAAATGCAGGTGAAAAATACAAGAAATATTTTCTGCCAAATTATTCAATTATGTATGACTACTTCCCTTTCACACATAGCACCAACCCACTATGCTCCGTATTTCATCTTCACATAATTTCCAACACTAAAGGTATAAATTGTGTAAAGAGTTTTAGAGAGCTCTAATTCATATTATGCATTTTTGCAAATTGACTCCATGGAAGTACCTTATCACAAAGTTGACTTTGTACGTAAGCATTGTGCATGTGTGTGAAATTAATTAATTTTAATTAATTAACAAAGAGATGTCTTTTTAAATAATAAGAGATGGCTTTTGTACATTGGCATTTGTGAAAGATAATATTGCTTGACATTCCTTTAACATTTCTTTAGCCATCTGCACATGTGGTGGTAACTCATCACAGTTTTTGATCAATCTCCTCAAAAGACACAGGTTATCTGTCATATTTCAGATAACCACAGTCATGAACCTGCGTGCATGCAGTCAACAATCATAGTCATACACATTCATACATCTTGCTTTTTGATCTATTTCTTTATGAACAGAGCTTGCCTGCTCATAACTGTTATACCCATTTGAATGTCTTTAGTATACCTGAGTGTTTATGCTTGCAAAAATATGTTATTATTGCCGATTTTATTGCATAAAGTGGCCAATCAAGTATTCTGTCCTATTTTTATGCTTCTCAAAAATATTCCATTTTAAAAATCTAAATAAATGTTTTCTTTAAAGATTTACATTTTTTTCCAAAATTATATTTTGAGGATTTGATCTTTCAAGAGTGTAACTTTCGGGATTATAGACCCTAGGGGTTTTCGATTTTTCAGGATTTCAACACTCAAGATTATGATGTTCAGGATTGTGTCTTTTGGGATTATGGCCCAAACCTATTAAACTCATATAGACTTTTCAATGTACATGTTACAGTATGTATGTCATTGCTATGATGAGCAACATATCTGATAAAAGTGGGCAATATCTTTATCAACTATAACTAAAAAATCAAAACTTCTGTTGTAACTTTTAAGCTACACTTATATTGTCCTATATACTCTGGTTGTCTGTGTATGTTGTGTTCTATTAGAAGATAAACAATACTGGGCTTCACAGTTCCTGTTATTGAAAACTCCAAGAGGTCCTGAAAAATATTTAAAATAAATTTTTAAGAGACAATGACTTACATTTTTAAAAGAGGATTTGTTCTTGAGTAACAAACAGTACAGAACACTTCATACGCCACTTTACACAACAAAATAGGCGATAATTCAGGACCTCTTAGAGTTTTCATGATTCCGGTTATTGAAAACTCCAATTGCTGCTCCTTGGTGAATCCCTGGGATTTATTGCAGGGTCAGTAAATAATGAGTGACACATGCATACATACATATATCTTATATATCTATTACATGTATGTATCAGTTAGTCAAATATTATTTGAATAGATAAGTGAATAAATACTAAGATAGAGACTTTGAGATAGACGTTTGGGTTTTATTAGCTAGGTACAATCTTTTTTGGTCTTCTTCAACCACTAAGAGTTTCAGAACACAAGCATGTGGCACCTATAGACCTTGACTATTGTCTATCACCACACATGCAATGCATGGTCAAAGCATAAAGAAATAATTTTTTCACTGCAGGTCTCAACCCTGGCTACACACTGGGATCACCTAGGAAGCTTTTGGGAAGGATGAAAATGTAATTATGATGATGGTTGCACAATTCTATATGCTAAAAACTGTTGAATTGTGTACTTAAAGCAGCTGAAATTTATGATATGTAAATTATATCTCAGTAAAGCAGTTAAAACAAAGTGAATCCCTCACCCAGAGATTCAAATTCAACTTGTCCTGAATGCAGCTGATAAAATCTCCCCAGGTGGTTCTAATGTGCAGCCAGGGCTGACAACCACTAGTTTATAATCAGTTCAGAACTCTATGGCCAATCAATTCCTGCAGACACCTGGAATCCTGGACCAGCTATGGAGACAATTGATTATTCTATTTGTGTAGACCTGGCTACCCAGGGACCCACCTCAAATGCCACATGTTATCAGTAACATCTTAACTCTATTGTTCCCAAACCTAACCAAACAATATACAAAACACGGAGATTTTAAAGCAGACATCTGTTGGTTCACCTGCCAACCTTCCGCATCACTGTCCCCTGTGTTGGTGCCTGGAAATCTAAATTTCTAAAGGCTCCATAGAGTCTGAGTTCCCTGACCAACATTCCCAGGGCTATGTTAATGTCTTGGGTTTAAATCTAGTACCCAAGTTCTCAAGTAAACAGCAAATATTACCAGGAGGTGCATGTCCCAAAATAGTTTGGGGGAACTATTTGCACTCAAAGTCACAAGGCTGATAAAACAAATGACAATTAATGTAGTCATGTCATAAGGGAGAGTGACATTCATGTGAGAACAGCCAGAGAATGAGATTAGCTCCTGTTACTTCTTGGCTGGCTGACCATAGGTGATGTCTTCTAATCCACTGGCACTCCCTTTCCTCCCCTTCTCCTGCTATGGAAAAAGGGCTGACCCTCCTTAGGCTGAGGTCAACTCTCCCGTCATTGTTCTGAAGCCCATATGCTTTCACAGGAAACTAAGATTCTCAATTAGACTTTATTCCCTTTTATAACCTCAACCTCTCAGTTGCCATTCTTTCTTTCAGTTCTTAAATATGCTTCTCTCTCGTCTTAATAACAAACAAGCAAAATTCTCAGGACTCCGTCCTCCCACTTCCCTCTCCTGGCCAGCCATGTCCTATCCATGTCTCCATTTTGCATTCACCCTTGACTGGACTCCACCAGTTGCTGCTATTGCTTGGCTAACACACCACTTGTTTCCTGGGCCATTCATGCTAGCACAGCCCCAGCATGGACCTTACCTCCCGATCTACCTTCCTCGTGCTCGCCTACCTGGCTTTCCAATGTGGGCATTCTCGAGGCTCTCTTCTTACCCTCCAGTTCTTATTTGCCCTACCCTTTGTCTTTATTAGTATTTGCCCTACTGTTCCTCTTTCTTTCCTAGAAGTTCTCATCTACTGTGATGCTTCAAATTGCTACAAATAAACTGAAATCTCCCAGAAGATTGCTCTCTACCAGATCTATTCAACAGAACACTCAACAACCCTAGCTTTCAACTCTCTCTCAGATTCAATATACCCAAGCTGAAATCACGATCTCCCCTATAGGATCTCAGTCTGTGGTCTCCAGGCTGGTGACTAGTGTCATGCCCCATCTAGTGGGTTAGCTGAAACCCGAGCCATCACCCTTGGTCTCTCCCCTCTTCATCCCCCTTAAGCAAAGTTCCCCACATCTTAAGGATTTTTACTCTCAAGTATTTCTCAAATCCCTTTGGTGCATTGTATCTCTGCAATCTCATATTATTCCAGATTGTCTGTCTAAAGTGCAATTCTTGTCACCACCTTCTCTTAAACCCATAAATGATCCTCCATGGATCAGGGGATAAAAACCACAATTCCCGGCAGCCTCATTAAAGCCCCTGGATAATCTCACCCTCTCCATCTCCCCAGCAGTGGTCATGACTCACTCCCCTTTTTCTCTACTCTCCAGCCACACTAGCCTCTGTCCTCCATGGAGGGAAATGAGTGTCGTTTTCTTTGGATGCTGTGTTCTCAATGCCCAGCACAGTTGCTGCCACATCATAGGCACTGGCAAAATATCTGTTGATAAAATGAATCTGAATTCCCTAAGCCTCAGTTTGCCCATTTATAAACTAGGGCTAGTGATAGCAGCTAATATTTAGAATGACTTTATGAAGATGCTACATGATAGCACTGGCAAGATACTCAGCAGAGTCTAGCACATCACTGGGGCACTGAACAAGATAATTATTTAAGTGATGATGATGATCCCCTGGTCCAAGCTCACTGGGAGCCTGAGTCAGAAGGATTGCTTGAGCCTAGAACTCAAAAATGCAGTGAGCTAGGATCACACCACTGCACTCCAGTCTGAGTGACAGTCTCAAAAAAGTGATGATACTGATTAAGAATAAAGAAAAACTCATCAGGTGCACAAGTTCATAGGACAAAACCCAATTTATACTAGATGATCAATTAATGTTATTGCAAGCAGAAGCAGAATCTTACAGGGTTTGTGAATATCACCCCTATATTTGTATATTTGAGAGGAAAAAAAAGCAGTCCATTTTGATATGGAAAAGAACAGATTTGGCACACAAAGAATACGCCAGCTCTGGTTCAAACGGTCTTTGTGACCCCTGGCAAGTTGCTTACCCTTTGTGAGCCTCCATTTCCTTGAACACTAAATGGGTGTATTGGTCTGAAGAAGTATCCAAATTCTCCAAAGTCTTCTAGGAGTGATCCCTTAATCCCGGGTAGGGCTGGCCATGCCTGGGGGTGGGGCAGTCAGGGCCTCACCTCTGCTTCATTCAGAGCAGCTCCCATTTTATGTTTCTACATTAAATTCTGGAACAAAGCGTTCTGTGTCTAAAAACCCGATGGTGATACGTAAAATGTGGGATTGAGGGAACGTTTGCTTCAGTCAGGATTCTTTGTGCTGCAAGCCAAAGAAAGCCCCACCCAAGCCGGCCTCAACAGGAAGAAAATGTCCACTCATAAGACGTCCCCCCAGGCTCAGGTTCATGTCTCCATGGCTCCTGTGCCTGCTTCCTCCCCAGCCTGTCTCTCTCCAGGTGCGGCTGTGGCACCTGCTGACGCCTGTCCCTCAATCCTCCTACCCACAGGAGGCTGGCCGCCTCGTCAGGCTATGTCTGTGGAGGAGCCAGTCCTGGCACCGCAATCCCAGGGTGACCCCGAGTCACGCGTCCACCCCTGATCCAGCCACGGAGCCCTGGGGAGCACAAGGTGCTGCTCACGTCAGCTTGGGGTTCTGTTCCCCACTTTAGGGCTGAGGATTGAGCCTCATGTGGGTTATGTGACCTGAGGGTATGAGGAACGGGGCTCCTCAAGAGAAATTAGAAAATGGTGACTAGATGGTTAAAGAAATGCTGCGAGTGAAACCAAAGCTCAAACATTCTGATGTCTGGACGACTTTAAATCCTCAGAAGAATCTCAATTCCCTCAGGCAACTTCAGTGGAAATTGCTGCTTCAGCTCCAGCTACCAAATAAAGCCTCCCCCTGACCCACGAGCACCTCTGGACTATCTCTTGGACTAAAAAATTTAAACTTAAATCTCCAGACCCTCGGAAAAAGCCAACTGGCCTTCTCTTAACTCAAACCTCGCTAACAGAATAGTCAGGAAATGAACAAAGCCCTCCGGAGTGCTGCTGTCGGCAGAATTCCGACTGTCACATCTTCCCTTCTCCGGGCTGTTTGCTCTGACTCTTATCCGCTCTATCTTGAAGAGCTTGACAAGTTCCCTATCCATTCAAGCAGCTCCCTCGCCATTACATACTTGCTGACCTAGAATATTAGTCTTTTGTGTGCTACTATATCAAAAGCTTTCTTGAAGTCCAAGTAAATTATAGCCAGGCTTTCTCCTGTTGACTCAGTGCTGTTTCCTTGAAAAATTCTATCAGATCAACCACGCATGGTTTCTCTTTGGTGAGTCCATGCTGACTACCTGTAATTAAGCCAGGGCGAGCGCAGCCCCTGCCCGATGCACCGAGTGCCTGTTCCGCTTTGGCTCCCTCTGAAGCCAAGATGAAGCCAAGCAAGCTCCCAAGTAGTGTGGAGACCTCTGTGGCCCCTTCTCCAGGGATGAGCCAAGCAGCTCAAGTTCCTTTTACGTTTTTATCATGCATTTAAAAGAGTGTCCTCAAAAATGGTAATTTCAGTTGAAGCGAGAGAAAGCACACGGAATTTGGAAGCTGAAGCCTTCAATCCAAATCCCTCCTCTGCCTTTTAGTAGCTGTGTGCATGGCTATAAAGGAATACCTGAGGCTGCATAATTTATAAAGAAAAGAGGTTGATTTTGGCTCACGGTTCTAACGTCTGTACAGGAAGTGTGGTGCTGGCATCTGCTTCGGGTGAGGGCCTCAGGAAACTTCCAAATATGGCAAAAGGTGAAGGGAGAAAAAGGCGTATCACTTGGCAAAAGAGGGAGCTAGAGGAGAGGGAGATCCTAAGCTCTTTTAAACAACGAGCTCTCATGTGAACTCATCACCACTCACAACCATGGGGAAGGCACAGGCCATTCCTGAGGGATCTGCCCCCATGATCCAAACACCTCCCACCAGGCCCCGCCTCCAACATTGGGGATCACATTTCAACATGAGATGTGGAGGAGACCATGATCCAAACACCTCCCACCAGGCCCCGCCTCCAACATTGGGGATCACATTTCAACGTGAGATGTAGAGGGGACATACATCCCAACCGTGTCACATCATCGTTCTGAGCAAGTCCCCAAATGTTTCTGAACCTCGGTTTTCTGCCTGTCAGGTGGCACTGATAATGACACCTGGTGTGTGTGGTCATTCACAGAATTGAGTTAATGAAGTTACACAAAGCATCTCATCAAGTCATTCATTCAACAGTCTCCCACATTATAGGGACTCAATTAATGGTGTCATTTACTTATTTCTGCAAGTCAGATACTTCCCCAGGCCATTTCTAATCTTACTTCCCATTGCCATTTTTTTCACTACATATGACCTTAAATATCCCATCCCCTCCTCCATTTTGTGTCATGTTTAATGGAGAGAACATTTATTCCACAATCTTTATATTTGCTATGAAAGAACTGCCCTAGACCCTTTGGTTTCATTCTCCACCACGTATCCTCAGGGAGGAACAAGGTTTTCTGAATAATGGGTTTTGATCTTGGCATGTTCAGGTTAAGCCCTCTTTGTCTTTGTAATCTGCCTCCCTGCAGCAGCAGGAAGGTTTGGGTCTATTCTCGGTTTGCCCAAAGTGGTCTCGATTTTTGATCTTTTTCTGGAATAATTCTTACTAGCACCTTCTTTTGGTCTCAATGTGCCGCATTTTGGGTGGTAAACTCTAGTCACCTTGTATCTTTGTCATGCATTAAAAGTGTCTCTGTCTCTAGCACAGGGGGCAGCTATCCAGTTGTGTCTGTGACCAGGCAGGCAAGTCTGCTTAACTCAGGGGTGGGTAGTACTCTGCCTACTAGGATTCTGTAAAAAAAAAAAAAAAAAGGTGACCTTATTTTTTTTTTAAGTCTCTAGCTGCCCAGCTCTTGTGTAGCTCCTTATTGGGGTAGGACTCAGGCAGGAAGAGAATGCTAGCAATCCTCCTACCCTGTCTGGAATTCATGTCCTCCAATTCCTGTCTTATCCTACTCCTTAGTTAGACTAAATAAAACGCTACCCATGATGTCTTTCCTACGCCATGCCTCCATTCTCCATGAGCTTGGAGTAGCACCTACTTCCTCTGAACTCCCAGGGGGCCTCCTCTGAACCTCCAGGTGATACTTGTCCACTTATCCTGCACAGCTCTCCTCATTCATGCATATACAGTTAAATTTGTTCACTTGCTCTTTCAGGGCCAGTCCTGCCGTGGTCCACTTGTGTATTCTCTATAGTCATCATGAGTATTTTGCTGATGGGATGCAGTGGAAAACAACTTTTTTATGTGAATGAGTGAATGAATTGATTTGGTTTCCAGGAGTGTGATTACAGCAGTACACATTACCACTAGCTTTGTCCTTGGGTAGCAGGCTGGTGCTTCATTCTAGTCCACCTGGGGGACTTGCAGTTGTGCCTGCCTACAGCTCTGCAATTTATAAAAGTTAGACTTATGAATAAATACCATGGACAAGGACTAACTGTTCTAAAGATTGCTAGCTACAGAAAATGCTCTGTGTTCTTTGGGAGTTGTTAGTTGGGAGTGACAGCAGCCCAGCTCCAGCTAGCTAACCAAAGAGGGTGTATCGGTTGACAGTGCATCCAGGGAGTATTGTGCAAGAGAAGGATGGGAGGTAATTGGATGTCTGGACTAACTGGATGTGAGGATTTGGGGACTGCCAGGATGGAAACCCCTTCATTGTTCCCCACATCCTTTGGCCTCACTCTTTCTCATCACAGACTCTCTTTCTCCAAACGGAGGAGAGAATGTCTACCAAGTGCCCCAGGTTTTAAGGTGTCTGCCACTCAGTCACAGGAGAGACTGCTCAGGTCCTAGCAGTGTAGGAAGGACTCTGATTGCCCCAACCAGTGTTGCACCCACTTCCACACTATTACCTGCAGCAGAGGGTGGGCGCTGGGAAGCAGGTAAAAGGAGCTTGGGAAGGGCCTGGCAGCTCTAGTGGGGACCAAGCAGATAGGAGAGGGGTGGGTGTGGAGGAGCAGTTCTCAGAAGAAGGAGGTGCTAGGGAAATGGAACAGGGGATGCCAACAACAGATTCTTCAGTAACAGCATTTACACCATTGTACTCTTCAGTGCCATGCATTGGGCATTTGCCCCAGAGTGCTGGGGGTGAAGGGGGGCAAAGAGGACAAGAAGGAGACAGAAAAGCACAAAGCTAAGGAGGTAAGAACTGATACCCATTGAAAATGAATGGCCCTGAGAGCAACGGGTCCTGGAAATGACAGAGTAAATCAGGACCCTCACTAGGACATAACTAAGGCCACCTGAGGGTAAATAGTTCATCACCCTTGCAAGTTTGCCTTACAGCCTCTCAATCAGCTGGTGTTGCAAGACATCAGGGCTGGAAGCCCAAAACTGAACCTCATAGACACCACTTCATGTTATTCAAGCCCTCCCATGTCCCTTTGCACAACTTGGTTAAATGCACCAAAAGCTATCGTTTGTATAGACAGCACCATGCATTCCATGCAGGGCCTTCCTGTATCAGTCCATTCGGGATCTGGCTCCATGTAATGGGCAGGAAGAGCAGGCATCATTAGCCCTATTTTATAGACACGGAAACCAAGGCTCTGGAGATGAATGACTTGCAGAGGGACAGAGAGCAGGAGAACCACATGGTGTGGGAGAAAGAACCCATATGTTTCCATCTGGATAGGTACAATAATGCTAGTGGAATGAATTCGTGAACACGAAAAACATGGATTTTGGAATCACCTATTAGCTGGACAACTTTGGACAGGCTACTCGGTTCTCCCTCCTTGGAGCCTCGGTTTCTCCAACACCAAACGATGGAAATGGCATCAATTAGCAGGACGTGATGCTCAGAGAGGGTGGGCATCAAGTGCCTGGGTCACTCAGGCTTAATACTGGTGGCTTCAGGTTTAAGTGATGGAAATTGGATCAAAATCTAGGTCTTTCACCTAGTGGACCTGTTTTTTCCACTTCGCTCTTCCTCCTGCATTTTATCCTTCTGCTTGCCAGCAATGAGAGTCTGATTCTGCAGTGAGGCTTTAGATGAGAATAATCATGGTGTCTGATTCTGTGCACCTGAAAACATCTCACCCAACCCTCTGCACCCTCCTTGTACCATCACCTGTTGAGGGACAGTACACAGACCCCAAGACCATTTCTTTCCTGGCCAAAGACAAATCTCAGAAGTTGTGTGCATGGTTTATTGCTGTGGACCCTGGACCAGAAACACCAGCTATGCAGTGTTGAGCCCTGAGAATGTAGCAACATGATTCCCAGGCAGCACATAATTTCATCCTGACAATGGTTTTCAAAAGAAGTTACCATTTTTATCTTGATTTTTTAGATTATATAACTAGTAACCAGCTAAGGTACAATGTGAATCCTGACATTCAATTCAACCGGCTGTGTTTTAAGCACTCTGCCATTCTGTGTCCAAGGACTTTGTGTCCTGGGACGATAGACATTTGGGTGCCAACCAGGACGGATTCTACTAATAAGGAAGAGCCATTCTATGTTTTGGTGCTGGTGGGTAGGGGCAGTAGAGGGCCTCTGTAATGACTGAGTTGACTGTCCTGTCTGCCAGGAGGGAGCGGGATGGCTCAGAGCATAGTTAAAATCCTAGCCGAAACTGTAAAAATGAGGCTGGTCTTTCTTGCACATCGAATATATGGGCTTAAGCTTCTTTCTTGTCACATGTTACATCTAATCATTCAAGCTCTGATGTTCGCATGTGGCTGGTCACACTCAACTTACCCTTGCTACACCTGAATGTTGTTTTTAATCAATGGCTATGTCACCAAAAACTTGAAAATGTTTATAAATTTAATCCATATCTAAACGGTATTTAAAATGGGCAATACCATGGCAAGAAATTATTTTTAAATAATCCCAAGTGATAATTTTAGAAAGTGATAAATTCGGCCATTATAAAATGCATGCTTTGTAATATATATAATGCAGCTTCATAAACACACATGAAACGTCCTTAATAAATACATGTGTTGAATGAACAAAGGAAAACATGAATGCTTTAAATTTTCTTATTCAAATTGCTCACTCTGTTTTCTAACATCTACTAAGATTTTCACACATACCATTTTTTTCAAATCTAATAAAAGTTCTTATTTATGGTTGAGTCACTGTGTCTCTGTAAAAGTGAGAGCTGTTGGTATCTTAAAGAAACATATATACTCCTTGGAAACAAAATGAATCTCTTAATCTGAACACCAAGTGTTAAGTCATGACAGCCTAGAAAAAAAAAGAAAGAAAAAAAGAAAAAAACTCACATAGCACCAAAATCAATACTAAGGATACTTCAGTGAAGGCAAATTCCACTGCATGTGACATTATCTTCTGTCTTATGAATGGCAGCCAGACCTTGAACATGGAACGGAGGCACAGATGATTTATAGATTGCTAGCATTGTTTATGGTCGTGTGAGGAATTCTCTCTGCATAGTTGGATTATTGCACTTCTTGTTGATTAAAGGTTCAAGACACCATCTCGGAATCATAATAATATCAGTCAGGCTGAGCTGAATTCATATAGAAATTCAGTTACCATCAACTTTGCAATTGTAAATATTTTGAGAAAGAATTGGGTGAAATGAGTGGCACCGTTTTTCATGATCTGCGTGAACTAATGTGCCCTGAGCTGCAGAACACAGTCTGGGGTAAGAGGATTCCAAATGAAACCCGCAGCAAGTGTCTCTACCACCTTTCCAGAAGTGTCACGTGTGAGGTTTGCTAGCACGGTGTCCAAAAGCCACCTAAGCTGACAGCTGACACCCAAGCCCACTGCATGACAGGTTCCCTACGCCTAGAACAGCTTCTCAACTGTGACACTGTCGGCATTTGGGCTCAGACGACCCGTTCTGGGGGCCGTCCTGTGCGCTGTAAGATATGAACCTGCATCCCTGGCTTTCATTCTCCAGATGCCGGCAGCAGCTGTCCTGCACTTGCAGCAATCAAAACCGTCTCCAGCTATTTCCAAATGCCCCTAGGGGCAGAATCGCCCAAGGTAAGACCCGCTGGTTTAGTCACACATCCTCTCACCCTGTCCTGGTGTGGCTGGACACTGGGCCTCAGCATCAGCTGTCCCAAAATGAAGGCAGAGTACAAATATAAAAGCACCCTGAGCCAAAGAGTCTGCACTCAGCAAGCGGGGTTTTCTCCGTTCCTATGCAGAGAAGCGGGACCGTGGAGGTAACTCCAGATCACCCAGGTGCCCCTCTTCTTCCTCACTGCCTGCCTCTGAAACAAGGACATTCTCTGTGCCATACAAGTTGCCAAAGATCTCCTGGGACCTTGCACTTAGCACGTGTTGAGGCTATAAATGCTTAGTACTCATGCCAGGTGGGTTTGCTCACTGTGGTCTCCCAGGACCCAGCAGAGATGTTGGCACTTATGGGTACTCTGTAAACCTTCTATGAATGAATGTGGCACCTCAGGCAGTCAGGGACCCTTTAAGATCCTCTTTTGTCCCTTCATCACTTTACCTTGACAATTGTGTTAAGCCAGGATAAATGAAAAGTCAAGAAATTTTGCAAACTACTTCCCATTTATTCCTCCCTTTACCCTGGTGATTCTCAATCTATCAATCTATCTGTGGTGAGAAAGCTTTTTTTTTTTTTTAAACAATTTCCAATCCTTCATGGATCAGTACTTTTCAGAAATACAATCAATCAATCGATTACTATAAAATAGAATGGTAAAATAAAGCCACAAAAAACACAAGCCCATTTTAAATATCAGTAGATTAAAAAGAAACAAAACGCTCAGTCAATTTGTTATAATAGTTCCTAAACTCCTACTCTAAATTTCTGTGCCTATCTCCCTTGGATGGTAACAAACAGTTCGCAGATCCCAGCAGGTCGGGAACCACACTTAAGTAGTCTTTCTTTAACTGACTTCGCTAGTTTGGGACATCTAACTAGCCAACGTCTCCAGTACTTTTGATTGATGGCCATGTGTGGCCCCAATAGAGATCCAGATTTCTGTTTGGTGTGCAAAAGAATAGGATCTCTTTTCTTGATATTTGAAAATTTTCAACCATAGAAAAGTTTAAATAACAGTAATAATAACAGTAAAATAAACATGCAGGGAGGCACCCTTCCTACAGATTCAGCAATTGTTAATATTTTATCATACCCTCCCCCAGCCAGCCCCCCTGCATCCCAGGAAACTCATCAGCCCCAGGCAAACTGTGATGGTTGATCACACTCTCCCTACTTAATCTTAGACTATTCCTCCTGCCTCCTTGGTCCACGTTCAGGCAGGACATCTCACATTCTGGACCTACCTGACTGTTTCCTTGCCATTTGATTCAAGGCAAATATTCCTGAAAAGAACACCATGGAGGTGAAGCTGCCCACCTCTCAGCACCCTGCCAGGGCACACCAGGACTTCTCACAATTGGTGAAGCTAAGCTTGATCACTTGGTTAAGGTGGTGTCAATTGCAAAGGCACATTTTCCTTTGGTGATTAATAAGTAATCATGGATACCATGCATCTTCTTTTCCCATCAACCTATCAATCCAGTGGCTTTTTGGGTCCATTGATAATCCCTGCCTGAATCAATGATTACAATTAGAGTTACAAACTGGTTATTTTTTAATTCTATCACACCATTTGTGTATATTTGTCCACACTCATCTATTAAAAAAGCTCCCCTTTTGTTCTCTTCCTCATACCCCTTATATTTGAAAATAAATCAGTATGGACTTATAAATATCAGTTTTATTCACTACTACAAACTGTTACCATATTTTTCCTTATTTTTGGTGCTCAAATTTGTCCCCCACTGACCAGTGGGAAGGCCTGAAGTCCAGCTCCTATTCATGTTGGACGTGCCACACTGGGCTTTGAGCACTTTTCTACTTCCTGTCACATATAAAATTCTAAGTAGGCCTCATGCTTTTCCTGCCCTGGGCCCAGAATGCATTCCTTCACAAAAAAGGTAACTTATACGGTAAATGGCTTTAGGAAGCAAGACCTGGCACTATGTGTGCTCACTACAACTGGGTGCCATTGCTTCTAGGCCCTTCCAGTTGTCAAAGTGAAGAATTTTTTTTGTCTTTTAGGCCACAAATGTATACCATTATCTCCAATTTCACTTAAACACCAGAGGTTTTTCTTCAATTCCCCCATTTTATATTTTCATCTCTCATCTCTTGCAATAAAAACTCTCTTTTAAACAACATCAATATTTGTAGTCATTTGCTAAATATTATGATACATTCAAAATAATTTCAGAATTACACCATCACATCACTACGGTCATCCCATCTCCTGAGTAAGCAGCATAGGATGTCTGGGTCATTCTTTCAACCTTAGAATATTTTCCACTGAGGTGTCTAGTTAGAAAGCTGTATACAAGACCTACTCGAATAATTAATTCTCTGCATGTTATGTTATCAAATTGACTTACAGTTAGATTTATTTGGGAATATATATAAATATAGAACATATATAATATATAACATTATATATTATATATTATGTTA
>NW_026652307.1:899020-902778 GCF_009828535.3 Hylobates moloch | reverse complement strand
ATATATTATGTTTATATATAAATATAGAACATTATATATTATATATTATGTTAATATATATAAATATAGAACATTATATATTATATATTATGTTTATATATTATGGGATATCTATATTGTTATCAAATTGACTTACAGTCAGATTTATTTGGAAGTGTATACATATATGAATATATAAATATATATATTCTTGGGATTTTCTTTTTTATCACTAATAGGTCTTTGGATATGTAAAATCTCTATGGAATTCAAAAGTGAAACCAAATACAAGTGTATACTCAGAGACTTTCTCTCTATTCCACCTCTTTACCATTTTGATTAACTTCTCCTTTTACTTTACTGGCTTTTTATTTTGCAAAATTAAGCAAATGTATATTTGCACAGGTACACATGCTACACATATGCATGAGCAAACACACTTTTTCTCTACTTATACGGAAGCGATAAAACTATATATGATATTTTACATCTTGCTTTTCCTTAACAACATACCCTAGAAGTGACCCAATTTCAGTTCATAGAGATCTTTTTTATATTTTATAAATTTTTATTTTATGTTTAATTTTTTGAAAATTCTTTTAAGCTAGAGGCATCATGTTACCTGACTTCAAACTATGTGACAAGGCTACAGTAACCAAAAGAGTATGAATGGTACTGGTATAAAAACAGATACATAGATCAATGGAACAGAAAAGAGAGCCCAGAAATAACACTGCACGTCTATAACCATCTGCTCTTCAACAAGTTAAAAAAGCAATGAGGAAAGGACTCTGTATTCAATAAATGGCACTGGGACAGCTGGCTAGCCATATGCAGAAGATTGAAACAGGACCTCTTCCTTACACCATATAGAAAAATCACCTCAAGATGATTTAATGATGGACTAAAGACTTAATGTAAAACCTGAAACTGTAAAAACCCTAGAAGACAACCTAGGAAATAACATCATGGACATAGGACCTGGCAAAGACTTCACAACGAAGATGCCAAAAGCAATTGCAACAAAAACAAAAATTGACAAATAGGACCTAACCAAACTTAAGAGCTTCTGCACAGCAAAAGAAACTATCAACAGAGTAAACAGACAATCTGAAAAATGGGAGAGAATATTTGCAAACTATGCATCCAACAAAACTCTAATATCCAGAATCTGTAAGAGACTTAAATAAATCAACAAGTGAAAAATAAACAACCCCATTAAAAAGTGGGCAAAGACATGATTACATACTTTTCAGAAAAAAGGAATACGTGTGGCAAACAAGCATATGAAAAAAAAATATAAAAACCCTAGAAGAAAACCTAGGCAATACCATTCAGGACATAGGCATGGGCAAGGATTTCATGTCTAAAACACCAAAAGCAATGGCAACAAAAGCCAAAATTGACAAATGGGATCTAATTAAACTAAAGAGCTTCTGCACAGCAAAAGAAACTATCATCAGAGTGAACAGGCAACTTACAGAATGGGAGAAAATGTTTGCAACCTACTCATCTGACAAAGGGCTAATATCCAGAATCTACAATGAACTCAAATTTACAAGAAAAAAACAAACAACCCCATCAAAAAGTGGGTGAAGGATATGAACAGACACTTCTCAAAAGGAGACATTTATGCAGCCAAAAAACACATGAAAAAAATGCTCATCATCACTGGCCATCAGAGAAATGCAAATCAAAACCACAAAGAGATACCATCTCACACCAGTTAGAATGGTGATCACTAAAAAGTCAGGAAACAACAGCTGCTGGAGAGGATGTGGAGAAATAGGAACACTCACACTGTTGGTGGGACTGCAAACTAGTTCAACCATTGTGGAAGTCAGTGTGGCGATTCCTCAGGGATCTAGAACCAGAAACACCATTTGACCCAGCCATCCCATTACTGGGTATGTACCCAAAGGACTATAAATCATGCTGCCATAAAGACACATGCACACGTATGTTTATTGCAGCACTATTCACAATAGCAAAGACTTGGAACCAACCCAAATGTCCAACAACAATAGACTGGATTAAGAAAATGTGGCACATATACACCATGGAATACTATGCAGCCATAAAAAATGATGAGTTCATGTCCTTTGTAGGGACATGGATGAAACTGGAAATAATCATTCTCAGCAAACTATGGCAAGGACAAAAAACCAAACACCACATGTTCTCACTCATAGGTGGGAATTGAACAACGAGAACACATGGACACAGAAAAGGGAACATCACACTCCAGGGACTGTTGTGGGGTGGGGGGAGGGGGGAGGGATAGCATTAGGAGATATACCTAATGCTAAATGACAAGTTAACAGGTGCAGTACACCAACATGGCACATGTATACATATGTAACAAACCTGCACATTGTGCACATGTACCCTAAAACTTAAAAGTATAATAATAAAATAAAAAAACTCTCACAGCTCGACAACAACAAAAAAGAAAATGCTCGACATCACTAATCATCATAGAAATGCACATCAAAACCAGAATGAGATACATGAGATACCGACTCATACCAAACAGAATGGCTATTATTAAAGTCAAAACAAAAACAAAAACAAAAGTTGCTGGTGAGGTTGAGGTTGCAGAGAAAAGGGAACACTTATACACTGCTGGTGGGAATGTAAATTGGTTCAGCCATTGTGGAAAGCAGTTTAGTGATTTCTTAAAGAACCCAGCAATCCGATTATTGGGTATATATTCAAAGGAATATAAATCATTCTACCATACAGACACATGCACATGTAAGTTCATTATAGTACTGTTTGTAATAGCAAAGACACGGAATCAACCTAAATGCCCATTAACAGTAGACTGTATAAAGGCAGTGTGGTATGGTGCGTATACACCATGGGAATACCATGCAGCCATATAATATAATGAGATTATGTCCTTTGTAGCAACATGCACGGAGCCGAAGGCCATTGTCCTAAGTGAACAATCACAGGAAGAGAAAACCAAATACTGCACGTGCTCACTTATAAGTGGGAGCTAAACACTGAGTACATATGAACCTAAAGAAAGGAACAACAGATACCAGGATCGACTTGAGGGTGAAGAGGGGGAAGAGGGTAACTGTGCTTATTACCTGGGTGGTAAAATATCTGATGACCAAATCCCTGTGACATGCAATTTACCTACATAACAAACTGACAAACAGGTATATAGGTAAACAGACCAGTTTATATAGGTAAATTAACATACCTGAACCTAAATTGATGGTAAAAACAATCTTATTATGTTAATTTCCCTAGTACTGTGTGGTAGCAAATGTATCATAATTTATTCACCCAGTCTCCTATGGGTGGGCATTTAGGTTAGTTACTTCTAAACATAAAATTGTAAAATAACATACACATGCCTGGGCACACATTGTTTTATATTGTGAAGCTATATCTCGAGGGTAAATTCCTAGAAGTGGAATAGCTGGGTCAAGGGAAAAATATATATTTGATTTTAATAGACATTGTCAACTCCCCCTCATCCGGGTTGTGTGTGGGATGGAAAGGCGGCCTTCTCTTGTGCGAGTTGCCTGGCACGTGAAGTCTGTCCCACCAATGGGAGCTCCTTCTTTTGTATTTACACGTCTCCATGCCCCTGAGCTCAAAATCCCCACTTTCCGATTGGTAGGCTGACTCAGTACTAATAGGGAGGTTTTTTTAAGATTAAAATTTTCTCTCTTTTCTTTCTCTCTCTTTCTTTCTTTCAATGAAATCTCACTGTCACCCAGGCTGGATGGAGTACAGTGGCACTATCTCGGCTCACT
>NW_026652307.1:848270-899010 GCF_009828535.3 Hylobates moloch | reverse complement strand
CAGTGGTTCTCAAACTTGGCTGCACGTTGGACTCACCCAGCAAGTTACGAAACGTGGTGATGCCCGGATCTCACCTTGAGAGATGCAGACGTCATCGGCTACCATGGTCACCCTGTGCATCCGGGTTTTTGCAGACTGAGAAGCAGTTCGAACATGCAATCCAGTGGAAGAATCCCTGCCCTGCACCAAAGTTCCACACAGCATTATTGCACAGAGCAGGGGATTGATCACGTGGACTTTCTTGCTTTGCTTTACTCAGCGTCTCCTCTTCTGCCTGTCATAGGGACCTCCTGGGGTCTTGATTCTGTCTAATGTTGCCTAGTGAGTCCGTTGTCAAGGTTAAGGTCATTCTTTCCGTGGTTGTGATTAGCGGTTATGTACACCTTCACTAGGATGCCCTGAGGACCCCAGCACACACAGCTGAGAGCTCCTGCAGATCTTCCATCCAAGAGCTACCTCTTAGGGCTCAGCATTATCTTCTCATTAAAGCCACCCCTTGCCTTTCTTTTCATTCCTTGTATTCCATACCATTAAGTTTTATGTATAGTATAGATGGACAATATTAGACAAATTATAGATCTATGTATATACAGTCTGTACAATTTTGATATATTCAATTTTATTTAATGGATATGATGTGCCATATTATATCAATTATATATATATTTATAATTTAATAAAATGTAAAAAAATTGAAATATATACATATATACATATATTGTTTGCATTCCTTACATTCCATTAAGTTCTATATATCATATTAATTTTACAACAATAATATATAATATATATAATTTCTATAATAGTATCATATATAATATAATTTATATAATAATATGATATATGGCCAGACATGGTGGCTCACGCCTGTAATCCCAGCACTTTGGGAGGCCGAGGCAGGCGGATCACGAGGTCAGGAATTTGACACCATCCTGGCCAACATGGTGAAACCCCGTCTCTACCAAAAATACAAAAAAATTAACTGGGCGTAGTGGCCTGCTACTCGGGAGGCTGAGGCAGGAGAATCACTGAACCCGGGAGGCAGAGGTTGCAGTGTGTTGAGATCAGGCCACTGCACTCCAGTCTGGGCAACAGAGCAAGACTCCATCTAGAAAATAATAATAATAATATATAATATTATATATTACATATATAATGTAAGGGATGTATATAGATATGCTTCCATACACACTGCAGTCTACTTCTATTTCTTACCTCTAGCAATTTTTGTCATTAAAGCAATTCTCCACTCACTTGTCTAGTATCTCTATTGTTTCTGCTCCATACCCTACATGGGCACAGGATGTGGACAGGAAATTCAGAAAAGAAATCTAAACAGTCAGCAACTGCAAAAAAATGGTTGCTCCGTCTCAGAAGGAGTCAGGGACCCACAGGTGAAAACAATAATTCTGGCGCATGATACTGACAACACGAAATGCAGATGGGTGTCTCTGAGAGAGGGGAGCATTTGAGCATAGGCAGTGTCCGGTGCCGTTCAGGGTTAGTTACTTGGCACACATGTGTGCAGGACAGATTATTGACATGTTTCAGATTCTAGCTTATGTGTGCTCCAACCCAGCCATCCAATCCCTAGAGAGCCTCTGAAGGAAGATACTTGATGTTCTCAGTAGCAATTATTTGCTGGAAGAGAAAGAGGAATAGAAAAGAATGAAGAAAGAATACATTTTATGCTCTATGTTTTGTGATGTTGAGAACTTCTATCCTGAGCATGAATGTGTTACTCTGTAAGTTTAAAAATAAATAAATTTATAGGGAGGTGGCTAATCGACTATTGCTAATAATTCAGAAAAGAAGAAATAAAAATTATTTCTTAAAAATCAAAAAACAACACTAGTTAAAAAATATAAATGAAGATATTTAAAAATATGACTGAACAAAGGCTAAAATATATTTGTATTTATATGTTAATATGATATATACATATAATTAAATGTATTTATAACTTGTAAAAGGTTGAGGCAGTTGTGGTAGGGAGAAGTACGTTTAACAATTGTTTGTGAAAATTTAAATGGATACCATATACCTGCCGGGCCACGCAGAAATACAAATTAAAATGCTTAAAAATGCCCATAGCTTTCCTCCCAGAAATTTATCTTCTAAGATTAGAGCCTAAGAAATAATTATAGAATATAACATGTGCAAAGATTTATGTTAGAAGACATATGCTGCATTATTATTTATAATAGAAACAAATGGGAACCACTGAATATTCTTTATTAAGAAGTTGGTTAAACACATGATGGCATTATATTATGATTAAATATTACACTATAAATCATTAGGAATAACATAAGAAATATGTATTACATTGGAAAATGTATACAGTATTTTTTTAAAAGAAAAGAGCTATGGAGCTGAAGTAGTAGGATAATCTATTAGTAATCCATGGTCATCTATAGGGAAAGGGATTATGGGTGGCTTCTATTTTACTGTTTGTGGCCTCTGAATACAAATATAATATTTGTATTCAGGATAAAAATATAAAATTTCAAAACAAACTTGGAAGCAGGAATCAACCTTCTTAGTCATCAAGCTTCCCCACAGGTGGCACCCAGGCTGGCTTTAGCTCATTTACCCCAAGGAAAGTCCTGGTGCTGAGCAGTGAGGAAAGGTGGATGAGAGGAGTCCCAGCCTCAGAGAATCCAAGAGAAGACCCCACACCTCTGAGACACCTATGGTCATCTTCCTTTTTCTTTTGCAGTGTGTATGTGGGGCTGCTTGTGAGTGGGAATTATAGGCAGATGTACAATTTGGTGCATAATATGTTTCAGTTAAGGGCTGGAGAAGAAAAAAAGACAAGATTTACTTTCTCTAGTTTCAGAGATACCAGGAGATAAGGATGATGGTGTCTGCAGTAATAGGTAAGGAATGAGGGCCTTTCAAAAGATAGACTGAATCTTCAGGATGGCTCCCAAACCTGAGGTTTCTCTCGTGAGACTCTTGCCAGTTACTCCAGCCCAGGAGTCCTCTTTCTTGTCCAGAGGTCCTTCTGTCCCTTCATCAGGAGCAGCGAGACTCCTGTCCTTGGTATTGGCCATGGAAATCCTCAAGCAGAAGACCAGAGCTGCTTCTGCCCTCTTGCCTGTCTCTGACCCCAACCCTCATAAGCCCTTTCCTTTGAACTCGTTTTAATGGCATCTTTGTTCATCCCTAAATGACCATCTTTTCTTGCCCTCTTTCTTGTCAACATGTTTTATGCCTTGTTGTTTATAGTCCCCTAAGTGTCCAGGGATGGCAGGAGCCAGGGGAAGGAGTTGGGCCTGGGACAGGGCAGCCTGAACCCATGCCAGGTCCCCTGTCACCAGCCCCAGGATGTCAAGGTCAATTAATCTCTGCTACACATTTTCCTCACCAGGGAAATGGGGATATGGTGTTGCTTTGCAGGACTGTTTTAGGAAATGGAGGTAAAGCATAGTGCTTGGATGATAAGTCATATGTATTGTTATGATCACTATTTCCATATGACTGTCTCGTGGGAAGCTCAATACAGTGCCCAATGCTAGAAGGAAGTCTGACTGTATCAACTATTCCAGGAAGATGTTTCCCCAAATGTGATCCATGGAACATGTTAATGGCTGTTGCCTTGGGGCAGTGGGAGAATTATAATTCCAGCTTTCACTTTTTAAAATGTATTTTACACATGTTTGTAAACAGACACCAAATGTAGTTGTTCCTGTCACTACATGACAATCTATATTAGAAAAATAATTGAATGCTCACAGAAGGCTTACTATGTGCCAGGTTCTATTCAAATGCTTTATATATTTAATCCTTTAGGACTACTATTGTTCCCGTCTTACAGATAAAACGGCTGAGGTACAGAGATGTTAAAGCATTTTCCCTGGCACACAGACACTACGTGACAGAGCCAAGATTTCGATAGAGGCATCCAGCTCATGCCCACCACACTCCATCACATCCCAGTTGCCCAGTAGTGAACCTCATGGATTCCAGACAGCATTGACCAATGACCCTCAAGTGGATGCTGCGTGCTGACTGACCACTGCTCTGCAGTGTGTGTTTTGTCTGAATATTTCAACATACATTTGTGGCATTATTCAACATTTATGGTGTCTTAAATATTTATACTGCACAAATTGGTTCCCCACAGACCTAAGGCTGGAGGAAGGCAGTTTTATCTAAACAACAGCAATTGCAAATGACAAAAATTCTTGAGGTTCTCTGGAACGTCTACAGTGAAAACTTCTAAGTGAAGAGAATTATGTACAGGTTCATTTTCAAAAATATCAAGAGAAGATCGATGAATAAGCAACATCCAAGGTAAAGGCTGTTTTGGAGGAGCTTAATTTTGCTCCTGAATATTGTGAAAAGTATAGTTTACATGCTTTTTGTCATATAATGCATGGAGAGGCAGAATGTTTATAGTCTTCTCAAATTAAAACAAAATTTAGAAATAGATTTATTTCATCCTGTACTGTATACGAGAATAACACTTAGCAACATCATTTCTAATTTTAAGGAGCTATGTGTTTTAGAAGAGACCCCCAAAGGCAATGCTTAATAAAACATTTTTGGAGTATGTCCTCTTTTATAACAAAAATGCAAAATCTAAAATATTACTTTATGTTGATATATTTTATTCTCACTAACTTATGCATAAGCAGATTTCTCTAATTCGTTTCTTTGTTCTGTAATAAAGCAAAGTGCTTATAAATCAAATTTTTACCATTTATTTAAGTAATTAATTCACCTTTGAGAACTTTTTTGGTGCTGTCTACCTTAATCTAAGCCCACATTTATATTTCATGAGCTCCTCTTGGTATTCTATCCATATATCATAATTTTAAAATGTTTCATGGTCAAGTAGGTTTAGAAAATGCTGATCTAGAACTATCTAAAAATGTTTTCTTGCCTTGTAAAAAAGAGGTAAAATTTTTGTTAGCTGAGAACAATTCCACCATCTGTTTTGATGATGTCCATTTACCAATGGCATAAATGGCCCGTAGATATAAAAATGATTAAGAAAAGCTCCCTCCAAAGAAAATGATGCCCTTGGGTTTTACCCTTGGGAAGATCAGAAGCCACTGGAAGGTTTGGACAGGGGAGAAACAAGGGCTAACATATGTTTTGAAAGAGACCTCTGGCTGTGTTGGAAAGGCGTGTGGGAGGGCACGTCCAAGCACAAGGGAGGTGGCAACAACCACTGAGGCAGGAGAGGATGGCAGGTCAGTCCAGGGGAGGGACCAGGGAAGTGGTGAGAAGCAAGCAGGTGATGGGGATGGTTTGAAGTGTAGGATTGGCTGCAAATTGAATGTGAGGCATGAGAGGTAGAGTGGAGATGGGGGCACCTAGGATCTTTGCCTTAAGAACTTGGAAATGTGGAGTTTCCATTTGCTAAGACAAAGAAGTCTATGGTTGAATTTTTTAGCTTCAAAAGCTCAATTGGAACATTTTAAGTTTGAGTTGCATCTTAGCTACCTGATTGTGAGCAATGAGTAGCATCTGGATTGTAAGGGAGAAGGACTTGCCATAGCTATAAAATTGGGGTAGTTAGTATGTAGATGACTTGCCAATAAACTGGATGAGATCCCTCAGGGAAATGGTTCGCAAACTTGGCTGCATGTAGCAATCACCTGGGAAGCTATGAAAACAGACTGAGGCCTCTGTCCCACCCAGAAGACTGACCGCACTGATCTGCAGTGAAAACAGACAGGCCTCTGTCCCACCTGGGAGACTGACTGCACTGATCTGCAGTGCACTGAGAGTTGTCAAGGCTGCCCAAGTGATTCTGAAGTGCAGCCAAAGTTGAGAATCACTGCCTTTGGGACTCAATAGAAATGGAGAAGTGAACAGATCTGAGCTCTGGGCCCCAGGCAATCCAACATTTTTAGGTTAGAGAGATGAGGAGTAACCAGCAAAGAGACTGAGAAGGAGCATCAGTGAGGAAAGAGGATGAGAAACACTGGTGTCCCAGAAGCTGAGTGAAGAAAGGAGGGTGCCATCAGCTGTCAAAGATGCTGGGGGCAAAGATATAAAATGAGAACTAAAACCAGACCATTGGATTTAGCAATGGGGGTTTTGATAGCTTCCTTCACAAGAACTGTTTTGGTGAGTGGTAGGGATAAAGGCTTGATTGGATAGGTTCAACTGGAAAAAAGAACAGAGGAACTTGGCGCAAGTATAGACAACTTTCTGAAGAAAATTAATATAAAGAGGAACAAAGAAATGGGCTGGAGGGGATGTAGCATCCACAGAGTTTGGATTTGGGTGTGTTTCTTGGATTTAGATGGGGATTATGCTGCAGTAGGACGCAAAGGAAGGAGAGAAATTGGTGAACTTCTGGGGTCATGTTGCCCTTGAGCATTTCAAAGGAGAGAAATTAGGGCCAGAGTGGAGGGGATGGCCTTGGACGAGAACAGGAGTAACAACAGGGAAGGAAGAGCATATGGTCAAGCTGCACACAGGCTTGCAGGGGTGGGGATGGCAGAATGTGACAGTCCTCTCCTTTCTGCTTCTGCGTTCTTATTGGAAAAGGAAACAAGATTTTCTGTGAGGGGGAATGGAGGAAGGGGCATCACTGCTTTAGAGAGAGAAAAGCAACAGTGGACTAATCATCTTGAAGCAACGGGGGAGTCAAAGAATTTGCAGTGAGTCTCAAACTTCAGCACACATCAGAATCACCTGGCATGCTGGTTAAAGGTGAAATTGTGGGGTTTTAGCCCCAGGGTTTCTGATTCCATAGGTGATGCCCGTACTGTGGCCAGGGGACTTCCCGTGGAGAACCACTGGGATGGGGGCCTCAGAGACCCGCCAGGCTCAGTGAGGGCTCTCTTAAGGGGAACTTATGATTTCTGGTTGTATCCAGGAAGCCTGGCTGTGTTTTCCTCCAGCTACTTTCAGCTGTTAATGTGGAGGTGGAAATAAAGATTGAATTTGACCAACTGAGACTTCGCCAGGTAAGTTCATGTGAGTGACAAGTATCCTCTGTTCCCAGAAATCCTTGAAAATGCTTTCTTTAAAAACTGAATGAAAATAGCTCACCACTAATAAGAACTTTCCCAAACAGGGCCACGTAGTAAATATGCATTGACATATATACTAAGAAGCATTATTTCATAATTTCAGGGACCACCAGATACAAGTCATGACAGCCTTAGCCATAACAATTCTTAGGAATTGCTGAGTTCCATTTGAGTTTTCTTGGACTTTATCAACTATGTAAATATGATGTTTATATGGATATATAGATATGTAGATGAGTATGTGCCTGTTATGTAGTTTTCCATAGTACAACAAGCTGTGGAAGAATCATATAAAACCTCAAATTTACCTGCCTGAGTTTCCACTTCTCTGTCAATAAAGTGTGCATAATAATGTCTATTCCAAAGAATCGTAATGATTTAAAAGTCAATGTTTGTGGAAGTTCAAGGCTAGGCATTTGGAAGTTAGTATATCCTGATACCTTTAAGTTACATGGTTTTGATGACCTTGCATCACTCTGGGTCCTTGCTTCTTGGGGTCTTTCTTGACAATCTTGCTCACTGGTATCAGAAGGTGGTCAGTATCTAAGAGTGGGCTCTAATTTCCCATCTGCTCTTTCTCAGGAAGCTGAGAAATGGCAGCTGGAGACAAGAAGAAAGAAACTTCTGAGAAATGTATGTGTGTGTGTGTATATATATATATGTATATATACACACAAACACATCCACATACATATATACACATATACATTTAAATTTCCATATGTATACACTTTTTTTTGTTTATGCATGTATGGAGATATATATCTCTAATAAATTGTGTCTAACTTGTTAATGGCCAAAGCATCTTCCCAGCTTTTAGATGAATAAATGGATATTAAATTCTACCCCCAACATGCCGTCTCTGGTAAGTAGAGAGCTTCTGAGTTAGTTCATTTTGGAGTCTTAAGCTCTCTCCTAGGGTAAATCCATTAATTATCAGATAGGATGGAGTACCAGAGACATCGCCTGACTCCTTAATGAGTTTCCCATAAACCTGGGCTATTCAGTAGAGGTCAAATTGATAACCACTAAGAATGAATATCAATGCCTTCTAGAGTTCTACATGGAATGTGATTATAACTACCAAATGGCCTCTACCTTATCACACTTTCAGAAAAATTGGTACTTCGAATGCTCATAATGTCTAACTTGAAAATCAGGGATTTTTTTATTATAGTTATTGTCAGGGAATCGAGACATGGAGTCCTCTGACAACATGCTTTATGCATCGGAGAATTAATTCTTAATTATTTGTTCCCTTAAATGTACAGTTAAATTATTTTTCCTGAAGTCATTTTTGTGGTGTTTTGCTCTGGATCTGGAATTTTCAGATTTAAATACTTTTGGAATTCTTTCCTTTCCCCTCAGTCTATTCCACCTATAAGACCTGAAGTGCAACATAGTTCTATTTCTGGCCTTCCTGTAGATGAAGGTACTGGCTCATTGGGATATGGCCCAGAATTAGGATTTGAGAGGACTTGGTGTTCTCTCTGAGCAAAAAGTGATTGAGGATCCACAAAACTTCAGAACTATTCCATTTGATTTGTCTTTAACTGGAGAAGACAAGACAGGCTCCCCCGCACTCAAACAATTCTCGAGGAAACATGCACACTGGGCTCTATTCTAGCCCCTCCCCTTCTGAAACAAATGCCATCACACCTTGTCATGAAACTGTTGTATGATGATCCTTTCCAACATTTTGTCTCAGTGATGTCTGTAATTTTTTTAATTTTTATTTTTGAGATGGAATCTCGCTCTGTACCCCAGGTTGGAGTGCAGTGGCACCATCTCGGCTCACTGCAACCTCCGCCTCCTGAGTTCAAGTGATTCTCATGCCTCAGCCTCCCGAGTAGCTGGGATTACAGGCGCCCACCACTGTGGCTGGCTAGTTTTTGTATTTTTAGTAGAGACAGGGTTTCACCACTTTGGCCAGGCTGGTCTCGAACTCCTGACCTCAGGTGATTCACCTGCCTTGGCCTCCCAAAGTGCTGGGATTACAGGTGTGAGCTACTGTGCCCAGCTGATACCTGTTGTTTTAAAAATCAGTTCTGAGAAGCTGTCTTACTCAACTGTTGTGTATCTTCTTTAGTGACTGGATGGAAAAATCCATGCAGAAGAGGAAAGCTGTTTTATGCAAATTGCAACCTCCACTAATAGGACTTAAGGGAAAGTGATGCCCTTTGTAAAAAGAAAAAAAAAGTAAAAAGAGAATTACCATATTCTTTGATTGCAAAGAACCGGCTTTGGGGATTTGCACTTATAAGTCTAATCATGATAATATTTAATCATAAGAGTTGTGGTCGATTGTTTTATTGCTCCCAATTATTCGCTGCCCTCCCTGTAGTGGGATTACACTTTCCTGCCCTTACTAACACCAAGCCTATCCACTGGACTTAATAAAATGTGAGTGGCTTAATAAAATGTGAGTGGAAATTGTGAGTGCCATCCTCCTAACCATGGTACAGCGTCCGATGGGATGCCCCAATCCTATGCCAGACCCTGGGTCTCATTGCACTTTTCCGCACACACCACTAGCCAGAGAAAGAGCCAAGCCACAGATGGTCCCTGGCGACGTGAGCGAGAGCTGAGTCTTATCACTAGAGGGCACAGATGCTGGAGGTGTTTGTCACCACAGCATAGCCGAAAGGAAACCAATAGAACAATCATATTAATTTAAATTGAACCAGATATTCTTTCCAGTGTGTTTTCTGTATTAATTCACTTAATCCTCACAGCAGCTCCATTACTATTTGTATTTTGGAGATGAGGAGGCTAGGGCATGGAGGGTAGCCAGCGGCAGAGCCGTTATCATCACACAAGCTGAAGGGTGTCACATCCACCATCTGAGCCACCAGCCTGTCCTTTGAAGCAGGGCAGGACAACTGCTGGAACAAACAACGACCTCTCCCTTGGACTCTTTCAAATACAAGGGATGTTCTCATGGAGGAATTAAGTCACTGGAAAATCAGAAAAACCAGACATTGGAAAGCCAAACACCCAGAGCCTAGCACTGAATTTGGGAAATGTTTTGTAGCTTAAACTATATTTGCCAGGATATGTTAAAAAGGAAAAAATTAAAAGATGGAAAACCTTGTGGTTCTCTTCCAGTTCCCAACATCCATATATCAAGAACCTTGAAATTTAAATTAAAATCCAATGGACGTAGGTGACCAAGAAATGTACCAAATTATACCCAGGTGTTTTATCTTTCGCTAATTGAAGAGTTTGTCATAAGGATTCTCTTCTCAATAAAAAGGGCTCTATATTTTAAAATAAACTTTTAATTTTAAAGTAATTGCAGATTTAATGAAAAGTTGCAAAGACAGTACAGAGGGTTCCTGTTTATCTATGCCCAGGCTCCTACAATGTTAGCACCTTATATGCCTGTGGGATGCTGATGAAAACTAAGACATTGATATTGGTACATTACCCAGGCTTTGGCCAGATTTCACCAGTTTTTCTAGTAATGCCCTTTCCTTCTCCAGGATGCAGTTGAGTGTCCCACTTTACTGGTAGTCCTCATAGCTCCTTTCTCTCTGGGTTCTTTCCCTCTGCTCTGTGGCATGTGGTGGGTTTCTGGAGAAAAAACCAGGGCTGGGCATGGTGGCTCACACCTGTAATCCCAACGCTTTGGGAGGCCAAGGCAGGCAGATCACCTGAGGTCGGAGTTCAAGACCAGCCTGGCCAATATGGTGAAACCCCGTGACTACTAAAAATACAAAAGTGAGCTGGGCGTGGTGGTGCTTGCCTGTAGTCCCAGCTACTGGGGAGGCTGAGGCAGAAGAATCACTTGAACCTGGGAGGCAGAGGTTGCAGTGAGCCGAGATCATACCACTGCACTCCAGCCTGGGTGACAGAGCGAGACTCCATCTCAAAAACTAGGACCATTCGAAGAAAGATTCAGGAAGAGACGGCCTAACAACGTTTACAGACATCGTTTGCCCCAGGTAAGCAAATGTTCATGTGGGTTTCTCCCTGAAGGCAACTGTCTCTCCAAACTTCAGATTGGTTACTTGCTTTTCTTGTTTGTTTTTTGGTTTGTTTGTTTGTTTTTTGAGACAAAGTCTCACTCTGTTGCCCAGGCTGGAGTGCAGTGGCGTGATCTGAGCTCACTGCAACCTTCACCTCCTGGGTTCAAGCAATTCTCCTGCTTCAGCCTCCCAAGTAGCTGGGACTACAGGCGTGCACCACCAAGCCCAACTAATTTTTGTATTCCTAGTAGAGACAGGATTTCACCATGTTGGCCAGGCTGGTCTCGAACTCCTGACCTGAAGTGATCCGCCAACCTAGGCCTCCCAAGTGCTGGGATTATAGGCATGAGCCACCATGCCGGGCTGTTTGCTTTTGACCTCAGTTCTCTGATGGGTTCAATAAAAGGCATGCACTTATATTGTGTCCAGTTTTATTTCTTATAAAAATGGGAATGATGCTTATTCTAGCTCTCTACAACTTCAAACTGAAACCAGCACCACTCTACCTTTTTTGTAAACAAAGCACATCTTTAGTCTAGAAATGTCAGTACTAGAGAACGTAAGTGGACAAATGCTGAAAATATATGTAGAAAGTTGTTCATTAAAAGTCATTATAATAGTAAAGAACTAGAAACAACTTAAATGTTAATGAATAAGAGGCTAGATTGATACAATTATATATCCGAATGCTCTATGTCACTCACAGTAATGTGTAGCTCTGTGACTATCAACATGGACAAATACTTCTGACAGATTATCAGGTGAAAATTTAGATTCCAAATTGCACACCTATCT
Source organism: Hylobates moloch (assembly GCF_009828535.3). Taxonomy (NCBI): domain Eukaryota; kingdom Metazoa; phylum Chordata; class Mammalia; order Primates; family Hylobatidae; genus Hylobates; species Hylobates moloch. Next base: position 887,240 of record NW_026652307.1, on the reverse strand, counting down.
CCCAAGCCCAATTACATACACTTGAATGGCTTCATGCGTGACTGTGTGCTCATGTTTGTGTGCAGCAGTTATTTGCAGAGGGTGAGAAATATAACAATCCACTTTACTGAAATGCTAAAAGCAATTGCCAATTTATGATAGGATTCTACAGAAAATTTTACTTTATGCTTTTCTTCATTGTTCAGTTTTTTTAGAATATGTATTTAGAAATGAGTGGGTGTTTAAAATGAGTATCTATAGAAAAAATCAATTTTCATTTTCAAAAAGAGGGGAAGGGAAAGCCTGTTACTGTGTCAGCCTGCACAGTCAGCCTGTTACTGTGTCAGCCTGGGGTGCATGTTTCAGAGAAGTGCAGATGAGCACGCCCTAGTTGCAGTAAATGTATCTACAAGGAATTCAAAAGCCTCTTGGCATAAAGTTTCCAAAGCCAAACTTATAGAAGGGGGGCCAAGCAGGGTTGTGATTCTGAGTGCAGGCTCTGGAGTCCACAAGACCTTGGTTCAAAATGTGGCTTTGCCAGTTATGAGCCAATGGCTTTAGATAAGTGTCTGGAAAAACTCAAATCATTTCTCTATCCTCTCATTCAACACCACAATCATTAACACAGAAGACTTATGCACCCAATGTGTGGTTTGTCCCGACCACAGGCAATCAGTTGATTCTTCAACAGACACCAGGTGGGTGTCCTCCAATTCAATTATGACACCATCTACCTGGAGATAGCGTCAGACCCCACAAGGTGAGGACTCAGCTGCTAAAACTTCCCCGACTCCTTCAGAATCAGTTGTAAGTCCAGGCCTTTGGAACTTCTGACAACTGGCCCCAAGTTGGGATTTCTAGGACCCTCTCTTTTGTATTCAATTAATTTGCTAGACTGAATCACAGAACTCAAAGAAACACTTAACGTTTACTGGTTTATTAATATTATAAAGGATATTGCAAAGGATACAGATGAAGAGATGTGTAGGATGAGGTATGGGGGAAGGGGCGCAGAGCTTCCATGCCCTCCCTGAGTGCCACTTTTCAGGACCCTCCATGTGTTCAGCTACCCAAAAGCTCTCCAAACCCAGTTCTCTTAGGATTTTACAGAGGCTTCATACATAGGCATGAACAATTAAACCACTGGTCATTGGTCATCAACCTGACCTTTAGTCTCTCTCCCCTCCCTAGAGGGTGGGGATGGGGCTTAAAGTCCCAACCCTTGAATTATATCTTGCTCTTCAGCAACCAGCTCCCTCTTGAAGCTACTGTTACATGCTTATGTGCTGATATCATTATAGGTTATCTGTCTATATATAGTTGCGTACATTATATCATAAATAACTACATATGGTTATATACATATATCATATATAATCATATATATTATATGCTTATTATATCATATAGATATATAGCATATAATGCATTATATCATGTGCTATATATCATATATAATATATACATATATATCATATATATAGTTATGTGCTTAGATGCTTGTATCATATGCGCTCTGTATACATAGAGCTCTCTGTATACATACAGCATATGATATATATGCGATATACATATGCATTAGCATACAAACGATACACAGATACACATACCACAAGATTTGCATTAGCATATAAAAAGATAGTATGTTGAAGACTCCAAGGATTTTAGGAATTGCATGCCAGAAACCTAAACAAAAACCAAATACATATTTCACAATATCACAGTAAATTACTTAGGTTCTTGGAGCTTCAGTTTTGTCATCCTTAACTAGTGAGCATGAAGTTTTCCTCATGAGGTTACTATGCAGATACAATGAAATAATGTATGTTCAGCCCTTAGCACAGTACCTGGCACATAGTGCTCAACAAATGTGCATGAGAGTTCATATTAGCACTAGGTGCTGAGGCCCATGTGTTGTAAATATGGTTTGTGAGATGATGTTACGCTTTTCCTTTAAAGGATGGATTTCCTGGCTGGATCTCTGGCTTGTGCACTTGTGCAGCTTCTAAAAACCCTCCACCAGGGCACTTGCCTGTGCTCTGTGAAAGTGGCTTTAACTCATTCATGCCTGTATGGCAGTGCATTCTCCCACTGCAGGCTGAAGGTGGGAAGCTGGAGGATCGTCTCTTCCATAGCCTGCACAGCACATCTGAGGAATAAACACTCTGAATGTTCTCCCCTATAGAAAAGGAAGCCACAGCTACCATGGTCTCCCCACACCAGTGTATCAATTAAACCCAAAAAACTACTTCAGAAGGCAAAGAGGTGGTGAACAGCACTCTGGTTTGGACCCGTCAGCAAAAGCCACTGCTGACAGCTATGACAGTGGCAACACAAGCATGGCTGAAAGACACCCACCGAGGAGGATTGTGGAATTCTACTCTAAAGGAGAGTAAGACATGGATCAGGCTGTGTCATCACAGAAATCCACAGCACAGCCTTCCCTCGCCCTCCATCTCACACGAGTGAGAAACCACATTTGTGAAAATGATTAGACAAGTCGAGTTTGCAGACTCTTACTAGACATGGTCATTTTATTCGTTTCCATCTGAAATCCAAGTAGCTAGTGGAGACAGCAGTGTATGCGGTTGGCTAATTCCTACAGTGCTCATAAGTTAACTAATTTAATTTCCATGGTCATTAAATCACTCTTCTCCATCTGTAAAGCCCTCATTCAGGCAAGTCGGGGATGGGGACCACCCTCTTTGCTTTGCAGATTTTCCAGCCCGAATGAGCAGATCAGGCCATTGCTGAGGTGGAGATGCCATGTGACAACTCTGCAGAGCGTGAATGATATCAGCATGTGGGACTCAGCCGGCAGGGACAGCATGGCAGGGAGGAGCATCCTCTCTCGGCCCGGGGACCCCTGCACATTAGCTGCCTTCACCACTGGGTGGCTGCCTGACGTTGGACATGTGGACCTTTCTGGTCTCAGTGTTCTCCTCTGTGAAGAGTTCAGAGTTCTTCACTCCTAGGGCCGTAGTCTGCGTTGGATGAGTGAGCTCTGTGAGGTTCGATGCCCAGCACAGGTAGGCTCAATGCATGTCGGTTGTTACTCTGTTTGCAGCCAGAAGCACAGGAGATCCCAGTGGGCCCCAGGTCCCTGTGAGCCTTTGACAGCCTTGAAGAATGTAGAGGGACATCCTGTGGCAGTGGAATGAGAACACAAGGATTACAGAGTAAGGATAGCAAGGGGAGGTGGTGAGGCCAGCCTCCATGAGAAGCTGGGTAGGAGTTCAATGGAAGACAAGTGGAAGATGGCTGGATGGGTAGTATGAAGCAGGGTCACCAGTGAAGGAGGACTTCAAATGCAGGATGAAGACTTTGGCATGGGAGCCGGGCAAGGCGGGGTATGCTTGTAGTCCCAGCACTTTGAGAGGTGGAGGTGGGAGGATCACTTGAGGCCAAGGGCCTGAGACCAGCCTGGGCAAGATAACGAGATCCTGTCTCTAAAAAAAAAAAAAAAAAATAGTCTCAACTACTCAGGAAGCTGAGGTGAGAGGATCCACTGAGCCCAGAAGGTCAAGGCTGCAGTGATCCGTGATTGCACCACTGCACTCCAGCCTGGGATACAGAGCAAGACCCTGTCTCATTAATTAATGAACAAAGAAGTAAATAAATATTGTCATGGGGACAGGCAAGAGAGACTAGTTAGGAGGCCATTACAGTAATCCACAAACCAGGGGCTCAGGCCTGGTCCAGGAAAGTGAGATGTGAGAGGACAGAAAGGCCCAAGAGCTAAGGCAGTGAGCAGAAGAATGAACCTCAATTGAAAACCTCTGTGAAGTATGGAACATCAACGAAAGAAGCCTTTGCATATTTGTTTTGTCCCCAAAGCAGACATATACAAGAGCACCTTGACTATCACCAAAAAGATCACCAGTATAGAAAATACATTTGGCTGATGCAACCGATGGAGAAAACCCTTCAAGATGCTTATGAACTTTGCTCCAAATCTTACAACACAACTGAAGGGAACCACAACTCAAATGGAGTTACATAAGATTTCACTGTCCATTTGTGCTTTAAATGCATTCCATCATAGAAGTCAGAAAAGCTCAAATACTTTAAAGTGCGAAGTAATTTTTTTCTTCAATTTTACTTCATTAATCCCTTCCAAAAAGTCTACTTTCAAAGGCTCAAGAAACTAGGTCTCACTTTTAAAGAATGGAGAAAGGGCAGGATTGCCTTCAGAAGGCTCTATGGCCAAACACCAATATTGTCAGATATGAAAACACTGATGAATCAAAGGCCGTTCCAAGCGTCTGCCAATTTTGATGTAAAGCCCTCTTTCTGTACTGATGAGCCTGCTTGACTGACAATACAGTAACTTTTTTTTTCTCAAGTGAACGCCTTGCACAAGGATCTTAAAATTGTTAGAAGAAATGGGATGAAAATGTTCATTAAAGGTGATGAGGAAATTTGGATGACACCAAAAACAGCCCTGGTAAGAAGGGACTGAATCAAAGGCATCAAAGGTAGGGCAGCCGCTCCCTGCAAGGTTGCAGCTGGAAGGAGCCTGTTCAGGTAAGAGCTTAATTAGGGCTGTCAGTCACACTAATTGCCTGTGATTAAATGGAGTGAGTCAGCAGAGCTGGGCATTGGCCCAGTGATGAGGCTGCTTCATCCATTGTGAACTGGGGACCCGGGATTGTGAGGCTTACCAGTGACAAGCAAGCGACACACGGTATGCACTCCCAGATCCTTCCATCAACACCCATCCAAAGCACTTGCTTTCTCCAAACAACAGCACTTTGTTTTAGCATCATCAAATCATGTGCTGGAAAAAACTTCCAAATATCCCTTAGTTGATGTCCATGTTTCCAAGGTTGGGCTCAGGTTTCAATGATTAATAAGCAAACCCTTGCGATCAGCTATGAAAGATTGGTCGCCTTTGAATGGCAAAGGTTTTCTTGTTTCTTGAATTTCTTCACTACCCTGCCTCTTGATAGCCCATACCCACTCCGATTGTCCAGCTGGTGTTTGATGATGAGTATTTCTGTCTGAGATCTCTTCCTGTAGTCTGTTTTCCCTTCCAAAACCAGTTCTACCTTTTCCCAAGAAATCCCTTCATCACCATCACTTATCTTATCTCCATCGGGGTCCTTATTTCCAAATAGAACCCACATATTGGGGGAATAGGGCCACTTCAAATCCTTTAGGTGACTCCTTCTTCACCCTCCCTCTCCCCATCCATCCCTCCTTAGCTGCTCTTTGTCTATTTCACCTCCACCCAGCACTTAACACACCCTGCCCAGGGACCACTGGAATCCAGCTGGGTGACCTGCTCTTCCAAAGGCAAATGTCTGTGCTTGGTTCCTATTTGTGGCCCCATGCTTTTTAAAAAGTATGCTACATTAAAAATATTTTTTAAATATCTAGAGTCAATGCTCGGGAAATTTTTACTGGGTGAACATGAGTACATACGTTTTTCTGGGCAGAATAGAAAGTCCTGGAGAGGGACACTGCAAAGGATCTAAAAATGTCTGTCTGTTTGCATCTGCTTGTCTTTGATAGGACACCAAGTAAAGCAATAAAAATGTTAATTTTCTCAGTCCCGCCTCTGACTCATGGAGCCTCTGAGGCTGTGACAGCAATAAGGTAGGTGGAGAAGTTAAAGGGAAAAACATAAATTAGGTCATGAGAGGATAAAGAGACAGATTTTCAATAGGCTTCGACCTTCAGAGATGGGAGGGCCTAAATTAAATGGATCATACAAAATTCAATAAACAAGGATTGGAGATGGCAGATGATTTATCCTATTATAATTTGAATTAAGCTGGAGCATCAATAACACCCCTGACCCGAAGGTTATTAAGAGACAGCTAATAACAGGAACAGAAGCAGCACATGCTGTTGATGACTGCTCAGAATTTAGGGCTCAGGCATTTAGGGCTGGGGGATTGATTGCTTGAAAGATAAATTTCATCCTTGGTGCTGCAGAGCAGAGCATGGCAGGATGAGCAACTAGTGGTGTCCCAGAGCCACCAGCCCACAGCCCACTCATATGTGACCAAGAGAGCATCACATTCCCCTCGGCTTGGTGAAACTTTAGACAGATTCCATCCTGACTATCAGCCCCTCACCTCCCTTTTCATAGAGCATTTACTTTAAAAAACGTGCAATTATAAATCCTTTGGAGCTACAAATCTTCCCCCAGATTCTGGCTCATTTTACAACCCAGAAAATGCCTTTCTCAAGGACCTGGAAATCGTCTCTGTGAAATGTAAATGGTGAAGGAGATGGCACTCCAAGCTCCCAGTTTCTGAGAATAGGAGCCTCCTCTGATGGATGCACATTAGAAAACACAGGTGGCCTAATCAGAGAAGAACATTTGCAAGCTCAGGCATAACTCAGCCTGCTGGTCACATCCCATTGACCAACCTCCCCTCCACTGACATCCTCCCATCCTTTCCATCAGCTCATGCCGCATTGGAAAACCCTCCCACCTTTTGTATCATGGAAGTTGAGCTCAGGTTCTCTCCTCTATTGCACTAGTCTTTAGAGAAGTCTTCCTGGACTGTTTAACTTTGTACTGTACAGTTTTTACTTTTACTTTTACTTTGACAAGCCATCAGTGGAACCATTTGCTCCAAGCCCAGATCACTGGCTCTCAAGTCAGCCATCCTGTACATGTAGCAGGTGGATGAGAGACAGTTAATCCAGTGTCATTATTTCTGCTGCTATCAGATGACTCAGACTGTGTTCCAACATGAAAAACAGACCAAATCAATCACATAACTGGGTTTTGTGAGTCTCAGAGGAACTGGTTTGATGGAAGTTCAGTTCCAAAGCCACTTTCTTCTTTACACAAGTCTAATTCCACCCTCCCTGACATCTGGTTTGAATTAGTCAACTTAGCTATTTGGCTTGATGGAATTTTTGCTTTTCAACACCATTTGGGCATTGTTAAATTACATCATAATTGCATCATCAGGGGCTAATTGCATCAGAGTAATGGGGACACTTTTGAGCAATGTTCTGGGTTCCTTCATGTACTTGTTCCTTTATTCATAAGGGAACGCCCCTCCCCCATGACTTTCTTCCCTCACCAGGGAAAACACTGTTGTCTCCATTTCATTGATAAGGAAGTGAGGCATAGACTGAGTGTCTTGCCCAAGGTCACCTGCATGGATGGTGCCAGAGCTGGAATTGGAGTCCATGCAGCCTGCATGATTTCACAATGGAATGGAACAAGGATCTTATTTTATATATTAGGAATCCCAGGATGAACACACACACAGGGAGGATATCTAGAGAGCTGTCAGGACCCCTGGGGAAGAAACTTCTGCTGGAGGGAGATCCAACCTGGTAGGAGAACCAGAGGAAAGGCACTGTGTGTCCAGAGGCCAGCAGGGCATGGGCTGGGGAATCAGGAGAGGAGGGGCCATGGCAGGACTCAGGAGCTTGGCCACCTCACTAAATTCTGCAGGGCTTCAGCACCCCTCTGAAGCACACAGGACAGTGCCACCCCCCTTCTAACAACTTAGACACTTGAGGACATCACTGAACCTCGAATGTCAAGGGTTTCAGTGCCGTAGTGATTGGGTGAGAACCAGTCCACACAAACACGGACAGGGGCAGCAGAGGCACGTTGGGGGCAACGATGGTGCAGCGGCAGTGCCTGGAGGCAGGACCTCATCCAAGAGCACACGTGAACACCCACCTATCTCTGGATTTTCAGATATTTTTCAACAGGAACTTTCCAGGGAGCCGAGGGGAGTAGGCAAACCACTGAAGATTGCTTTGCAGTGGCATCTGTCTCTCATTCTGTACTCACCAGCCAGTGAGGGCTGGGGAATGCCTGGCCTTGCTTTACCAGCTCATTCACCATCCCAAACAAGAGCAGGAGCCATGCACGCCAGGAGTCACCCATGCCAGTATCTCCCGTAGGTTCTATCAAAACCACTGTTTCTCACGTGGGGCCTTTCCGTGCTTTAGATGGCATGAAATCTGCACATGCAAGTCTTGAAAACTGCCAGGAGAATTGTGTGTTAGTCAGTGAAACTATTACCTGTTCATTTGATAAGAGAAAATTAAATTATTCAGTTCCCAATAACACAAGCAACATCCCAAACATCCCAGCCATAACAGTGGAGTAATTGTTTTACAATTAAGGCGTGCCCAGAATGTACATTACCAACTCATTTAATAATGTGCGCATTGAGTTGCTTATTTTTTTTCCAAAGAGGCAATTCAAATAAGTAATTTAGTGGTAGAAATAAACTATGAATTTAATTTATATGTTCATTAATTGTACAATTAAACAGAATGCTAATTGACTGTAGAATTATAGCTAAATGGGACACTGCACCCGGATAATTAGTTCTCATTCTGTTTTTCATTGTGAACATAATTTTTGGTGGTCTCACCCTACCCAATTAGGTTTTGTTTGGCTTTATTGGAGCATAAATCATTCTTCTAGCGCAAAGATTTAATCCTCACAGTCCAGCTGGTGTGTTACACTCCTGTCCCAAAAGGTTATCTCTTTGCTTGAAGAGAAAGGACATCTGATTATGGTCGTCAGGAACGGGAGGGTGTTGTGCCCGTCTGCCATTTTTGGTGTCTTCTCTGCAGAAGGAAGAGAGAAGACAGACAGGGTAGGTTAGTGCCAATAGCATCTGGACTCCCCGGAAGGTTCCGCCCAAGGGGGACCAGGATCTGGACAAGGGGTTCACCACCTCTACAGTTTTTACTCACTGAAACGATCAATTTTGTAATACCCAGAACTGCCACTTTCTAACAGGTGATCTCCGCATAGGCAGCCAGCTCCGAGACTGAGGAGAACAGACATGCAGGGAAGGTGCCCATGCAGGGGACCAGGTGTCTTCCCACGGAATCAACGTGGCTCTGCAGTCGACACACCACTCCCGTCTCTCCTGGGGGCAGCATCCTCAGGTGCTGTCTCCTTGCTCTGATTCAGTAGCCAGAGGGTCCGACGGCTCACAACAAATTTCTGGTTCAATGCTTAGATACACACAGGCAGGTTTTGCTTTTCTCAGCTGCTCAGAAAGAAAAGAAAGAAAATGTGAAATGGTGGTTCCCTTATGACATATATGTTATACCAGGATAGAGTGAGCACCAGGGTCACAGGATTCAGGGTCACAGGACTCGCAGTCACAGGACTCGCGGCCACGTGGCCAAAGCAGCTGCGGAGCAGCAATCCCTATGCCTTCAGATGCGTTGGAATCCCCCAGAAGCGTGGGGAGCATGCTAAAATGCAGATTCCCAGGCAGAGGGCCTCCCCTGTGATGCTAAAAAAGCTTAAACTTCAGGGCTTGTCTCGAACATAGTTCTTTGGTAGGCAGTGTGGGAAATTCCAAAGCTGCCCTTTGAAAGGCCAAGCCTGGCATAAAGTCGGATGTGAAGACAGGCTCTTCCCCAGCATCCTTCTCTTAACACGGTGCTCCTGTCCAGCCACATCTATCTGAGTCAACCCACAAATATTGAGATCTGCCCCAGAAATAAAGGGCACTGCTACAGCAGACGACAAGGCAGTCTCAGATCCCAGAGTGTGGGGTACAGGACTTTAGCCGAGCTCGGAGACCATAGGAAATGTGGCTCCATGCCCAGTGTGCATTTCTAAGGACCCTCAGAATCTCCCCTGCCTGACACAGCTGAGCTCATAGTGTTCAGAAGTCTCCTGTGGCTTCTCTAACAAATTGCCACCCTCTTGGTGGTTTAAAACAACACGAATTCAATCTCTTACCTTTCTGGGGATTAGACATCTGGAGGTTCCAGGGGAAAATCTGTTTCCTTGACTTTCCCAGCTTCCAGAGGCCACCTGCACACCTTGGCTGATGGCCCCTTTCTCCCTCTTCACAGGTAGAAGTTACATCACTCCCACCTCTGCTTCCATCTTCACATCTCCCACTCTGACTCCCTCTTCCCCTGATAAGGATTACTGTGATTACATGGAGCCCACCCAGATAGCCCAAGGTACCCCAAATCCTTAACTTTGTCATATGTACAAAGGCCCTTTTGCCATGTATGGTGACATTTCAGGTTCCCAGCATTAGAATGTGGACATTTGGGTGGAGAGATTATTCTGCTAATATTCCCCAGGCAGAAAAAATGAACAATATTGCCCAGATTGCCGACACTAGGAAAAACGAATTACCTTTCTGGGATCCTTTAGTATTCTTGGTGTTCGCTGCTGTCGAACTCCCCAACCCACACGCAGGCAACACAACATCGAGAAAAGGGGAGCTTGGGAGCAGCCGGGATGCCCTATGGCAGACATCCTTCTTGCTGCCTGTAGAGAGGATATGGGTGGAACAGATAGTTTTGCTTTGTTTGTTTGTTGCATTATTTAGATTACGCAAAGGCATATTCCCATGAAAGTTCATTGAGCAGTGGAAGTCAGAAGGGAAGAGCCTCAAGGTGATTGCTTAATCCAGGGAAGAAGCAACTGCTCAGAACGTCATTCACTTTGCCATGAAGTTGTTGATGTGACAAGGTCTCAAACTAGAAAATTTCTGAAATGATTACTTGACATGAAAGGCAGAGTTGTACAGGCAGTATAATCAAGCAGGCAGTTGGTCTTGTTTCCTGAGTGTCAGTAACTAAAAACTGAACCAAGAACACAAACTTACACCTCCCAAAGTCGGTTATTTGCACACACTGGCTGCTGCGCCTCTCCCTGCCTGGCCCCTTTTTCTTTATTTTGTTCCTTTCTTTATTTTGTTCATTTCTTTATTTTGTTCCTAAGTACTGAGCGCCTTTTAACATCCCCTATAACATTTATTTTGTTTATCATTTGCCTCCTCCATGAGATCAGGGTTCTGTCCTTTGTTCTCTATCCCAAGAACTAGATACGTGCCTGGTCTGTTGGTGACTGATAAATATTTATAGAATGAATGAGTGTGAAACACCATATGATTAGTAGACTGCATTTACTTAGCATAAGGGAAATAACCTCTCTATTATAGTGTTAAAGCTGGGCTCTTATTGCCGTTTGGAGAGTATGATTTGTTAAAGGTGCAAGTCAAGCTGGGATTCCTTAGGGTTCTCTTGAGTTCCCAAATCAAGCCAAGCAATGGAGGTTTCAGATAAGACCTGGTCAGCATCCTGCTGTAAAGCAGTATCTCCCAAGTTTCCACTAAAATATTTATAGAGGCACAGAGAAAAGTTGAAAAATTGAGAAGCCCTCACACAATACTGATGAAAAAGTTAAAGATGTGCTATTATAGACGGATAATTATAGATAAGAAAACCCTTGCTAAGAATTATAGATATTTTCTAAGGAAAATATCAGAGCTACCAAAATAGAATCAATCATCAATGACATAATTATAAAAAAATTGCTGGAACTGTAACAAAGATCTGAGAACACAGGCGGCAAGCGTTCACCAAATTTCAAAGAAAGCCAGTAAAAAATGGGCCAGATTTTAGACACATCTTGGAAAGTATTTAAAATAATAAAATAAAGATAAATGCAAAATACTAGATCATTTTTAGGAAGAGAAAAATACGGCTACATAAAAACAAATACAAATCAGCATGGCCCCAGCTTGCTTTTTTGTCACACTCCTGCCCAAAGGAAATAGAGCAGCAATTGCAGAGGTTCTGAAGCAGAGGGAGCAATCCAAGGACCCCACTCCCACATGTGTGGGGGTGACACACGCTCATGAAATTTACCTCCCAGATATGCTTTCTTGGTGTTACAAAAATGTAGCCTTCAGCCTTAATAAGAGATGCACTTAAGAATTCAAGGTACCGGCCCAGCACAGTGGCTCACGCCTGTAATCCCAGCACGTTGGGAGGCCTAGGCATGTGGATCACCTGAGGTCAGGAGTTCGAGACCAGCCTGACCAACATGGTGAAACTCCGTCTCTACTGAAAATACGAAATGAGCCGGGCATGGTGGCGCATGCTTGCAATCCCAGCTACTCAGGAATCACTTGGATATCAGCGCCTTTAAAAGAACCTTATTAGATAAGCACCCCACATCTAACTGGATGCCCTGCACAGTTGAATCTAGAAGGATGGTTCTCAGCGCTGCATTCCTCTGGGGGCTGGCCCATGCCCAGAGATTCTGATTCTATTCCACAGTCAGGACTGAGAGCAACTCTCACAGCTAATGAATGATTAGCAAAATGAAATAATTTGATCATAAATTATCCCTCATCCATACAGTGGGGAAAAGGCACAAAACGTGAGGTCCACTGCATCTGCCTCACAGACACTGAGTGAGCATTCCCTTCTTTCTTCTTGTTTGCATTTTCCAGGTTTTTAAAAGAAAAAGACATTCTTTTCAGTGAAAACAATAACAGCAAAAGTTTTCTATAAAGAGCCAAGTTTTATGGGTCACAGCGACCTGCTACCAATTCATTCTAACATTCAGCTCTAATTAGAACAGAAAGCCCTGTACTTTTGTCTCACTCTTATAAATCTTATCAAACGTGAACTGCGAAATCTTTTCCAAAACTTTTCTCCTAGGTCCCACTTGGTCAAAATAAACCTTTAATAAAAAGACTGAAAATTAGTTTGTAGCCAGGAGACTCCTGGAAGTTTGGAAGTTAATCTGTAGTTGGAAAAAACAAACAAACAAACAAACAAACAAAAGGCTTTCACACTTGTTTAGCTCTGGGCTTTTCTGGTTCTGCTATTTATTGACCTTGAAATTAAGGCAGGCTGTCTAACTTCTCTTAGCTTCAGTTTCCTCATCTTTAAAATGGAAGTGATGGGCTGGGCACAGTAACTCACACTTGTAATTCCAGCACTTTAAGAAGCTGAGGCAAGTGGATTTCTTGAGCCCAGGAGTTCGAGACCACTCCTGGGCAACATAGTAAAACCCCATCTCTACAGAAAATACTAAAATTAGCCAGACATAGTGGCGCGGGACTTTAGTCTCTGCTACTTGGGAGGCTGACGTGGGAGAATCACCTGACACTGAGAGGCTGAGGTTGCAGTGAGCTCTGATCATGCCATTCCACTCCAGCATCAGTGAGATACCTGAACAAGACCATGTCTCAAAGACAAAAATGGAAATAAAATGGAAGTGATGATATCTACTTCAAAACAGCAAAGACAAAAACAAACTAATTTAAGGAAAGGAGAGAGACTCTCATTCTCATGATATAGACAGCAGAGACAGGTGGCAGTAGGAGGCTCTACTTGTATGACCTGGAGTGGACCTTACCCCTTGATACCTACAGTAGAGATGATTTTGGAATGTTCTGCCACTAAGCATGCTGCTTCATGTCTGATTAACTTCACATTTCTACAACACAACAATCAAAACAACAACCTTTAGTGTGTGGGGTGGTCCACAAGACCATGCTCAGGATGAATAATTCACTAGACAAACTCATGAAATGTGAGCTGTCATGCTCATGGTCATGGTTCATCAGGATGAAGGGACTCAGGTTAAAATCAGCCTGGAGAAGACAAGCACAGGGCAGGGTCCAGAGGACTCCAGATGTGAGCTCCATTTGTCCCTCCCGATGGAGTCATACGGACAGCGTTTACTCCCCTGGCAAGGATGTGTGATAGTGCTTAGTCAGTGTCACCAACCAGCGAAGCTCGCCTGAGCCTTGGGGTTCAGGTACTTGCCGAGGTTGGTCACTTAGCCTTTGGTTTCCAGGCTCTCCGAAGGGAGGGTGAGCTGTTACCATGTGGCTCAAGGTCCCCCAGTAAACAACACTCTTACCAAACATCACATGCCCAGGGCTCAGAGCTGCCTGTCAAGAAGCTGGGCAAGGGTCCATCTCTTCTCTGGGCAAAGTTAATCCTCTAGGCTCACCTCTCATCAAAGGTTCACTATTTGAAAAAATCAAGATGTCTGTCAAGGATAAAGACCCATCAGAAAAACGATAGAAGGGATTGTAGGACTCTGGGAGACATCTGACAATGGAAACAATTGTTAACATTTCTAGGAGGAGGTTTTGGATCTTAAATTAGGAAACCGGCTGCAATCAAATCCCCTCACTAAACACTGAGAGGCGACAAATTGGACTTTCCAGAACTGACAGTCTAGACAAGGGGTCAGGGAAATTTCCTGCAAAGGGCCGGATAGTAAACATTTTTGGCTTTTGCAGGCCACATGGTCTCTGTTGCAAGTACCCATATCTGCTGTTGTAGAGCAGAAGCTACCACTGACAATATGTTAACAGAGGTGCCGGGTTCCAGTAAAACGATTTATGGACATTGCAATGTAAATGTGATACAATTTTCACATGCCATGAAATATTAGGGTCCTTTTGGTTTAGTGCATAAGTGAAGCTCAGGGGACTTGGGTAGTGATGGAAGTACCTTCCTCGACACTGTAATGGTGGAATCATGTCATCATACGTTTGTCAAAACCCATAGAAGGTACAGTGCCAAGAGTGAACCCTAATGGCAAGTATGGACTTTGGTTCATAATAATGTATCAGTGCTGGCTTGTTAGTTTTAGAAAACATCCAACACTACTGTAAGATGTAATAGGAAAACGTGTGTGCCAGGCCCCATGGGTAGCAGGAAAAGATACATGGAACTCTATGTACTACCTGCCAAATTATTCTGTAAATTAAAACTGTATTAAAAATATAAAGTCTTAAAAAAAGTATAAAAAACATTCTCAGCTCACAGGTAATAAGAAATCAAGTGGTGGGTTGGGTTTGGCCTGTGTGCTTTCATTGTACCTGAACCCTCAGACAAGCTGGGACAAAAGCTCACACATGTGTGTGGCCCTCACATGGGGCAGAAACGATGCTGTGGGTTGGTCCCATGGGCAGTGGCAACAAGTGAGCAGAGTCAACATGGGCCAGAGGAGGGTTCTTGATGGGAAACTTGGGTGGGAGCCTTAAGGAATGGGCAATTCCCCTACTTCTTTATGCTGTTTGCTCAGGATCTAATTTAGAAACATGAGCAGGACCTAGAAGCAACCTGAGAATCCACAGGGTGTGCATGAATGATTTTGACTTTCCTGAGCTTGGAAAAGCCATTTTTCATACTTGCTGTTGGTCTAAATAGCTATATTATTTGCGGCAGAAACTTTGCAAACCGGGCCTAGAGGGAGACAGGAATTTCTCCAGATATTGTCCACTCTTAATAAGCTGCTCACCCTCCTGGCTTCTTGAAGATGGAGTAATCAATAAGGCATCATTTTGAACAGTGTAATCAGCACAATTTATTTGGCAAACACATATGAGTTCCCACTGTGTGCTCACGGTTCTCTTGGCTGTAAGAGCTTATGGCAATTATGAGGTGATGTTGGAAACAGCTGGTCGAAACCTCCAAGTAAGAGAAGAAACAAGTGGCGTCATACTGATCTCATGGAATATATTTTAATGCTAATAGATTTTAATGCAACCCAATATGCTCCCTGTGTGGCAGTCTAGGGCCTGGTTAATGGTTGTCTGTGACTGTTTCAGCTGAGCCTCACTGTGCATCCAATTATGAGAACACATTAATCAGCCACTTGACAAGATACGTATTTATTGCTTCTGATATTTTCATTATGTCGGCCAAGGCTCAACCTAGTTTTATAAAGAAAAGCAATGAGCCGGTTGCCCACAGGGACGTTGAGAATGGAGACCCCTCTGGTTTCCCACCTGAAGATGGTCAACAGAAACCAAGACATATCCTAAAATGTTGGTCTCTGCATTCTCACTAGTCCCTCTCCTTGGAATTCAGAAGGAGTCAAGACCAAATTACTATCTCTACTCCTGTGTTGAGTGGTTACCATGATTACTTGGTCAATAACTCATTGTCTATAGATTTCAATACTGCTTGGGGATTTTCCATTACTCTCCATCTACAGCAGTGAGAACTGTGCTGTGTTCTACAGGACCCCCTTTCTAGGATTTGCCTTCTATCTGGAGGCTTAAAAGAAGAACTGAGCAGGCTTAGCAAATGGTTCAAGGTGTGGGAGTGTGAGTCAGACTTCAGGGTTCCACAGTGCCTCCCCAGCTCTGTGATCTTGGTTGTGAATCTAACTTCTTGCGCCTTCTTGCAAGTCAGCCCACCTGCAACACGGAACTAACATGCATACCTATTTGTAAAGTGCTTAGGATGATTCTTGGCTCAAAGTGTGCAACAAATGAATGACATCAGTAAAGAGACCAGAGCAGTGAGATCTAGTCATGTCCGGAGTGCTTTTGGGAAAGAGGAGAAAACGTGAGAGGCGGCCTGCTGTGGGGACCGAGTTCAGCATGGATCTCACAGCTGAAAACACATACCTGGTTTCCAAACCACATTTTCAATGACTGCCTGCCCCAGAAATAGTGCTGCTTTCTGCTAATGATCTTCGGATTCTATGGCTACTTTTAATACAGACATTCACGGCCATCTGGAATATTAAGAACATCCCGACAAAGGGGGCTGTGTCTCCATCCTTATGCTCCAAGTCCACATGGTCATTAAGAACTGAACCAGTTGGAGCCCCTGGGCAGTGGGAGATTAGGCAATGGGGAGTGTTTCTCTGTGTGGGTCCTGGGCTCAATGCCCACAGCCCCTTGCTCAGCCTGTCGGCTCCTTCATTCTGGCCACACAGCACAACAGTCCATGAATGCAGCAGTGACAGGGCTGGTGGCCTCTGAGTCATCATTCTTGCTCCAGGACCCCTTGCCAGCCTTCCCCTGAGGCTGTTCTCATCCACCATAAGAGCGATGGCTGACAGCTCCAAACTCAGCCTGTAGGACAAGGCTCACCTCCTGCCTGCTTCTTTCCCTGGCTAGTCTTCTCCGTCCACTGCAGCACTTAGCTTCCCCGCCATCCTTCTATGGCACCAAAGAGTTTACAGGCTGATGTCAAGGGCTCCTTATGACAGTCAGTGTGGCAGGCAGGGGGTTCTCACTGGGCATGGGGAGTGGAAGGCCAAGGCCACTGAGCAGACTAACAAAGTGTACTACTGGAGCCCAGCATACTCACCTCTGAGGGTCAGTGTGAGTCCTTTCTATTTAATGATCAGAACCATCTCCACCAACATATTATTACACAAGCATGGGTCCTAAATGAGGACTGGCTCAGAACTGCACTTCTGGGTTGCAGAGCATCTCATGTGGTCTCTGGGAAAGTAAGTATGAGAAGTTCAGGGGACCCTCTCTTCCTCTCATCTTCACTCTTACCAGTGATCACAGCTTAACCTGCCACTGTGGCAGGTTAGAATAAAAAAGGATGGGGTTTGTTCCTACCTTTGAAAACATCACAGAGAGTCAAAGGGAATGTTTCCAGGCTGAACTAGACACTGCTGAGTGATACAAGCAACAGGAAAACACATCAAGACCATCAGCAATGGCGTTTGAAAAGCAAATTTGATCCATGGTAGTGGAAGAGCCAGCAAGTCCCCATCATTGAAAGAAAGCTTGCCTTTTAACTAAAGGTCTAGTGAGGGTCAGGCATGGGGAGATCTTGGAGAAGGGACATCTTCAGGGAAAAAGTAAGGAAGAGTAATGATTTGAATTCTCCCATTAAATTCCACACAGGGAAGACTGGTTAGCAGCCGAGAGGCAGTAATGGATGTGTCCTTCCCCTCGTTGGGTACCAGGCTTCCAGGTCAGGCATCCATGTTGATCCTCAACAGCGGTTCAGTAAGGCAGCTGAGACAGGGAACCACGAAAAGAAAGTGGAGACTGATGACAACCTGTGGAAGAACGCCATAGGATCCAGCCAATTCCACTTCGTCCCACCCCATGGATAACCGCCATCTGCGGGCAGGAGGCAACCGAGCTGGCCAGATTCCATGCCACCCCCCAGCAATACTCAACCAATCCTTGCTATCATTTCTTGGTACCATTTGTAATTTGTGGATTCATATTGCTAAGTCAGTCCCATGGGGAGAAGACAAAAGAAATGGGGCAAATCATCATAATAATAACAATAAAAAGGAGAGGCAAGAAGGAGCCCACTTCAGTCCTTTCACTGCCAAGAGCCACTGTCCCTGCGAACGGATGACTCGAATATGATCACATTTTATCAAAGACCCAGATAATTCCGTGTGGAATACACATTCCATAGTTTACCTTTGCTGCAATGAATAACCTATCCAGGAACCACATTCTTGAGACACTGTCTATCGATCTGCCTTCTTTTACAATCAAGAATCAAATACAGGTGATGGGCATCATTTTCCTTTCAATTATATCTTTAAAAATGGCATTTTCAATTTTGCTGCTTTAATAGTGGCCTGATTTTCACTGCAGATCTCATGAAGGGTATGGCAAGCTCACAGATAAAAACTTATGCTCTAAGAGATAACCCATCTCTCTGATGTCTTGTTTTTCTGTAGACTCAGAAATGTTTTGTACCGTGGAGCTTCACTGCCAAGAGGGTGGCCCCGGGGCCAGCAGCATTCTTATGGCAAAGGAGCTCCTCAGGAAGACAGAATCTTGGGCTCCACCTAGACCAGCTAAAGTCACATGCATGTTTTATTTAGACCTCCAGGTGATTTGTGTGCTCTTTAAAATTTGAGAAGCTCTGCTATAGTGCAGATTGATAGCAGCTGCACTGCACCACATCTGGCATCTGGTCCACACGATGTCATTTCCAATGGAACAACCCCTGCTGCAGCTAGACACCTGGCTGATGCCCCTTAAGCCAATGAGTCAGAAGCCCACAGAGGCCTATGGTTTATCAGAGGCAAACACAGGCAAAGCATTGCCTCCAACTGGACATTTTGGAGCTCACTTAGAATATGTTGGCTTTTCTTCCACTCCAGTCACTGAAATGCCTTACAAAGAACCCCTTTAAGAAAGTTTAATTTTAATAGGGACGATGTCAGGAAGCTTTGGGAGAACCCCAATAAGTTCAACTTTGTTCTTCTGTTTCCTCTTCACACCTCCTTGCCTTTCCCTTACAATGTGTAGTGTTTTATTTAACATTTTGTAATTGCAGAATGCATTTTGCTTTATTTATCGGATGTCTCTCTATACCTTCTGCCTGATGAAAAATGATGGAGGTGGTGCAATTGTGGGAAGCGGAGGAAATGAATTTTTTTTTTTTTTTTTTGAGACGGAGTCTCGCACTGTCGCCCAGGCTGGAGTGCAGTGGCGCGATCTTGGCTCACTGCAAGCTCCGCCTCCCGGGTTCACGCCATTCTCCTGCCTCAGCCTCTCCGAGTAGCTGGGACTACAGGCGCCTGCCACCACGCCCGGCTAATTTTTTGTATTTTTAGTAGAGACGGGGTTTTACTGTGGTCTCGATCTCCTGACCTCGTGATCCGCCTGCCTCGGCCTCCAAAAGTGCTGGGATTACAAGCGTGAGCCACCGCACCCGGCCGGAAATGAATTTTAGGTAATGTGTTTTTATTTGACATTCAATACATTGTTTTATTTTACTATCAAGACATACACCTGGTTAGCCGGCCATTTAGAATTACCAGTAATTTTGATATTTTCTATTTGACATTTCGGGGCATGGAGCAACTCTGGGAGGGAGAACACTGGTATTTTGAAATCAAGTGCGATACAGGAGTGCAGTTCAGCTATTTGCTTTGTGCTGATGTTTATGCTACCTCCAGGCAATAAAGGAGGTCTTTTTGAAAAAGAAAAGCGCACTTACATTCTTTATGGAAACATGTAATTGAGTTCTTTGTATATCAGAGAAGCCTATTCATTTGTATTGAATGGTCATTGAGATATTCTGTCTATCGAAAATTCACATAGCCTCCGTGCAAATGCAGAATGTACTCTTGCAATGCCTCCCCCGCCAAAAAGTAATCCTTTTTGGAACAACAGTTTTGATCAATTATTTTAGATGACTATTTGGACAGTTCCAGTTCAGAAAAGATGATCGACAAAAAGCCAAAAGGATTCTGGCTACTTTGGATTGACGTGGGTATTTTAGGTTCGTGCCTCTGATGGCAGTGAAGGGAGGTTCCATCTCTGTCAATTATCTGTTAAAGATATCCACCTATGAATGCTTTGAAGTAGAAAAGTGTGTTCAATGTAAATTAACTTTAACATTCAAAGATGATGGTTCATGATTTATTTTCAAAATAGTGTATCTGTGAAAAATTAACAGCCACAAGGTTCCAATTATCTCAATGGCAGTCTAATTTATGGGGCATGAAGTACTTTAAAAAAATCGGGAGGTGTGTTTAGTAAGGCTAAATTGGTGTTGCCTTGCTGGGTCACAGCTTGAAGTCTATCTGAACGACGTGGATCTCATTAAACATCATCAACTTAAAATCGCTTAGGTGATAAGAAGGATGAAGATGTAGTTTGGGGCCCAATAGACATTTTTCTTTTGTTAATAAATGTATATCCTCTAGGAGCAGCTCTGACTTCTTCAAGCAGACAGCACCTTGGAAGACAAGCTGTGAAGGCAGTCAGGTGGGCACATCCCTCAGTCTGGACACCCGGGTCTCTGGCAACCTGACTGTTAAAAGGAGGTTCAAATCATCAACTCCCTCTTTCCCAGAGCCTTGAGTCCTGGCTGTGTGCAGGTATTGATTTTGGGAAGGAGCTCCGAAATTGATCAATATCTGCTGGCAGCTGAAATCTTCAGATATTTGTTAAAGAACCAGATAGTCATGTTTCTGTGGACAGAGAGGGTGGCTGGTGGTCAGGGTTCCATGATTAAATAATGCCTAATTTAGCTGTTGCTGATAAGTGATGGGTCAACGCAGGAGCAGGTGTTTACTGTGATTAATCTAAACAGGAGCAACTCATAATGACCTGTTCCTTTGGCACCTGCATAAGTGAAGAAAATTTGTCATTTGCTGGTTTAGGAGCAGTTTCTCACTTCTAATGAGCTCTGCAGACAGAGGGGACTTCAAACGGGCTTGCAACCACAACCAAAAATATCAAGCTGCTGGAGGAGGTGGAAGACCCTCAGAACACTGTGAGCTTTCCAAGTGTTCTTCCCACACTCAGAAGGATTGCAGGAAATGAAATCGCACCGTTAGCAGGCAGCCACATGCTTCAGCACCTCACAGCATCCTGGAGATACACCAAGACCATTCTCTCCCATAGACGTAATGCCTGGGGGAACATATGACTTTACAAATTCAGCTAACTAGCTCCATCACCTAGTGGTGCAAGGCACTCTGGATTCAGAGTGGGCACACAAATTTCTTTCACTAGTAAGAGAGAATTCCCAAACAAGTCCCCTTTTTACCATTCCACATTCTTTGGAACATATTTTGGGAAGCACTGATACAATAATCTATACTGGCCATCACCTAGCTTCTAGGATTGTTGACCCATTCTGGCATGTCTGAGAGACAGAGGGTAAGCTGCTGATTACACAATCATAGCTGCAAGGGAGGCAGATTAAGATAACCAAAAGACAGACACGTCCAGTCAGATGATAGCCACATTAAGGTGAAAAGGTTAAGATTCCACTGAGTCAAGATAAGATACCCAGAAATCCTTGGCTGTAACCAGAATCCTTATATTTTAGGTACAGAGTTTTATTTTTAATAGTTTTTTCCATTAAATTAGGACTTCTGGATTCTCCAAAACACAGCCCAATGAAGTGAGGAGACACTCGTGTTTGAGTTTCTGCTGGCCTCAGCAGGTAAATACCAGTGTGCACTGAGTCGGTTTACTTACCTGAAAAAGGAAAAATGATCATTCCTAGCTTACAAGACCCTTGTGTAGAATAATGAAACACAAAATGTGGTACACAGTGAATGACTTGTCAATAAATAGTATATGAAACGGCAAATTGACCTGATGGGAATATGTTGACCACATGGCTATATTATATACAGACAGTGGATACACACAAGGGTCTGCATAAATCTTTCTCTGTGTGTGTGTGTGTGTGTATGTGTGTGTGTGTGTGTGTGTGTGTGTATCTGTCTGTCTGGTAGTCTCAGAACCTTGGCACTGAATGAGGCTTCTGTCAAACCCTTGGAGAACTTGTCTTTTTTTCTGATCTGAAATTGACTTCCTCAATCTGAGATCCTATGTGGTCTTCTTATAAAATTCTTGGGGCCCATTCATCTTGTGCCAACTCTGAATAAAATATACTGAGAAAGCCCCTGAGGAGACAGAGGGATAGTTGTTATTCCTATAGTTTGGCAAACGCACCCGGCTCATCAATTTAAGCATAGCCTAACCTTTGAAGAATGTGGGTTCTCCCTAGCAGTAGCATTCTCTAGCAAGCTCAGAGTAGGCAGCAAAATTAGAGCTTGACCATTTACAAAGGACTTTCCTATGTATCATTCAGCTCAGTGGCTTTCTGCCTGGGGTTCAACGACAAAGAACTGTGTCCACTCATCATCATGATCATTGCAAAGTCTTTTCTTTCATTTATTCCAGGGATCGAAAGTCAGACTGGTCAGATTTGAATTTCGCAGTGTCAAAGAATTAACCAATTCCCCTTGGTGGAGGGCAGGTAGAAGAAGACACTGTAAGGCAAAAAGAGAAAAGCAAGATCTGAAGACATCAATAGAAAACAGGACCATGAGAATTCGCTCCATTTCCTGAGTCCCTTGGTGTCTGGGGCAGTACCTTCTGACATATTAAATGACCTGTGAAGTATTTTTTAATAGGGTAGAGAACAAGCCCCTTATTACCTGGTGTCAGGATAAATTATAGGAATAACAGGCCGCTGAAAATAAAATTCCACTCACAGTGTACTACGTTTTCACCCTTAAAATTACCTTTCAAAACATGTGCATTTAGTTGGGCTAAAGAATTTCATTTTCTGTGCAAAGTTTCTCAATTTCACCACTCTTAACATTTGGTGGGGGAGGGTGAGACGATCTCTGTTGTGAGGGCTGTCCTATTCATTGCAGGATGGTGAACAGCACTTCTGATCCCAATCCACTAGATACCAGCACTGCACCACCCCCACAGTCACAATCTAATTTCTCTCTAGATATTGCCAAATGCCATTGCCAAATCTCTCTCCAGACATTGCCAAATGTCCCTTCTTTCTCCTCCCATCCTCTTCCTCCCTGCAGGGTCAAACCATGCCTGTTTGAGAAATGCTGTGCTAGGGTTTACAACTTGAGCTCAAGGATACATTCCTGGGGAAGTCTACTGAGTGGACCCATTCCTTCCCAGGGACTAGGCTGCTGCAATGTGTTCCTGTGGCTGTAACAGGTGACCACAGACTCAGTGGTTTAGACAGTGCAATGTTATTACCTAGCAGTTTTAGAAGCCAAAGTCCAACATGGGTCTCACTGGCCTAAAATCAAGGGGATTTCAGGGTTGGTTTCTTCAGGACACTCCAGGGTGGAAGCCACTTCCTGCCTTTCCCAGCTTCTGGAGGCCTCCATGCTCCTAGGCTCGTGGCCACTTTCTTCATTTCCAAAGCCATCAGCAGTGAAGGGCCGCATCCTTTCACGCCACATCACTTGGCCTCCTCTCCCGCCTTCCACATCACTTGGACTCCCTCTCCTGCCTCCCTCTTCTGCTCTCAAGGACCTGCGATGACACGGCCCACCTGGGAAATCCCGGCTCGCCTGGGAAATCCAGGATAATGTCCCTTTCTTGGGGCCGGCAGGCAGCAACCTAAATTCCATTTGCAACCTGCCTTCCCCTTTGCTGTGGAAACTCACACAGCCGCGGGTTCTGGGATTGGATATGGTTAGCCATGGCGGGAGGCGGAGGGAGATTATTCTGACCACCACCGATGCCAAGAAGACTCATGGAATAAAATCCAAACCCATAGCGTGGTCCATGAGCCCTGCCTGATAGAACCTGCTCACCGCAGCGTCCTTTCTCACTCCCACAGCCACGCGGCCCTTCTGGTCCTCAAATATGCCCCTTTCCAAGGCCTTTGCCTTGGTGGCTTTGTTTTATTTTTGAAAACTTTAGGGAATAAAGAGGAGAGCTGGTGCTACTCTAAGAAACGCATAGCCATTGTCAAGAATTCAGTGGTACTTTTGGTTTCTTATGTTTGATGAGTATTCCATAGTGTCCTGCCTCTTGCTGGGCCCCCGGCACAGCATGTGTGGGTGTGTAGGTATGCACGTGCATGTGTTCATGTGTGTGTGCATGTTCATGTGTCTGTGAGTACACATGTGTGTATAGGTACATGTGTGTATGTCTATGTGCATGTGTGTGTGAGTGTATGTGAGTGTGTATATGTGATGTGAGTGTATGTGTGTATATGTGCGAACATGTGTGCAAGTGTGTGCACGAGTGTGTGCATGTGCAAATGTGTTTGTGTTTCTACATGTGTGAGTGTGTGTAGTGTGTGTTTGTATATGAGTGTCTTGTGCAAGTGTGAGTATATATGTGTGAAGGTATGTGTATGTGTGTTTGTGTGTGTATCTGTGTGAGTATATGTGAATGTATGTGTGCTTGTGTGTGTATGTGTGCAAGTATGAGTACACATGTGTATATATGTAAGTGTGTGTGTATGGGAGTGTGTGTGGGGTGTATGTGTGTTGATTGTGTGTGTATGTGTGCAAGTGTGAGTGTGTGCGTGTGTGTGTGTGGATATGTGCATGTGAGTGTGTGTGTGTGGAAGTGTGTATGTGTGTGTATGAGTTTGTGTTTCTCCCGGATCTTGCTCCCTTGGAGCTGCCTCGCTGTCATCTAGCAAGTCTCAGCTTCAAATCACCCCCTCGTGTGGTCTTTTCTGCACAGCATCCACAGAGCAGCAGCCCTGCACCTCCTGCTACTGAGATGGAGTGAGGTTCTCAGCATCTTGTTTGCTTTCCTCAAGCACTTATCAGAATTTGTAACTTCTTTATTAGCTTATTCCCTGCCTCCACCAAAGAAGTGCATCTCATCGAAGAAGGAATCAAAGGAAGCTGGTCGAGGAGCTCAGCATCGGTCCCTGGCAGCGAGCAGTGAGCCGCGTGGCACCCCTGGCAGACGTGTGTTACTGAGCAAACCAGAGACTGAGAAGCAGGGGGCGGGAAAACAGTGCCAAGTATTTCTCATGAGTTCTGTAATCCCTCACAGGCTGGGCAGGAAGGGAAGTTAGAAGGGAAAAAAAAATGAAGGGAAGATACATGAAATTGTGTGAGCATCCAGTAGCTGCCAGGCCTCATTTAGTAACACCGTAGGTTGAAGGACAGGTGTCCTTGTCTGCAATGCAGAGAGGAGAGGTTTGAAGCTCAAAGGCAGTAAGCAGTTCTAAACCGCCCAGTCAGGATTCAAACACAGCACGTTATGAGGGTGGGCCTTGAGTCTGGCCGAGGAACAAGGGTTAGGCTTTCAGGAGTGGGACTCCCTCTAAGGCAACCTCTGGCTCACCTTGCTCTCATCATCTCTCTGGTGCTAAGAGTGCCACCTGAGCTTGGACACCTGGAAGCCTTGTTCCTCAAAAGCAGGAGAGAATGAGGGCTGGAGCGTGCTGGAATTCCTTGACCCCTCCTCCAACCCAAGGCACAGATCATCTTCCCAGGATGACTGAGGGGGCTCCATGCTAAGAATCTGCCCTCCTGCACATGCCAACCACAAGCATGAAAGGTTATTTTTTAAGACCATTGCGAGAAAAAAAATTGCTGCCATCCTTGAAGGCAGAATTTCTGCCTGTGATTCCTTAACGAAAATGACTTCAGTCTCTGCCCTTGCTCATTTCTTGTTACTACAATTTTAAGTGCCTCCGTGGCTTTGGGGGGAGTTTTCTGGAAGCAAGGAGGCAGAAAATCTATTTTCCTGAAAGATTTTCTTTTTAAATTAGGCTGTTGTTTCTTGTGTCCCTAATGCCAACCTAATGACCTTTCCTGATGAGATGACTGTGTCTGAATTGCTGCAATTGCTTCTCTGCAGAAGGTGCTTTCTTGGCTGTCCTTCTGAGTGGGTAGAGCAGGGGTCCTTTGTCTTGGCTAGGGCTCTGCTGTACAGTCACCAGTGTTGATTGAGCATGTTCTAAAAGTTTTGTCTCTGCCTCGCCTCGTGAAGGTCTCACGGAAATTCCCTGTAAGGTAGATACAATTTTTCTTTTAGTTATATGGTAACCAGTGCGATGTTCCAAGAGCTTTACATACACTTTACCTCTTGCAGGTCTCACGGAAGCCCTCCATGAGATAGATACTGTCATTGTCCCTGTTTTACAGATGAGGAAACTAAGGCACTGGAAGATTAAATAAGAAACCCACAGGCAGACAACTCGTAGGTGGCTGAAACCAGATTTGAATCAGGTATATTCTGGTAAGCCAGCTCTCTGGAACAAAAAAAAAAGGTAAAGGAATGGACTTTTTAGCATTTGCCAATTTCCATGGTGTAAATAGTCCTGCCATGGCTGACTGAAAGCTACCAATGATTTAATAGCTGACTTGCTAAATTCCTGAATATTTAACCACATGCTCTTGTCAACCAGAGGGTGTTGGCTCAGACTCTGACTGGATCTTAGACTCTTGGCTACTGGGTTTTGCAAGTGCTTAAAAAGGGGCTTTAGGAGACTAAAAAAAAAAAAAAAAAAATGCATTTTGATATTCTCACATTCAAGGTGTGGGGATGGGGAGGCATACATTTGGATGTTACTGGAAATACTATGCATTTGGGGAAGTCTTCTGAAACTTACGAGAGAAAGCTAATTCTAATTTTAAATTTTTATAGAGTGAGTGGGAAGAAGTTTCTAGAATTAGCCTGTCATAAGAAAGTTCTGTGACTTTGCAAAGCTAGGAGATCTCTGACTTAAATTATTTCCAGCTTAGAAGATGTTCTTCTATTTTTTCTTCTCTTTTTATCATCTTTGATTTGGACCATAGCTACACTCCAGCGGTCTGTCTTCTTGGCTCCATGAGGTCAGAGGAATGCCCATTTTGGAGGAGCTGGCTTAGGAACAAGCCCCTTCTCTGAGAACTGGCGCAGGAACAGCCCTGCTGAAGGAGCAGCCGCACTAACCACATCTGGCCCTGGACCACTGGGGCACTATCCACCACTATCCACTCATCTCCAGAATTGCAGCCCAAAGATACAAAGACAGCATTACCTGGTGGTGAGCTTTGGGCTTTCATTCATGTGATTTGAGATATCATAGTCATGAGTGCTGTGTGTGAGCAGAGGAAGTCAGTGAAAAAATAAAGGAGACAGTGAATCCCAAAAATGCAGATATTCTGGCTCTTGAGAAACAGAAAGAGGGTCTTTGAATCATGGTAGAAGTTCCAGCTTCCCCCCTACCATTCACCTGTTCTCAAGGTCCCCCTTCCAAGGATCACCCATGTAAGGGCATTTGAAAGGGGCCACACAGCCTATATGTATTTTCTAGTTAAGGATGTAGACTCCAAAGCCATGCTATATCTTAGTCCAAAAGTCTGCCAGAAACTTAAAATATTTCAAATTAATGTTCAGCCAAGTTCTCCAGCATAGCTTACTAGAAATTATGCAATAAACCCAAATAATGCAGTGAAGAATGGCTTCAGATTCAAACCACATATGACCAGATTCCCATGGAGAAATTTCAGCCCAAAAGAGAAGTTGCTTTTCCTTCTCAAATAAGGATTCCAATGTTTAATTTTTTTTTCTTTTCTGGATTGATGTAGAATAGGAATCTTCAGGAGGGACAACATGATCTTCTGAGAAGAGGGAGCTCATTGGCACAATTAGACACAGCAGGTTGAGCCCAGGTTCAGAGTCTTTGGTGCAAGCTAAAGGAGGCGTTGCAAGGAGACAGCCAGTGCTAAGAGTGTGAAAAGTGACACGCAGGGCCAACTGTCCTCCCTGAAGCATGAGACAGTTAAATGGTGCAATACTAAAACAGTCTCAGCTAAGATAATGGTGATGGTTGCACAACTATATGAATTTACTCAAAATTACTTAATTGTCCAGAGTAAATGGGTGAATTCTATAAGACATAAATTATCTCTCAATAAATGTTTTTCAAAAAGATTCATTATTGGCCAGGTGCAGTGACTCATGCCTGTAACTTCAGGGCTTTGGAGGACCAAAGTAGGAGGCTCACTTAAGCCGAGGATAGAGCCCAGGCCACGTAGTGAGACTCCATCTCTACAAAAAAACCACCAAAAAACAGCCAGGCATAGTGGCACATGTTTGTCATCCCAGAGGCTGGGGAGTATGAGGTAGAGGGATCGAAGGATCAAGTGAGCTCAGGAGTTCAAAGATGCAGTGAGCTATGATGGTGCCACTGTACTCCAGCCTGGGCAACACAGCGAGATCCTGTCTCTAGAAATAAACAAAAAGACACATTGCTGAGGAGGCCACTTCCTGCTCCTTCTACCATGGCTGCCTTGTTTAATTTGGATTAAATGTGTCAAAAAAAGAAAAGTAAAACTTGTTCCTACAAGAAGCAATTATGTTAGCTTAGAATTTGAAACATCAGGCCCAGGAACTTTTAGTCTAAGGTAGATTGAATAGCTCAATGAGGTTATGCAGTAGCTAGCTCTCTCCCCTTTGTTCACCTCACCCTGTCCTATTACAGTTGAATTCTTCACCATGGCTAGGAAAATGAACCATCATGTCAAACATGTGACTTCCAGCGTGGCAGTTACCAGAGACAGAGCCAATGTTTTCATTCACTTTCCATAGAGGATGTCGGTTTGCCTAACCTCTTCAGTGTGTCCTTCTTGAGATATTGACTCTGGCCAGAGGAAAAGAGTCCTGCAATTGCTTGTGCCTTGTCAGAAGGCCCACCTCTGTGGCCAAGCAAGAAGCATGATCTTGGTTGACAAAGTCCACCAGGACTGTGTGGAGTGGGCAGGGGTCATTTCCACGAACACAAAACAAGGTGCAGTTACCATAAAAAAAAAAAACAAAAAACGGACAGCAAAGCAAACTGAATAGATAACAAGTAGAGCTATCATGGGTTATCTAAACTAAGCCTCCTTGTCCATATTATCTGGTGGATCCCAAATCATGCATCAGATGTGCATCAGACATAGACTGAATGCATCAGACATGGACACATGCATCAGACGTGGATTGAACTCACAGCCTGGAGCTGAACTCAGCCTCAATCAGCTGTATTGCCATTGACCTGCAGACACATGAGTGAAAAAAATCAAGGGTTCTTGTAAGCTATTTAGTTATGGAGTCATTTGTTTCGCAGCATCGGTGTGGCAATAGCTGACTGATGTACTCCCTTTTTTGCAGAGCAAGGAGTTGGTATATTCTCCCAATCAGAAACCTCTCCACAAAAATACAAAACAAAACAAAAAAGTAACATGAAATCCTTCACACAATAAAGTACCTAACATAGCCATAAACTCTTAGCCCATTAATGAAACTATGTCTCAACTTTTAAAACCCAGCCACACAGCTACATGGCCAAATGTCTTTGTCTTTAAGACTGCCTTTTATGTCTGTACAACAGAATGATGAGCTTACTTGGACACACTTCTATTCTTTGCAACCAGACCAGAACTGTCATCCAGAAATGGTGAATGTCCATCCCTTACATCCCTCTTGATGAACTATAGCAGTGACCTACAGGAACAGTCAATCTCCACCAGCCATTCTGACCTCCATCTTCCCTAAGGACACCATAGAGCATTTACAGTGAATGAGATGCTGACAATTCCTTGAACCATGGGAAAATGAAATGGTCCTCTTAGAGTATATATTTGGTAATTTATTTATGAGATTTTAGCTGCGCCCAGTGTCCTATGTCCTCGGGGCACACTGTTGACTTCCATGTGCATGATTAAAATGTGAATAAGGAGTCAAAGAGAAAGGTCAGGCATCTTTGTGGATAGAAATTGTGAGACATTCTTGGGTATCATATAGGGAACACCTCTGAACATGCTACTTTTTTCTAACAGTTAATTTTTTTTTGAAAGACAGAGAATTCTAAACCTACAGAAAATTTGCAAAAATAATAGAGCATTCAACTACCCTTCACCCAGCTTCCCCTTATGTTACCATCTTAAAGAGCCATCACACATTCATCAAAACTAAGAAGTTATTCTTGCCACAATACTGTTAACTAGAATATGGAACTTATTTGAATATCTGCAGTTTTCCTGCTAATGTCCTTTTTCTATTCCAGGATCCATCCTGGGACCCTACATTGTATTTGGTCATTTGTGTCCTTTTCGTCTCTTCCAATTTTGGGCAGTCTTCTTCAGTCTTCCCTTGTCTTTCATGAACTTGACACTTTGGAAGAACAAAAAAATTTTGTAGAAAATATCAGAATTGGAGTTTGTTGTTTGCTCATGATTAGATCAGGGGGATACTCCTGAAGTAATGTGCCTTCCCAGTGTACCCTAGAAGGAGCCCGTGATGTCACTATGTATTTCTGTGATGTTAACCTTGAACTAAGGCTAGTGTAGTGCATGCCAAGATTCTCCATTGTAAACTTACTACTTTTCCCTTTGTAATTATCAAATATTTGGAGAGCAATACTTAAGACTATGCAAGTATCTCATTTCTGTGTAAACTCTGAATGAAGCACAATAAATGAAAATAAATTAATAGCTCATCTGTTCCAATTCATAAACTGAAGTGACTACCTTTAAAGGCAAGGAAACCGCAAATCTGTTCTAGATACTGCTCCATGCCAACCCTTTCTTTTCAATTCTTGAAAGCATTTTTAGGCACCTATATGGCAGAGAGCAATGGAGCATGCTGTGGGTAGGCAGATGAGAGGGCTCTTTTAGCACAGATGCCAGGGTTCCAGTGTGTGGGAAAGAGCCACAGCCGGCATGCAGTGATGCCCAGGCACTTCCGTGAGCCATGTCTTAGCCCTGTCATGGACACACAGTCATTCTTACCAGGGATCTATCTCCCTGGGCCCCAGGCCCTTGACCTTGCAGCTGTCCTGCCCATGGCATCCTTACCTTCCTCTTCAATTGGCCAGCCCCATCTTGTTCCTGTGGGAAGAAGCATGTATTTATGGATGGGGCCATTGGGAGATAAAAAGAGAACAATTCTGGGTTCTTTCTAAAGAACCGGAACAGAATTTCGGGCTCCCTCTATTTCCTTATGAATGTACAAACCCATGCATTGGTTTCCTAGGCTAATCTGCCATGACAATTTCAGTTGGCTGGTTGGATTCTCTCTTTCCTTTTTTTTTTTTTTTTTTTGTTTCTCCTCAACTGAACGTAAGTTAAGGTCTCCAAACAGAGAAATTGATCCAAGATTTCATTTTCCTCCTCTGCTGTTTCGGCTTTATGAGGACCCAAGTGGTTACTGCAGAAACTTTTGACAGGCCCAGCAGTCTGGCAAATTAAATCTTCCAGCCCAAGCAAATCCTGATCTGGAATTTCTGCACAATCCCCCTGCCTGTTTCCTGGGTTTGTCTGTCTCTTCCTTGATAGGGTATCAGTTTACCTCCCTGTGGGTGAGGGTTAAATAATAAAAAGGTTGAAAACAAAACAAGCTTATCTTACAGGCAACCCACTGCTACTATTGCTTTTTCATTACAGAAGAGAGAAATGGGACCAGGAAGAAAAAAATAGAAGAAGGTATTGTGGAGGAAGTAAAAAAAACCACATACAAGGTGGAGAGTGAGACGGGAGTCTCTTGGTAGGTGGATAGGCAGCTCCGAGCAGATGCTGCTGGAAAAGAACCCGCAGTTAGATTCCTTTCCGTTCTACTGGGGCAGAAAAAAAATTGTAAATGTTACATTATGAATGGGAGAGCTGGCCTGGAAAAAATATGAATCTCCCATGACCTGCCCCAACCTCACAGCTACTCAGGGCCGTGCACTTAGCTGAGCTGATTTCCCTCCAGTCCATCCGGCACATTTCTTTTTCATTTACGTCTGCATTCCCCATTCTCAGTAGAGCCGGGAAGCAGAAGGCAACCTGAAAATGAACTGCTGGCCCCGGCCTTCCGGTCAGAGTCAAAGTCAGAACCCTCCTTTCTTACAGTGCATTTCAGCCACCTCTGGCCTGGTTAGAGGAGACCTGGGGCCTCTTGCAGGGCTGATACAAGCAGGTGAGGGCAAGCATCACCGATGGGCAGCCTGGGCCAGAGAGACCTCCATCTGCCAGCTCCGGACCTGTTTTTAACTCATCGGCAACATTTCTAAAAATAAGGTTTTTCACATAAAAGTCAGTATGTCCAGGTTTTGGGGGGAATGATAAGATTCAGTATCAAGGGGCTCCTGTTCCCAGATGGAAGCAAATGGGCAGTGCCGCCCTTCACACAGGGTTGCTCTGTCCAGCCGCTCACTCCCTTGGAACTCCTCATCACCCATCCTCTCACGCGGGATCCTCTGTTCCTTTTGTTGGTCGCTGCCAGTCCCCGAAGGTATCTGCCTGCACAGGAGAGTGATGGGCTTGGGATGGAGGGAGAGGCAGAGATCAATGCATGGGGCAGAGGAGACACTCTATCCTGGAACCCAGAGGCTACCCAGGCTCACCATTGTTTTGCTACAACAGTCACAATTGGATGAAGATTTACCAACAAAAGAGAAATTAGAGCAGATTCCAGGTTCCATCTGCAGAAGTATCCCTCCAGCGTGGAAGGCAGTGTGATAGGATGCTGGGAACCCAGGCTTAGGGCTGGATGGCTGCTGCTCCCTGAGATTGGGAAAGTCGCCCTTTGGATGCCTCAGTTTCTCCATCTGGAAAACAGGGATTGGGACAGAACCTGCTCCAAAGTTCCTACAAGGAGAGGGTGAGATAAGGGCTACAGCAGAATGATACGTAACACAGAGGGTGCAGCCAGGAAGCACACTGCTGTCCTTTCATGACCTGTGCTTCCGAAATGCTTTTCTGAAGAAAGGGAGGAGAAGGGATTGGATGGTGGGGGATTGTAGAACAGCCCTCCTCATCTGACAGTTGGAAGAAAGCTAGATATTTGTTTTTGACCAAAACGGAATGAACTTACTGATAGAGAGACTGTCAGAAGTTGGATGATGCTACATCTACAGAGAAAAACAAAATCTATGAACTTAAAAGAATATAGGAAGGGGAATAACTTTTTCTTCCCCCAAAGGAAAAAAAGCAAGGATTTTTACCACTGATTTTAAAGTAAATCAAACCAGGGCCCAAATCCCCACTCTGACACTTCTGACCTAAACCTGTAGCCTGTACTCATAAAGAACTCCAGGTCGGGTGCAGTGGCTGATGCCTGGATTCCCAGCACTTTAGGAGGCCAAGGTGGATGAATTGCTCAAGCTCAGGAGTTTGAGACCAGCTTGGGCAACATGGCAAAACCCTGTCTCTACAAAAAATATGAAAGCTAGCCAGGCATGGTGGTGTCCACCTGTGGTCTCAGCCACTCTGAGGGTTGAGGTGGGAGGATGGCTTGAGCCCAGGAAGTTGAGGCTGCAGTGAGCCATGATCATGCTACTGTATTCCAGCCTGGGTGACACAGCAAGATCCTGTCAACAAAAACAAACAAACAAAAACAAACAAACAAAAAATGGAACCCCAGGATGGTAACTTGGTCAGGCTGTAGGCCCCGGTTCTTAAACACTGAGCCAGGTGTTGCTCTGAAAGTATTTTGCAGATATAATTAAATCCCTGATTTGTCCATTTTAATAAGAGATTACCCTGTACAGTGGGTGGGACTGAGTGAATCAGTTGTAAGACCTTAGAAGCCACCCTGAGGTGTAGAGCTTGGCCTGTGCCCGTGGGTTTCTACCCCGTGCCGTCTTCCCTTCTGGACTGCCTGCCCTATGGGTTTAGAACTTGCTTGGGAAGCCCCTACAACAGAATGAGCCCATTTCTTGTCATCAATGTCTCCAGATATAGAGATAGATAGGTAAATAGATAGATAGATATAGATAGATGATAGAATGATAGATGGATAGATTAGATAGATAGATAGATAGATAGATAGATAGATAGATAGATAGATAGATAGATAGATGACAGACAGATAGATATGGAGATATACTCTTCTACTAGTTCTACTTCTCTTATTGAACTCTGACTGATACCAACTCCTAAATGGGTTTATTTACAACCCATTGACGGTCCTTCAGATGACATTTTAACTTGTATTCATTATATCCCAACCAAGCAATGCTTTAACATTGCAAAGCAGAAGCATCATTAAATTTGAATACCTGACCCATCAGCCGTCTCTGCCTCCTCCTTCCTTCTTGGAAACCAAACCAAGGTTATATGTAGCTTTTTATATTATATATGTAAATATATATGTGCATATGTGTATATATATGTACTTTCTTGATTTTTTATTATGGGAGAAACTTCCATAAAATGTTGAGGCCAGAAAAAAGGTAGGTTGAATCTGAGATGTTGCTAGCAAAAAAAAAATCATAGTTCTTATTTGAAGTATTCAGTGACTCCCAATGCCATTTGTGAGATTACAGTCTAGAGACTCCTAAAAATAAAAAGCCTTTGACCTAGGGTAGGTGGAGAGATGATCGCAAAAAAAAAAAAAAAATCAGAAATGAAATGATTCAATACAGGGAATGGTGCAGCGGTTAGCATGTGTCTACTGGCTGTTCTCTTTTGACCACCAGTAGCTTGGAGGGAAGGGGGAAGACGATGGGTTTCTTGTGGGGTGAGGTCTCTGCGCAATCACTGGACAAGGGAGCAAGTCCCCGCAGTGTGGCTTGAGGGGACATTTGGCTAACACAGTCCCTGACTGGGTCTGCATTCTTACAGCTCACTGTCCAGGCGACTCAGTGCTTGCTTTTTGCCCGCCATTCTCCAGCCTCCTCATATTTGAGTCTAGCAGGATCTCACATGTGAGTCCATCTTAATTCATCATTTAACAGGTCTCTGTGCTCTGAGGTCCCCAGGGTACACCTCAGATGTGGCATCTTAGTTGTCCAGTTTGAAACGTCTAAAACATTTTGCCAACTCGCATGAGATATTTTGTGGGAAAAGGAGTTCTGAGTGGAATACACCCGTAGGAAGCCTGGATTCCTCATTGAACCTCCCCTCTTAGAGCCTCATGGTGAGTACTGATATATTAAAGTCCTGCAGAAGGGACACTTGCCTTGCTTCGGTCAACCCACTTTTATTGGACTTTTTAGCCCAAGGAACCTCTTTGCAAAAGAACACTTGTAACACCCAGGGAGCTACTGTGCCGATGAATATGGTTTGAGGAAGCATCAGCTGCAGAAGAGAGACACTCCATTGTGTGCAGAAACTGGAAATGAAAAAGTTAGAGCAAATGAAAACTTCGCTCCATTTTAAAACAATTGAAAAGTAAGAGGGGGCATTTGAGCTGAATTTTTAAGATGAACAAAAGTCTAAGATATTGATAGTGATTGATATTGGCATCTCTCCATCCTTCCTTCCCTCCTCCACTCAGGAATGCGAATATGAAATAATCCATCAGTCGTGAAACCCTCTCTTAACTTCAGATTCTCTCTTGCTTTGCAATGCTCACTGCTTTCTGTAATAAGTCCCTTAGTGTTAGAGGGTGCCCCTTTAACTCTGCTTCTGCCAAATTGAGAGCCAACTCTGGCATGTCTGCACATCTCAAATGCAAACCGCCACCCTGTTTATTCTGAGAAGCTGTCAGAAGGACACTGCTTCTTGACTGTTTGGCATTTTAATAGGAGGGCCTCTGCAAGCTTGCAGGGGCTCTCTGCCCATCAGGTGCTCACACCCTTTGGTGCCAGGGAAGGAGGTCTCTCCTTTCTGATTCAAATCTTTCCCCAAAGAACAATTCTTCCCCAATTTGACGTATTAAAGGCAGAACCACTTTGCATCTGCCAAAACAGCCCAGAGATGGGGTTTTCTGATCTTGCTTCCCTTCTGTAGGATCTACTCTTTGTTAAGCTCTGATCCTAGTGTCATTAGAAAGAAATGCTTGCCCCCTCCCCACCCCCAGAACACAGGAACCCTTGCAATGCCCCAGCATGAGTGAAGGCAAGCGAGAACATCTCCCCAGTTGTCTACGATTACCAGAAGGCTCTGGATCCAATGCTTCAGTGCCTGGCTCCTGACCCTCACTGACTTTCCCAAGTGTTCTTGTTGGCTGGAAAAAGTAGATGCTCCAGAGTCTACGAGGCAGGGCTGAGCTGTTCCCAGAACACCGACATAGAATCCAGCATTTTCCCCCATTAGGCACTTAGCTCTCCAAGCAAGAGTGCTGCAACGAGAGGCTGTGGCTTTCCAGAAAGTGAATCAGATTCTCTCAGCTCCTGGAGGAGGTTCTGATTCTGCATATGCATATAACCCATAGAAAATAATCCCCTGAGAAGCTCAGCATTTTGGAATCCCCAAATACCTCTCTCTACACTGCATCATCTCTAACATGGATTAACGTAACCAAATGATGGCTAGAAACCATCAGAGTTTCCTATCAAGCAGTGCAAGAATCTGCATCATTAGCAACTGTAATGCAGAAACACATTACCCTGCAGAGGTTTCCTGAACACTTCCTATGTGTAAGACACTGTGGTCAGTGATGTGGGGACATCAAGCACTGTTCTCATCCTCATAGACTTTGGAATATGACTGAAGAGGCAAGCCTGAAAAATACACAAGAGCACAAAATTATAACAAATAGTGTCTAATTAGGGACTCATTTGCTTGAGTGGAAGTACAGGAGCCATTTGTTGCTTTTGTGTTTTGGGGTGCTGCTTCTCCCCCATTCCATTTGATTCTCCAGGGGATCATGGATCAGATTGCCTGGCTATCCCAGGCTCCAGGGATGCAGGTTATTCAGCTCTGGTCAATTGAGTGCTCCATCCCCAGCAAGAGGGGTTGGTTCAAAATGAGACCATGTGCCCAAGCAGGGCCAATCAATCATTGTTGCTGGAATTGATTTACAACCTATGAAAACTGTGAGAGAAGGAAGCTCTTTCTGCTGGGATTGCTGAGCTGATGGTTCCTGAATTCTGTGCAGAGCTGGGCCTAAGGGAAGGGTGCTGGGGCAAGGGTCATGAAACGCAGCAGGTGCTTAGTCTTGCACAGCCCTGAGAGCCAGAACCTCCTTGAATTTGGCCTGAGCTGCCTCACTCACCTCTCCCTAGCCCTGGCCCTGATCCTATGCCTCAAAGCCATGTTTCCCTGCCACATGGAGGAAACCTGTTAGGAAAAGGAGAGAAGAAAGATAACATACCAGGGGTAAACAGGGTAAAGACACAGAAAGAAACAGAGCCCCAGTGACGTCGTGGGAGCTTCTAGACACAGCCATGCCTGCAGCGTATACTTCCAGTCATGGAGCTGATATGTTAAGTTTTTGCATTGCTAAATATGTCTTGGTTACAACAGAAATTGGCACCTTAATATAAAATGGACATTTGGTTTAAGAAATGTGGCAAGGAGGGCCAGTGGGACCCATGTCCCATTCTGGAGAGGTGGCTGGCCACGCCATGCTGTCTTAAAGCAGCACATGGACAAGGACATTACAAACTTGGGGAGTCAGACCATATGCCTCTCTAGACGTGAGATCCAAGGGCGCAGAGCAAAACAGGCAGGTTGTTGGAGAGTTATTATTGACCTTGTGGAATGTTAGTAACATCCTAGGACAAAGGACACTTAGCCGGCCCATCTGAAATCAGAACAGGAACAGAAAAAGTCCTTATTTATTGATTATTTATCAAGAGACAAAGCTCTGGATCCAACTACACCTGAAGGGAGCTTCTGCCTTGCTTTCTAAGTCAGGAAAACCAAACATGATTGCTAAGAAATTACCCTTTTTCTTGAGCCAGTTCAAGATGGGTAATGTCCATTGAAACTAAAGGACTTCTGGTGAAGGTAAGATTGGAACCCAGCTCCTCTCTGACCACAGTCTAAACTATAAGCTCCTTGGGAGCAGGTGCCTTGAGCCCTCCACTGTGTCCTCATTGCCAGTGCAGCAGCCTGACACCTGGCAGGCCTGGTCCAACGTGAAAAGCGAACGAGTGAATGAATGTGCAGTGGAGAGGCATCTGGGTTCCCTTTAGGGGAGGGAGGGGTCACTTTGCTTGGCACACCTACTTGGCATACGGCCACTGTTACCTCAGAACAGCTAGATAGTGAGACAAGGTGAGACGGTTCTAGGAAGGACCACCTGGGGCCCTGGGCCCTGGGCCCTGGTGCTGACAAGCCCCACCCTCAGCAAAAGGCAAACACCTCCACCTTCCTGGGCCTCCTTCAACCTCCCTGCCTTGTCCATGAAAGGATCTGAGAGCTGGGGCGAGGAGGTTGTTTTAGTCTGTTCTTGCATTTCTATAAAGAAATACCTCATGTTATCTGCTAGAATTTTTATAGTCTCAGGCCTTAGATTTAAGTCTTTGATCCATCTTGAGTTGATTCTTGTATAAGTTGAGAGATAAGGATCCAGTTTCATTCTCCTACATGTGACTTACCAATTATCCAAGGATGGCTGTAAGTATTTGGGTTTATTTCTGGGTTCTCTATTCTGTTCCACCGGTCTATGTGCCTACTTTTATACCATTTGATCCAGCAATCCCACTACTGGGTATCTACCCAAAGGAAAAGAAGTCATTGTACAAAAAAGATACTTGCTCTTGCATGTTTATTGCAGCGCAATTCGCAATTGCAAAAATGTGGAACCAATCCAAATGCCCATCAATCAAGGAGTAGATAAAGAAATTGGTATATATACATACATAAGTACATATATATATATATATACAAAATATATAATTGGTATACATATATACCATATATTGGGGTATGTGTGTGTGTGTGTGTGTGTAATGGAATACTACTCAGCCATGAAAAGGAATGAATTAATGGCATTTGCAGCAACCTGGATGGGATTGGAGACTATTATTTTATGTGAAGTAGCTCAAGAATGGAAAACCAAACATCGTATATTCTCACTCATTAAGTGGGAGCTAAGCTATGAGGATGCAAAGACATAAGAATGACACAATGGACTTTGGGGACTCAGGGGGAAAGGGTGGGAAGGGGGCGAGGGATAAAAGATTACAAATTATGTTCAGCGAATACTGCTCGGGAGATGGGTGCACCAAAATCTCAGAAATAGTCACTAAAGAATTTACTCATGTAATCAAATACCACCTGTTCCCCAAAACCCATGGACATAAAAAAAAGAATTAAAAAAGAAGAAACACACCAGGCATGGTGGCTCATGCCTGTAATGACAGCAGTTTGGGAGGCCAAGGCAGGTGGATCACCAGAGGTCAGAAGTTTAAGATCAGCCTGGCCAACATGGTGAAGCCCCGTCTGTACTAAAAATACAAAAATTAGCTGGGTGTGGTGGCACATGCCTGTAGTCCCAGCTATTCAGGAGGCTGAGGCATGAGAATCGCTTAAACCCGGGAGGTGGAGGTTGCAGTGAGCTGAGATTGCACCACTGCAATCCAGCCTGGGCAAGACAGTGAGACTCCATC
>NW_026652307.1:708252-848010 GCF_009828535.3 Hylobates moloch | reverse complement strand
GTGAGAGTAGAGGCAAGTGAGAGTGTAAGGGGGAAGGCGTCACACCCTGTTACACAGCCAGATGTTGTGAGAACTCACTCACTGTTGCGAAGACAGCACCAAGCCATGAGGGATCACCCCCAGGAGCCAATCACCTCCACCAGGCCCCACCTCCAACACTGATTCCAATGCAACATGAGATTCAGAGGGGACAACATCCAAACCATGTCGGAGGGTATGCAGAACACACCCAAGGTGACTCTGAATGAGTCACAACCCAGAGAATTCCATCCCCCGGCCCCTGTGACTGGCTTCTAACCAATGGTATATGACAAGTGCAGGGATTTTATGGACATAATTAAGGTCCTAGTTTAATTAGTTGATGATGATTATCAAAAAGAGATTATCTCAGGTGGGCCTGACCCAATCCAGTGGTGGGGCGCCCTGTTAAAGAGGCCTCCATACTTCTCTGATGTCAGAGATTTCAAGCAGAGACATATCCTCCTGTTGCCCTGAAGAGGCAAACCCCCATGCTGTGAACCACATGTGGAGAGCGCTGGCTTGCAGGAGCTGCAGGCTTGGAGGAGAACTCCAGGCACCACCTGAGATGGCAGCCCAGGCAGCACCTTGACTGTAGCCTTGGGAGACCCTGAGTCAAGGGCACAGCAAGGCCCTGCCTGGACCTGAGAGGCACAGCAACCCTGTGGTAATAAATGTGTGCTGTCCCGAATGGCTATATTTATGGGAATTTGTGAGGCAATATTAGGAAAGGAGTGCAGTGGAGTAGGGAGGGGAGAGGAACTGGTAGGTGAAGGAGATAATCCTCTGTGATCTAAAATGAAGAGTCTTTTGCTGTGCAATTAAAAAATGAAAAAAGAGGCTTTGTTCTTTGCCTTTCCTTCATTTAAGTGTGGCAAATAATCTGCAAGGGGTCCCCGAACTTGTGCAGAAAATGGGGTTGGGAGCACATCAGAGAATGAGCTCACCCTGTTGTGGCCTCTCGGAGGAAAGCAGGCTGGGAAGGAGGAAGGTCTTTCATGCTGTCTATATGAGCTGATTTAATTTCTGTTCTGAATATCCACGAGCTCATTTACACATGTGCATTCAGCCACATTTCTCTGACTGGAATTTATTAAACATTTCCGTTCATGCCCTTTGTTCCCAAGATTTCCTCTTGCCTCTGTTTTCCCACTCAGCTCTCCGAGAAACCTCAGCCTCACTATAACATAACGTCCTCAGCTATCTTAAGAACTGTGTCATTAAATAGCAGCGTGGATGAAACGTTCTAATTCCCTTACTCAATTATATTAAATTATACATTCCCACAAAAATCTCTCCCATCACTGCATTATTTAACTAGAAAGAGCTAAATAAAGAAGACCTCTATTTTTCATTCCTAATTCTCAGATAATTATAAATATACTGACTTTTTTTAAAAATCATGGATTAACTTTTATGGAGATGGTTGATTTCCTTTTTATGGTGACTTGATTTTGACGGAAGCCCTAAACTTGTAATAAAGATAATGCTGAATATATCCCCCACGGTGTTCACGAGAACACCTCACCTGGGCATTTCTATAGCAACCGTCATTACAGAGCAACAGGCCAAGGCAGAATGCACTGAAGAACACTTTTTCTTTGGTTTTGCTTTGTTTGTTTGTTTGTTTGTTTTTCTTGAACTCAGCTGTTTTATGTGCCCCAAGCAATGTTTCTGAATCCAGGCTGTGCCCTTTGTGGAAAATGTGTTCATTATTTTATGCAGAGTTTTGCAAATGCTCACAAACTGAATTTGAGCAAGTTGAGCTCTAGTTTCCCCATTTACTTACATTTTGTTTTCCCAAATGGGTTTTCTGTGGGTGTTGAATGAATATTTGATGGTTCCTTGCTCTACTTCCTGTCCTTCAGAGTTTTTCTAACTCATTATAATAAACCAACAAAGAGGAGAGCTAACTATTCAAAGAAACTACTCAATCAACATTGCTCTAAAACCCAGGTTCATTTCAATAATGCAAATCGCCAGACCATATCATTTTTAATATTGGGAAAATGCGGTAGAGCATGTAAGAGCATGGACTCCAGAGACAAATGTCCAGGGTTTGAATCCTAACATTTTCATTTACTAGCTCTGTGACCTGGGCCAAGTTGCTTAACTACTCTGTGCCTCAGTTTTCTCATCTTCAGGCAGAATAATAATAGTACCCAGTGTACAGGGTTATTATGAGGGTTAAATGAGTTAATGTACTTAAAGCACTTAGAATGGTGCTGAGCCCAGGATAAACGTTGTGTGCATTTGCTATTATTATTGTTGCCATTATGTTTATTTTTATAAGACAGATTTTGTGGAAATGGACACCACAAGTGATTTGCTGATTTTATTTATTCACTCATCCCACAAGCATTACTTCTATGTTCTCAGGATAGGGCCAGATGCTGTTGCATTAAGATGTGAATTTTCTGTAGCATTTTTCCATAAATGGAAAAGAGCTTAGGTTCCCCTGTCCAGGTTGAGCTGACTTATTCTTGCCAACACTGAGTCTTCTCCAGTGTGTTTTCTACAAGTGAATACAGATTATAATTGTTTTTCATGGGCAAAAACATTTCATGTTTTTCTAGATGCATCTGCCGAGAAAATGTCACACAAATGAGGTCAGTGGGAAAAAATAAGCCGGATATACCATGTAGGCATTCCGTTGAGCAACTGACGCTTTCCTATTCACTCAGCTTTCTTGTTACTTGAGAATCTTTGCAAGTCCTGGGTTTTGTGCAATAGAAATATAGGAACAACAGATTCAGGATTTTATTATTCTCTTCTGCAAGTTTATTTAAGAACATTCTGAGCATGGGTAAGTTTTCAGTGGGCAATATCTAGCGCACAGAGGGAATACCTGCATTTTCATCTCATAGATTGTGCTAAATCTATTTTAGTGGGGCAGGGATGCAGGACTCAACTGCTGTGGTCACACAGGTTACCACAAATGCATCCCTAAGAAAACATTAAAGCACGAAAAAGATGTAACCAGCCTTCTATTCAGACAGCATCATTAATTTCTATCACACTACACTGCCTTCAGCCAAACACTTATTCTTCTTTTTACTTATTGCAGCAATTCTTCCATTTGAGAAAATAAGATTAGCTATGCTACACCCACTTGGTGAAGATAATCAAATTACATGTTTTCATGTTTTCTTTCTTCTTCAAATTTAATCAGTGGCAACATCTGTCTCCCCAAGATGAGACAACTTGCTCAATGCCATCCTTTAAGCCAAGGTGTCCTCTCCAGTTCGCGAAGGATCTAAGAACCCCAATTCATCACCCCATCCACCCATCCAGACAGAATGCCCATAAACGTCAGCACAATCACACTCAGTGGACACAAATGGAATGGTAAGACAGCAAGACTTTTAAAGAAATCATTTTTTTAGGCATTTGGATAACATCTTTCCGTGGGGATACAACATTTTAACTAAAAACAAAAACAAACATCTATCAAAGCATTCAGACTTTACTCATTCTAAGTTTGAAGTCAATGATCCAAGGCAGCACTTCTCCACTGGGGGCACATTTGCCCCCAGGGGACACTTGATGTTTGCAGACATTTTTGGTTGTCACAATGTGGGAGGGTGCCGTGGCATCGACTGGGTGGAGGGCAGATATGGTGCTAGGCCACTGTGCCCAGGACGGCCCACAACAAGGAAGTGTCTGCCCAAAATGTCAATAAGTCTCAAGGCTGAGAAATCCTATTACAATGGTCGATGTGGGGATACAGCAAGTTAAGCAAGTTACTTTCTTCTTCTTGTTCTGTCACCCAGGCTGAAGTGCAGTGGCGTTCTGCTCACTGCAACTTCTGCCTCGTGGGTTCAAGAGATTCTCCTGCCTCAGCCTCCTGAGTAACTGGATTATAGGCAGCTGCCACCACGCTCAGCTAATTTTTATATTTTTAGTAGAGACAGGGTTCCACCATGTTGGCCAGACTGGTCTCAAACTTCTGATCTCAAGTGATCTACCTGTCTCCACCTCCCAAAGTGCTGGGATTACAGGCATGAGTCATCTTGCCTGGGCTAACAAGTTACTTTTCTAGGACATTTAAAACAATAACTTGCTAAGCTAAGTCATAATGTAGATATACCTTAAAGAGGAATATTTTAATGCAGTGTCAAGCTGTAAGTTCTTGAGTTACCACCCATCTGACTAAAATTATTAAGGTTTTTTTAAGCCACAAAGCTGCCCTAAAATGTCACTTTTTTGTGTCGTACTTGTAATTACCATTGTTGTAAATATAAAAAAAAAATGTTTATTGAGCAGATATTACCTTCTAACCAATGAGGACACCAGCTTCATAGTAGTTGCGGGAGCGAAAGAGCAAATGCATAGGTGCTTGGTTCAGTAAATGTCCAGACTACGCACCGTGTGGGCAAATGGTGCATGGCCAGTAACGGGTAGTTGGTATCAGGCGCTGCTGCTCCAAAGTTTCTCACTTCTCAGCTTAGAAATGTGCATATAAGAGAGTTCAGGGACTCACTGATGTCACCCAGCTAGTTAGCTCAAAAGCTGAATCTAGACAGCAGTTCTTACCTCCTTATCTCCATTCCACAGAGAAAATTCTCCCTCAAATTAGCAGAATTAGCATGATCCCGTCTTCACAGAGGCAGAGGCAGAGTCCATTTTGCCCAACCTAAGGGTTCTCACTCACCCGGCTGTGAGTTTGTGACTCAAGCTTTCCTGAGCCTGTGGACCTTGTTCCTTTTAAATAATTGAAATCTCATAGCAAGAGACCCATATTTCTTCCTCATCTCGTCAGGGGCCAGAAAGTTAAATCACAAGAGAGCAGGAAGGTGGGGAGGCAGAGAAAGAAAAGGAACGCTTTGAGTTAGCAGTCTTGGCAGCACACCCCCATCACACCACAGGGTCGGGGCTGGTATCCCCCTTATAAAAAAGAAAGCTAGGGCACAGAGACATTAAGTGACTGACCCAGGTCTTCTAACTCTTTAGTGGAGAAACTGGGGTTTGTCCCAGACTGAGAGCATAGCCCAAAGCCTCAGCTGTGGGTCAGTGCTGCTTGGGAGCCAGTGCACTGGATTGAAAGTCTAACACCTCAACACTCACTAGGCTGTGTGATGTTGGAAGGGCAGTTTATGTCTCTGAGCCTGAGTCTTCTCATCTGTAATTTGATGATAGCAATAAGGTGAGGATTAAATCTGGCATTCGGGATACGGTGCTAAGGCCAGAGCCAAGCACATAGTGAGTGCATTGGGAAGGTGAAAAGTGGGCCCC
This sequence comes from Hylobates moloch, assembly GCF_009828535.3. NCBI lineage: Eukaryota > Metazoa > Chordata > Mammalia > Primates > Hylobatidae > Hylobates > Hylobates moloch. The sequence goes on along the minus strand of NW_026652307.1, from coordinate 842,757 downwards.
TGTCACCATGCCTACTGGCCCAGGTGCTTAATGAAGTTTGCCATATGGAGGCTCCATGTGCAGAAGATGAAACACCAGCCCAGTATGCAACCCAACTGTTCATTGAAATGAGTGGAGCTTAACACAGTTGAGCCATGTGGTCTGTTTCACCTTGAACTCCGGGTTAGCTAGAGTGATCTAGGATACCTATTCAGTCTCACTTCTCCGTAAATGTTACCCCACTTCCATGAGATTGTACAAACAGGCCCTAAATTGCCTGCTCTAATGCATTTATGTAGTTTTCCCATGGATGGTGTTAAACAACACAGCCTCTATTTCACACTTGAAGTACAATTCTTCAGCCTTTTAGCTCCACCACAGTTGTGAAAATTGGGGCATGTTATCCGGCTGCCCATAGAAAGAGCCAGAACATCTCTTCTCCACGCGTGGTTAATTTCTGCCTAATGTAAAAGCAGGGTGACCCGCAGTAGCCTAATTTCTTTAATCATTCTAATTAACAAGTATATAGGGTTTTATCTAAATACACCAGAAAAAAAAATGCAGTAATGACAGATACAGTAGGCAATTAACAATACGAGGTCTAGAAAGCTGATGGGAAAGCTTTGAGCTCTTTTGTTATTTCTCCTTTCTTAAAATAGACTCCGGCCATATTACAGTACCCAAAAAAGAGAAGAAAAATATCCAAGCAAAGGCCAAACTGAGTTGCCATGTGCATTCCATTCTCTTTGAGGATTCTTGTCAATTTTCCACTCTGAAATTTATGGCACTTCATTCCCACAAATTAGACGACAACTGTTAGACTCAGTATCAAGGTTTTGCCGATGATTTTACCCCACCCCTCCAAAATAGGAGTTCACCAAGAAAACACTTAGAATTAAGGCCAAACATGCATTCCACATCTTCATGGCGGATGAAGGTGTGAACCCCGAAAATCTGAGACAGGTCTCAGTTTATTTAGAAAGTTTAGTTTGCCAAGCTTAAAGATGTGCGCCTGTGGCAGAGCCTCGGAAGCTCCTGATGACATGTGCCCAAGGTGGTCAGAGCACATTTTGGTCTGATCTGGATCTGGAAAGGGGAGACAACTCGAAGCGGGGAGGGGGCTTCCAGAGCATAGGTAGATAAGAGACAAATGGCTGCATTCTTTTAAGTTTCTGATGAGCCTCTCCAAAGGAGGCAGTCAGATATGCATTTATCTCAGTGAGCAGAGGAGTGACTTTGAATAGAATGGGAGGCAGGTTTGCCCTAAGCATTTCCCAGTTTGATTTTTCCCTTTAGCTTAGTGATTTGGAAGCCTAAGATATTTTCCTTTCACAAAGGAAGCACCAAATCTCCGTTGACTCTGCCAGTGAGTGACAGCCTCAGCACCACTGTCTACAGCCACCAGGCGTGGCCTCATCATGCGGACTCATTAATTCTAGCTTTGCTCACCAAAAGGAAAGGATGTGCTATTGTGGTCTCAGGAGCACTGCAGTCACATCTACGTCAACAGACCCTGGAAAACAGCACACACCTTCCAGTCCCAAGTCTCTGGAATTCCACTTCTCTCATCTAATTTTTAAAAAGCATATAGTGATTTTTTTAAAACTAGCAGAAGAAAATAAAGGAAACTGAGTATGGATTTACATACGCTACTTGTCAGGATTGAGAGATGAATGACCAGAGAGGTTGCTGTGCCAGGAACACTTTCAGACTGTGGATCTCAGGAGGGTTCTCGGCTTCTAGGAACCCGTAATTTGGCTGAGGCAGGACATTGAATTAAAAACACTGTGAGATGAGTCAGAAGATCCTCTTTAGCCTGGCACTGTGTAGCTCCCCTTCCAACCTCCCACAGCTTGATGGCTCTCTGACATCCCGTAGGAATATCTCTCTAGAAGCCAGGGGACATATAGGAGAATTGATGAATGTGTAGATGAGGAGTCAGGCCACCTGTTTTTGACTCCTGACTTAAAGCCATTGACTTCACCAGTCTCTACCTGAACTCTTGCATGGATGAAAGGAAGAGAAGAAGAACATCTCTGTGAGTTTAATCTGAACAAGAGATGAGATGGCGTTTGTTGGGTATTTGGCACATGGTGAGCAAATGTCCGTTTCAGCTTGTGTTATTATAAGCAAAACCACCTTTAAATCTTTCTTTGTAAAAGCTGTCTTTAAGAAAATAGGCCGGGCGCGGTGGTTCACGCCTGTAATCCCAGCACTTTGGGAGGCCAAAGCGGGCGGATCACGAGGTCAGGAGATCGAGACCACGGTGAAACCCCGTCTCTACTAAAAATACAAAAAAGTTAGCCGGGCGTAGTGGCGGGCGCCTGTAGTCCCAGCTACTCAGAGAGGCTGAGGCAGGAGAATGGCGTGAACCCGGGAGGCGGAGCTTGCAGTGAGCCGAGATCGCGCCACTGCACTCCAGCCTGGGCGACAGAGCGAGACTCTGTCTCAAAAAAAAAAAAAAAGAAAAAGAAAGAAAATAGTCAAATACTAAAACTATTGATAAAAATGAGGCAAAAGTGAAGTCGTCCAAAAATGAGATGTTTTTGGAAAATTTCAGACTTTACAAATTCACGGTATAATAAAACCAAGGTCTGTTGTACTATCATTCTTGATAATTTAGTGGAATAACATGGCAATAAGTAAAAAGGCATTTAGAGCTCAAAAGCAATGCAGCACTTTATTTCTGTAATGATAAGTGTTATTTGTATAAATTCTTTGTTTCCCAGGGAAAAGCCACCATAGAAATTGAAGTGTCATGTGTCATAGAGTCAGATAGGCATGGGCTCTGGCCTCATGACAGCCATTCACAATCGTGGAACCTTGAGCAGGGCGGTTAACCTGTGTAAGCCTTGGTTTCCTCATCTGTAAAATGAGGGTAATGCTATCCACTCTTCAGAGCCATTGCCAGAAATATATGAATGAATGTCTCCAAAATGTCTCCCATATTTGCCTCTTCAACCAACGTTTCATTCCCTCTTTGCTAACAGGGAAAATGTCCCTTTACTGCTTAAGGGAGAGAGAATGTAGGCGGAAACACCAGGTTAAGAAATTCTGATGTTTTCACGCATTAGCTGGTCCTCCTAGCTTTCTGATTTCCATTTCTAGATAAGGCTTTAAGGATAAATTTTTCCTTAAAATAATAAACATTCATTCTCATCATATTTGGTTCTTTTTTTGTCTGTTTTTGTTTACTATTTAAAATATTAATTCTAGCTTTGCTCACCAAAAGGAAAAGATGTGCTATTGTGGTTTCAGTAATAAAATAATAACTCCCTTCTCTCACTTTGAATTCTTGCACTGTGTGCTTTCCTTATTTTTACATGAGTGATGGAACCATTCACAGAGTTTGATTACAGCAGTGGGCAGGTTGGTGAGCAGTTCTTTTCTCTGATTTCAATTGCTTTGAAGTAGCAATAGGTGAATTGAGGAGAAAGAATAAGAAAAAACAAATATGGGTAAATAAAAGTAGAATATAAGTGTCCAAGAGAGAATACAGGTTATTTATATTGTGCCCTTTTATCGGAATACACTACAAGAAAAAAAAAAGTTCTGCACTTAAAAAAATGGATTTGAAGGCTCAATACCTGTGGCTAAATAGAAAGTATATGAAATATTGTAAACTAAAAATAATGTCTTGAGTGTGCATGCCATTTCCAGTGTGTACATTGCTTTTATACCTGCCAGCTTATTTTTCTTCTAAATGGTTCTGTCTGCTCAGTGTCATTCACTCCCTCATTGATGACAATTCTGACACTTGGAGGTAAAATAGCTTTCTCCATAGCCAGGTAGCAGTGCTGGCAAGAACCTAGATGTTTTCACCCCAACCCTACGTCTTCTCCAAGAACCATAGCTGCTTTCCAAACACTGGGACAGTCACTCTCACTCTTCAGAGTTTTAAGATGTGCCTGATGTCTGGTGCCCTGTCTTGGAGGAACGTGTAAGAGGGAGGAGGCATGTCCCTGTGATCTTCTATTTCTTATTCCAGGGTTCCACAACCTTGACGCTGCTGACACCTGGCAGATAGTGGGCTGAATAATTCTTTGCTGTGAGGAACTGGTCTCTGCACTGTGGGATTTTTAGCAACACTCCTGGTCTCCACCCAACAGATGCCATTAACACCTTCACCCAGTTGTGACAACCAAAAGTGTCTCTAGACATCACCACGTGTCCCATATGTCACAGAACTGTCCTAGCTGACAACCATTGCCTTATCCTGCTCAGAATATTACTTACAATTACATGTTATCACTTTTTACTATTTAATTATTTGTTTTATGTTTTGATGAAAAATTCAGAACTTTCTTGCAATTTTAAGTCATCTCTCCAAGTTTTGAGAGAAAAGAAAACACAAAACTTTTGCAAACCTGGCATACCAAGAGTAAATAACCATTATGCCATATGGGTTTGTGTCTGGGTACAGAATTTTTACAAATATATTTCAGATTCAAATGTTCAAAAATATCTGCCTAATGATATGTAGTTTCAGAGTAAACACTTCATTTTTCTTCTAAATGAGCATTCAGTTTGTAGAAATGGAGAACTAATGTATTTTCTGCTGCCAAAAACAATCTCCATGGTATTCAGAGACCTTTGTTGATTACTTTTTAGCTACATAATGTTTACATTATTCAAACCAAAAATACCAAAATGATGGGTGTATGGATCATCTTGGATTTGCTTTCTTATCTGGCTTTCGAATCCAGTTTCCTGTGTCACCATAACATAAAAGGAGAGATAACTTGATAAAATGGAGAATTGATTGTAGGTAGCTTGCCTCAGTAACCCAATTCCTACTGGAAGGAGCAAAGAAATGAAAAACTGGGGGAAATGACAGTAGCATTAAAAAGGAAAGTATCTCTTCATGGCACAAAATAGAGGACTTTCTGCTGGGTGATGTACATGTGAGACTGCCTTCGAGGAAGACTTGGAGGGGCCAGATTGCAGCCACGGAGAAGGCCGGATAGGCCAAGGGGAATGGAAAGAAGAGACCCCACGTGTGACAGCAGCAATCTGGGAGGGAGTTTCTGCAGGAGCCGCGGATAGTCCAACTGGGCGGTCTGGGAGGCCAGCCTCCAAATGCAGAGGAAGGAAGAGCGGGGCTGTCGCTCGCATCTTGGTGGCAGCTCCAAAAAGGCAGGGATGCCTGCTCACCAACCAGGAATGAAGACCTTCCAATCAAAAAACAAGACAAGAAAAGCTGCCCCTGATGAATCGTTTTCAGGAAACACAGAGAAATCATTATATGCCCAGAAAGTTTTCCCGCTGGGGTTCCTCTCAGCCTCGTGAATCACTCTGGCATGAGATCAAGAGAAAGAATTCCAACAAAATCCAGGATGACACTAAAACAATGTGAAGAAATTCAGCTATCAACACTGTTTGGGGGAAAATATCCTAGATTGAAAGAGACCACCTCTTACCTAATGATGTCTAAATTTAAACACTGACCCACGCCAGAGTTCTTGACATGGCTCTCTTAACAGCGTTATGGAAATTGCAGGTCATGCAATGACTGATTGATTGGTTATTGATTTGCCTATCTGGGAAGCCAAGAAAGTCAGCTGAAAACAGAAGAGAAGCAAGAAAGATCTCTAAGACGGGGATATTTACAAATAACGTTTATAACACAGTAGCCATTTAATATCAACTGCATGCCAGGCACTGTGCTAAATTTTTTTTAATCTCTTTTAATTAAATTCTACTTCTTGCTAGCTGTGTAAACTTACACAATTTATTTAACCTCTCTGGGTCAGTACATCATCGATTCTTTTGTATTTGTTGACGCTCGCTGTGCGGCTTAGAATACACTGAGTGTATTTTCAAGCCATCCATCTTGAAAAGTGTGTATATGCTCCACCTGTTGCTTTCAGCAACCCACGACCTCCACCAAATCGTGATGGGCACATTGCCATAAATTCTATTGTTATCCATACCCATGTGTTTTATTCACATTACCTGATCGTTTTTTGCATCCTGTGTTACTTTCCTTAGTACTGCAGATTTGTCATTTTGTTTCTGTCAATATTTGGTTTACTTATAATGAAGCAATGTTATTTGGTGAATACAAATTCAGGATTTTTTATATTCATGGTGAATTATCTCCTTTCCCATGATGTAATAAACTCTTCATCCCGAACAATCCCTTTACCCTAAAGCCCTCTATGTGTTGTTCACTTGGCTACCTCAGTTCTCTTTTGCTTTGTATGGTATTATACATCTTTTTAAATCCTTTAACTTTCAGTATTTTTTTACCTTATATGTTAAATTTCTTTCTTGTAAATAGCATATTGTTGGATGTTTCGAAATGCAAACTGAAAATTTCTTACTTTTAACTCAACAATAAAATTTATTTTTGCTGATTATGATTTTTAAAATATTTGAATTTGTTTGCACAATGTTAATGTCCTAATGATTCTTCTCCTTCCTAGTCATAGTAAATTGAGGAGTCTTCATTTCTTTTAACTTTTTCTGTTTTTTTTTTTTTTACACTTACATTAGATTTGGATGTTTTGCCTTCTATTTCTATCCCTTTATTAGGAACTCTTAAAAATTTAATGCTAGGTATTTAACTTTCAAAGTCTAAAATTAATAAATATTTATATTCTTTTTTCAAAGAACATGTAGACTTTAGAACTCTTTAACTCTGATCATTCACTCTTAAATCTCCCCTGTTCTTGTTATGTGGTATTTAGTTTCCACCTTCTTTGTAAGCCACCCACATTAAGCAGTTTCTCAGGATGCACCTCAGGAGATGAAAAATAAGAAGTAGAAATTACGAGACCAGGAGGGTAAAATGAGAGGGTTCAAAAATATATAATAAGACTTTAGGCATGACAAAAAAGAGAATGAAGAAAAAGCAGCCATCAGAAAGATAATCTTCAAAAATGTCCAGAACTGAAAAACAAGAGTGTATACATTTTTGAAGCACAATGAGCCTTGTACAACATAAATAATATGAGTCCCAATTAATCTGATTGTAATGAAACAGTGGGATCCCAAAGATAACAAGGAAATCTCAAAAGCAGTCATAAGAAAAATAGGTTACTTAAAAAAAATAACAATTAATTGCCAGAGGTTGTTTTTAATCAAGTACAAGAGAAGCTAGAAGAGAATAAAAACTTGAGATTGCTAAACAATAAATATTTATCAATCTATACCCAGATAAACTATTAATCAAGATAAGGGTAAATAAAGAACCTTTCAGATATAAAGAAACTAAGAGTTTTACATTTACAGATTATCATCAAAAGAATGACCAAAAGATTAGATTTTTCAGCATAATCTGTGTATTATTATGATTACAAATTAAATCTGAGGTCTCAATGGATTAAGTAAAAACCCACAAAGGTTTCTTTTCTTGCCCTGATTGCACTGGCCAGGACAGAACCAACACGCTTGATTTTTCTGCTCACATAAAGTCTACTGTAGGTTGAGCAACTCTCTTAGTTCACAGAAAAGGAACTCAAATGCATTAATACTCAAATGAGTAATTTCTGAATATAGACCCTGAAGAGCAACATACACATGCACAAGAAGATGGTGTATGTATATATTTATTGTTGCATTTCTAAATAATATAAACACACTGAAAGCAATTTTTAAAAAGCCTATAAATTAAGAAATGGATACAAATTATGGCATACCATGAAATACCACAGAGCAGGAGTTGACATACTCCATATGGCTTATAAAATCTGAAATATTTACTGTCCAGTTCTTCTAGAGAAAGTTTGCCAACCCCTGGGATAAAGCACTTAAAGTGTATCAATGTAGATATATCTAAAAACATATAAAATTATCATTTAGCATAGAAGAAACTGTGAAATTCAAAAGGATATGTACAACTCGAGACCCTGTGTTTTATTTAAATATGAAGCACACAAAATAATGACATGCATACATGTACCTATATATTAAAAAAAGACAGAATCCTAAAGAGGAAAGCTCTATGTGAACATCAGAGCCCTGGATACCTCCACAGAGGGCAGGGAAAGGAATGAGTAGGGGAGAGGTGGGAGTGGCAGCAACATATTCATCAACACTGGTTACTCTTCAAAGTCTAAGTGTTAACATTTGTTAAAATTCTGTGTTTTGGCCAGGCATGGTGACTTACACCTGTAATCCCAGCACTTTGGTTGGCTGAGAGGGGTGGATCACCTGAAGTCGGGAGTTCGAGACCAGCCTGATCAACATGGAGAAACCCCGTTTCTCCTTTAAGTTCTGGGATACATGTGCAGAATGTGCAGGTTTGTTACATAGGTATACATGTGCCATGGTGGTTTGCTGTACTTATCAACCTGTCATCTAGGTTTTAAGCCCCACATGCATTAGGCATTTGTCCTAATGCTCTCCCTCCCCTTACCCCCCACCCCCTAACAGGCCCCGGTGTGTGATGTTCCCTTCCCTGTGTCCATGTGTTCTCATTGTTCAACTCCGAATTACGAGTGAGAACATGCGGTGTTTGGTTTCCTGTTCCTGTGTTAGTTTGCTGAGGATGATGGTGTCCAGCTTCATCCATACATTCATTTTTGAAGGAGCAACCTTTTCACACATGAATGATGTCTTACGACAGCACCTCTTCACGTCAAGGAAGAGGGACTATGACCCCTTCAGTGTCCCATGCATTCCATTGTGGACCGTATTATCTGTCTCCTTGTGTTCTCATTCCCCAATCACTGCTGCTGCCACTCATAAGCCAGATGAAAAGCCCTCTGCCGGCAGGATCCATGTCTTTCTCCACCTTTGAATCCTTGGTGCCTGTCACTGTACCCAGGACTAACTGGCTAGTTATCACATCATTGCTGCAATAAACGCCCGACTCTATGTTCTCCGTGTTAGGCTTAAAATATTGATTTTTAAAATGTCAGTTGTACAGGAAAAAAAAAAAAAGTACTCCAACAATCTTATGCTTTCCATCCCCAAAGTTTAGAATTCTGGTGAACTCTCAAAGGAGACAGACTTGAGTAGAAGAATAGAAATAAGATCTTCATTTTCCAATACTGGAGCACATGTTGGAGATATTTTAATGTCAAACAGGTCAATCAGGATATAATTGCCTCTGAGAGACCCTCTAGAAATCAGAGACATTCTTTACCTGGAGCTGAGTGCCACTTGAAAAGATGACAGCCTTTCACGCCTTTGAAAACATCAAAGACAATCAAAGCACCAGCTCCAAACCTGATCCTCACAATCCAACATCAGCCTACAAGTCAGGAGTGAAGGCAGCAGCAACAGGGGAAAATCCATGTTACATACGTAAATCTAAGTCACAGGAAACACAAATCCCAGCGACAGCCTGAGTTAGGTGGCCCTCTAGCTGGACTCGGAGTGGTTCTGACCAACACTGGATTCAGTGCGGCCAAATTTACGTGGAGGGCGGGTTTGCAGCAGAGGATGCCATCTCTGTGGGCTTTCAGAGGCATTGAAGAAGGAGATCCTTTTCCCTCCCTGTGATTCCACGAGAACACTCTCTTGGGTTGACTTTACATTTTACAAGTAAATGCAAATAATACCTGGAAGAGATAACAATCTTTTTTCAGATCAAACATTAACACTTAATTTGAATTAACTTTAGCAGTTGAGGAGCATTGAGACCATTAGGAAATAATGCTATTTCTCTGGTTAAAGCTGGTTCTTACTTCCAATGACATGTTTTGGAACACGCTCTTCGATGGACGAACACATGTGTCCTTCCTTCAAGATTAAACAGTTTGAGTTAGTCTTCAGTTTGTCTTCTCCATTGTTGTTTGGCAAGAAAATGTGCTACCTCCTTTCAGAAAACAATTTGTCAATGCATTTTTAATTAAACTCTTATTTTGAGATAATTGTAGATTCGCATATTTATAAGAAATAATGCAAAGAGATTTTACATACTCTACCCAGTTTACCTCAGTTATAATATCTTGCATAATTATGGTACAAACTCACAATGAGGATATTGGCATTAGTACAGTCAAGACACAGAACATTTTCATCAACACAAGAATCCTTTATTCTGTCCTCTTATAGCCACACCCACGTACTCCCCCAAGCCTCATCCGTGTGAGCACAAATCTGTTCTCCATCTCCGAATGTTATCACTTTAAGAATGTTATGTAAATGGAAATACAGTACACCATCTTTTGAGACTGTCTTTTTTCACACAACAGAATTCCCTTGAGATTCCTCTCAATTCTTGTTCTTATCAATTGCTTGTTCCTTTTGCTTGCTGAGTAATATTTCACAAGATGGATTACACTGCAGTTTGTTTAAACTTTCATCTCCTGAAGGAGATCTAGGTTGTTTCTACTTTTTGGCTATTACAAATGAAGCTGTTATGAACATTCATGTACAGGATTTTATGTAAACCTGGGAAAAAGGTCCAACAGTACAATTGCTGTGTTGTAAGGTAGTTGCATGTTCACTTTTATAAGAAATTGCTGAACTATTTTTCAAAGTGGCTGTACCATTTTACATTTCCACATGCAGTATATGAGTGTGTCAACGTATTTTATGAAATATGTAAACCTTTATGCCCTTTAACTAATAATTACCCTTTAGGGAATCTATCCTCTAAGGATAGCTCAACATATAGAAATATATGTGTGTGTGTGTGTGTGTGTGTCTCTGTGTGAGCTTTATATAGTCTATTTTTTGGCTTTAAGGAAAGAAGGAAAGCTAAAGGGTAAGCTAGATGGGATTTTATATTTAAGCCTAGAAGAAAAACATGTTAAAATTGTATTTATGGGAAAATATAATCAAGTGGAAAAACACATTGCCCTATGTTTCTCAGGCAACAATGCTTCTAATATGCCTATTTGTTTGGAACATATGGTCATATCCTTCACACCACTCTACAGACTTGCTCTCCAGGGAGAAAAATAAGTCTAGAACATTGGCTGAGAGAACTTTAACCAACAGAAGGTTAATTAGGTGGTGAGGAGTAGGAAACCATTAGGACCTGAACAATTCCTTAGACTGGTAGATGGTGGTTGAGAGTCACCGAGAGGCTCTTGCATGTGTTGTCAGGAGAATGTCAGAGGTCAGCAAGAGGCGTAGGAGGTGACCACAGCGAGGGAAAAGGGGGCGTGGAGAAGCCTCCAGTCCACTTCACAGTTGATGGACACCCTAGCCATGGTTGAGAATTAGCAGTTCCCTGTTCCTCAAGACAAAACCCAAACCAAAACAAAACCTTTCCCGGAAATTATATTTTTCAAAGACTATTTGAAATAATATCACATAGACAGATTTTTTTTAAAGAGAAAACAGTAACCTATCTAGCTAGCATCGAGGGGAAAAGATCTTAATAACGTTGCCTGTATCTTTAGAGTCTTTGGAGTTTGCTGCTGTTATGTTTTCAAGAAACCCAATATACAAAGAAATCAGAGCAAGTGACCACTTGGGTCTTGCATGATGTGTCTGGAGAACTGGACTGCAGAAGTGTCAATCAAATCTTAACACAGAATTTAGCTCATTTCTAAAAGACTACAAACATGAAGTGACTTCTCAATTAAATCTGTTAACCATAGAAAATAATAATAAAAAAAACACAGCACTTCAGTTTAGTTTAATTGCAACTGCCTTTGCAAATGCCAGCCATGATGGTGGCAGGAGGGACAGAGCTGCCTCCAGAGACCACTGGGTGTGAGTCCTCAGAATCTGTGGATATCTGGAACCTTGTGGTCTTGTCCCAGAGAGGGAAGGAGACATGAAAGCAACTTAAACCCTTGGGAACCATTCCTGAAATTACGAAACCCTCTTAAACTTATTTAACATCTCCCCTCCGGTGGAGAAGGAAAAGCTTCGGGGTCATATTTTGAAATTCACTGGACCTGGAGACCATGGGGCCTTGGGAAGTCATGAGCAATTCTTTTATTTTTTTTTTTTTTTGAGATGGAATTTTACTCTTGTCACCCAAGTTGGAGTGCAATGGCACGATCTCAGCTCACTGCAACTTTCGCCTCCCAGGTTCAAGTGATTCTCCTGCCTCAGCCTCCCAAGTAGCTGGGATTACAGGCATGCACCACCACGCCTGGTTAATTTTGTATCTTTAGTAGAGGCAGGGTTTCACCATGTTGGTCAGGCTGGTCTCAAACTCCGGACTTCAGGTGATCCACCCACCTCAGAATATCAAAGTGCTGGGATTACAGGTGTGAGCCACCGTGCCCAGCCTCCACGAGCAATTCTTGAGCAAGTCCCTCAATCCTGTTGAGCCTTAAACACTCCCCTGGGAATGAGGGCTCTGGTCCCCGCTTACAAGGCTGTGTGGGCATGATGTAAAATTCTGAATGTGGATCATTAGCTGCAGGCCCACATAGATGACATACTAGCTGCTGCTGGGTGGCTGGTGAGATATGAGGGGCTATTTCTCTGTCATGGCTGGGATTCGCCCATTTTCGGTGAGTTCATGAGGATGCTGTTTTCTTTGATGCATTCACTGATTCTGCAAGTATTTGTTGACACAGGCACAGTTCTAGGTGCTGTGGAGAGAGCAAGGAGTGAAAGGGCGCCTGGCTGATGAGGAGGGCACCGTCTGTTACAGGGAGAGATGGTAAACAATTCCTTATGCCCGGTAGGTGGGATGGACACTGGGAAGAAAGCTAAAGCGTTGTTCAGGGATAGAGAGCAAACGTGAGGGTGGAGAAGGAGGCCCTGTTGATAGTTTGTCAGGATAGGCCTCTGTGATAAGGCGATATTTAAGCACAGCCCTGAAAATGCAGGGTGACAAGAGGACACGGGAGACAACTATTATGGGATTGGCCAAACACACGTTTAAAAATATTTTCTGGCATCAGCTTCTGCTTGTTTCTGCTAATGAACTGGGATCCAGAAGCCGGATCTGCTCTGCCTCGGGAGTGCTCTGTGGCTTTCCTGTTTGCTGCTAGGAGACCTCAGCTGCCACAGCAGTGCGCTTGGACCCTGCAGCCCTTGGGTTTGCTGCCGGGAGGCCTCAGTCACCACAGCAGTGCACTCGGGTCCTGCCTGCAGCCCTCGAGGGACTTCCTCCTGGGGGCTGCCCTCCACGTCCCATCCGTCTTCACTCCCTCCGGCTCCCGCTGGCTCCCGGACCGCCCCGTACCTGATCTCTTGTGCTTGTCTACCTGCCCATCTCCTCCAACTTGGGTCTAGACCTCCAGGGTGGGAGCGTGAGCTTCTCCATCTTGGTTTCCTCTGGTGTCTGGCGTGGTGTTTATTTCACAGTAGATCCTTCCTCAGCACAAGCTAGGCGAGTCGCTGAGGGACAAAGAAAAAAAAAAATACGTAGGTTTGCCATTAAAAAAAAACAACTTATGCTGACTAGCCCTTCTGCAATAACAGAGGTTTTTGATTTAGACAAGACAGAAACCCACCCTAATTAATTCGAGAAAAAGGGGGGAAAGGTGGCCTATAGAAGAGTTAGAATCAGGCCCATGGGGTGCTGCCACTGGAAAGTCAGAGATTTCTACTTGTCCCCCTCCCTGCGGGTCCCAGGTCCTGCCTCCTAGTCATCCTTTCCTTCCCCTGTAATTCCCAGCTTGTGGGTACCATTGGCTGGTCCGGGCAGTGCCTCGAGTCCTGATGAAGTTTTGTGACCACGTGGCTTCTTCAAGTCTCCTTGATCTCACGTTTCCAACGTTCCATCCTGGAGACAGATCTCAATGGCTCAGGCTGGTCTGGGGTCTGCCTCTGGGCCCAGCAGCTACAGAACCTGGAGGGGACATGTTCAGTGCACAGATCTGCCCCACAAGCTCCCTGATGATCTGTCTGCCTGTTTGTTAGTAAGCGCCGCAGTGTCTCCTGCAGAGCTGTGCCCACAGTGCCACTGAGGGTCTAAAGTCAAACTGGGGCTCAATAACTACTTGGAAAAGATTGACTGAATGCTGAAGGTGAGAGCAGGGCAATGGTTAGAACGCCTTCCACACTCATGAAAAATGTACAATAAATGGGAAATATTTAAAATAAATGTGCTTCCGTTTCCTTATCAGGGGCTGGTTTTGCACTAGCTGCCTCCATCCACGGTTCTTCTTTCCCTGCCGTACTTTCACAAGGTGATTAACCCCAATCGGGCATCCCCACTTTCGAATCACAGGACTAAAAAATAATTATTTTGCTGAACATTCTAAGTGAAGACCAGTGTTTGTGATTTCCATACCCTGCGATGGCCACATTGTGTGTGTCCATTTTCTGAGCCTACTTTTCTCCTCTAGACAATGGAGATGGTAATAATAATAACAGTGGTAGTAGTGGTCCTCTTAGTAAACTCCATATCACTGTTGTGAGAATTAAAGAAAATAATGTGAGCAAAGTGACCAGTGACCAGCATGGTACAAAAAAAAAAAAAAAAAAGAAAGAAAATTCATCCCTAAATGGATGGTTGCTGCATCTTCTGCAAATACCACCCCTGCCCCTGCCGCACTGTCATCATTGTCAGGAGCATCACCAGGGGACCAGCGCCTGCATCACCCTCTCACCCCCCACACTCCCACCAGGTGCCTCCTAAGGGCAGCTGCAGATAAATCGCTTGTTGTTTTCTAATGTGGACAAAAAGATTCTACAAGCTCTGTTTCTATTATTTGAGAGGCAATGTGAGAAAACGACAAGCAAAAAAAAAAAAAAATCACTTGGAAAAAAGTTTGATTTATATCTGCAATCACACACAGTCAACTTTTAAACTATATTCATTAGCTTGTGGAATCTGTCGTATTCGTCGGCACGTAAGACACTGTTCTGAACCCTGCAAAGACTTCAGCTCACCTTGGAGATGAAATGTGAAGCATGATCAAGATGAAAGACAGTTTGCAAGAAGCATGGACACAGAAATTGTTTGCAATTTAGCCATTCTTCATTTTGTGTGATTGGAAGTGCTAGCCCACTTACAAATGACAATCGAATAAAGAGTTTTAAACAAGCATTTTCTAGAATGTTGATTTACTGGAGGAGGAAAAAAAATTGTTGTATCCTGCCAAATGATTGCAGCACCTATAAAACGGTAAGGTCATTTTTCTGCTGAAATGTCACAGTGAGATTTTTTAAATAGATTCCTGGTGCAGTTTTAATAATGTCGAGGTTAAAGATAAGGGGAAAAAAGTATTTAACAATGAAAATGAAGCAAAAATATTGCTGTTTAAAGTGGATTTTAGGAGAAACCTTTTACTATGTCAGGGCAAAATATAACCTTGTATACTGCTAATATTTTTCTAATTGTTTTATTCATAATTAATAACAATCAGCTCAACCACACTGAGCTGATGAACCTGCTTTGACCCTCATGCTGAATATCATAAAAGCAGTCCCCAGGGAGGTCTGGAGGAGGGAAAAGGAACAGGCAATGCATGAAGCCCTGTGAGTTTCTCAAAATAAAAATCGAAGAGTTGGCCAGGTGCAGTGGCTCATGCCTGTAATCCCAGCACTTTGGGAGGCTGAGGCGGGTGGATCACCTGAGGTCAGGAGTTCAAGACCAGCCTGGCCAACATGGAGAAACCCCGTCTCTACTAAAAATTAACAAATCAGCCAGGCGTGGTGGCAGGCACCTGTAGTCTCAGCTACTTGGGAGGCTGAGGCAGAAGAATCGCTTGAAACCGGGAGGCAGAGGTTGCAGTGAGCCAAGATTGGGCCATTGCACTCTAGAAAAAAAAAATCACAGAGTCTGTTCTGCAGTGGACCTTGTGGAGAATGTCCATCTAGCTCTCTTCTCTTGAGCTGAACCCCATGACTCAAAGCTGCCAGTGGCCAAGGGTGTATCACGTGACCCAAATGCATCCATTGTTGGAGATCAGTGTTGGAAACGTGGACCAAGCTGGGCCAGGTCCTTTGTCCGTAGAATTTGTGCTGAGGAAAGGAACCTGGGAGATGGCAGCACGTCCACTTGCTCCTCAGTGGGAGACTGGCGTTCTATGTTCATCTCAGTAAGTCTCTAGTAAATTGCCTTTTTTAACCCAAATTGAATGTATTAATGAAGATGGTTTTTCATAACAATCAATAGAGAGATTATTTCTCCTACTTAGGATGTAAGGAAGGAGGGAGCCAGGGTGAGTTGGGGAACTCTGCACTCTCTGTAAATCTCTTCTTCTCTCTTTTACATTACACAAGAGTTTATATGGATGAGAATAGAGAAGTTCAGCAGCCATTTATCCAGCCTGGGAGGCTGGAGAAAAGTTTCTTCTTTGCCTGCATCTTCTCTCTTCCTGCCTTTCCTAGAAGTACCCAGACATTTTCCCCTTTGGCCAGTTCTGAATCCACAAGCTACCTCTAGCTGCAAGGAAAACTGGGAAGGCATTTTTTTCTTCCTTAGGGGAAGGAATAGGAGGACAAGGGGCTGGTATGACTGTGGGATCAGCGGCCCATAGTGTCTGCCCCGCTGGCCTATGTGGCTTTCAGTTGGTGACTCAAGGGTCCAACTATGACAATTTAAGCCAAGAGACTAGGGGCCTCCAGATTCTAAGTTCGCATTCTCACATCTACCCTACTGAAGCCTAAAAGAAGGAGGAAGGTATGATTCAGCCTCAAATCCGCCTTCTCTGAGATGACGCATGGGCAGCTTTAAGTGCTGTCTAAGATGCCACATGACAACATGTGTCCACCAAATACACCAGATCTTTGCTGTCTTTGCTTCAGTATTTTTTTTTTCCTATTTGGAGATGTCCTTCCATACTCCCTGTCTTTCTTTCGGCCTCTCCCTCCCTCTTTCTCTCGCCAGAGGGCAGGCTGTCATGACGGGGAGTACCATGTTCATGCTTGCTTTTTGAATATATTCTTTTACATGTAAGTGTTCATAGCAATATACAGCATATTTCATATAATTCTCAAATATTACACAAATGATGTCATATTGCTCACATGATCTAGGAACTTTGTCTTTTTTCCACATGGCATTAACCCTCTGAGATCCATCCATGTTGGTATGTGTAGCTGCAGCTTATCTCTCTTAGCCACTGTGTTCTCTTCTACCCCGTGGCTCAATCCTTATTGAGCAATGTTTCCCAGGCTGGTCTCAAACTCCTCACAATTACAAGCCATTGTAATTATTTATAATTACATCCTACAACTGCAAGCCAATTAAGAAAGTGATCAAAGGAAAATTAAAACCTTTCTATGAAAAATTAAATCTCGTGGAAATCTTAGCTGTAGTAGCTAAGTATGCCAGCATGTACTTTGGTGAGATAAGGATGCCAATCTTGTACCTTCCTACTCATGGACTATTAGATTGGTTCCACTTTATGGTCATTGCAAACAATGCAGGAAGGGACTTTTGTCTTTTTAGGTTTAAAAGCAAGCACTGTCATCTGACTATTTGTCTAGGAGTTGAATTTATGGAACAAAAGGTATCCATGTACCAGCATCTTTTACCAGATTTTGCCAAATTGTTCTCTACTTCCGATTGCAGTCCTGCCAGCCTACAGATGTTCCATTTTCCACATCTTCAGCCACTCTTCCCATAAAACACAAATGTTTTTGCTGTTCTAATGGATAATGAGAAAGGGTCTATCTTTGTGATTTTGATTTGCGCTTTCTTAATTACTGGCAAGTTTGAGCATCTTGTTCTGTTGAATGCTCACCTGGGCTCCTGTTCTCTGAATTGCCCATCCACAGCTCTTATTTAGGGCAGAACCTTGCTCTATAAGTGCTCCATACTCAGCCTGCATCAGTTATGTGCGCCGTCCACGTGTAGTCTCAGTTTCTAGCTGTCTTTGGCTTTAACGTATCTCGTATTTTACAGTTGTTTTAAATTTAAATGTGGTACATCTATCAGTTGTTTCCAGTGTGGTTTCTACCTTTGAGTCTGTTTCAAGACATTTTTCTCTATTCAGAATCATCAAATAGTCTTTTATAATCTATTCTAAGAGTTTTATTGCTTCACCTTTTTGCATTGAAGTCTGTAGTCAACTTTGGATTTTCTTTTGCATATGAAGAAAAGCATATGGGGCATATAATTTACTTTTACATATGAAAGAAAAGCATCTGATGGGGCATATTTCAAATAGGCAGGCAGATATATTAGCAACATTGGCAGAATGTCCTATCACTTCTCAGCTTTTGTACACAAGGCACTTCAGTGCCCCATGTGTGGGGTCTTTCTGGGCTCCCCATTTTTTTTTTTTTTTTGCAGGAACCTGTTTTTTAAATCCCTGATTTAATTCCCATGGGTTTTTATTTTCAATATAGTGAATAATAAGCAGGGCATTTTGCTTTGATGTTGCTTGTAAATCATTTTATCATGTTAATAAAGTTCCTTTTATTCTGATTTTGCTAGGAGGGTTTTAAAATGATTACACTTATTTGGATGTTGAATTTAGTGACATAATTTTGTGTATGTTGACATGACTATTCTTTAAGTTACTAGTGTATTGAATTACATTAATAGATTTCTTAATATCAAAATAAGAAATAAGTGAACAATGCCTGTCTTATGATTTAATTGTGTGTGTGTGTGTGTGCGTGCGCACACACGTGTGGGAACATTCAGCTTGCTGATATTTAATTTAGGTTTCTGTATCTACGCTCAAAAGTGAGAGAATGTATCTTTGGTCAATGCTATAAGTAATTCCATCTTTTTACTTTCAATTCTTTTTCTTTTCTTTTTTCTTTTCTTTTTTTTTTTTTTTTTCAGAAAGAGGAAGTCTCACTCTGTTGCCCAAGCTAGTCTCAAACTCCTGGCCTCAAGAGACCCTCCCTCCTCTGCCAAATTCTTTTGTGATATGAAGTTGATTTTTTTGGAGTAGGGAGGTTATCTAATCTGGGAATATTTGTGTTTTAAAAACAGTTATGGGGCCAGGAGCGGTGGTTCACACCTGTAATCCCAGCACTTTAGGAGGCTGAAGTGGGCAGATCACTTGAGCTTAGGAGTTTGAGATCAGCCTGGCCAACATGGTAAAACTCTATTTCTGGTAAAAAATTTAAAAAGTAGCTGGGTGTGGTGGCCAGTGTCTGTAATCCCAGCTATTCAGGAGGCTGAAGCAGGAGAGTCACTTGAATCCAGGAGGCAGAGGTTGCAGCCGGCCAAGATCACACCATTGCACTCCAGCCTGGGTGACAAGAGCAAAACTCCGTCTCAAAATAAATAAATAAATAAATACATAAAAACAGTTACGGTATTTAAGTAACAATACAGTGAGCCTTTCCTGGGACTGACTTCGATCCTCTTAGTTTTGTTGTTGGTTTTACTCATCAAGAGCAACTAGCACTGTTTCTTGCTGAGCTGAGATGAACCATTCAGGGTGGTGCCCACTGCACCCCCAACGGACAGGCTTCACGGGTAAGCAGAAGCAAGTCTGCATCCCGTGCCAGTTCTGCTAAGAATGTTCTCATATATTTTGGCAAATGTTTACCAAACACTAGAACTAACAAGCAGCTTAAAGTCAGACAGCTGTCCTTCTTGAAGCTCAAGATTAAATGTACACAGTCCAAGTCAAGCAGACACTAAATATATTTCAGAATCAGAGCTTCAGGAAGGAAGGATTTTCAAATACTGTACAATGGAAAAAAGAAATCACTGATGAAACCTATTAAAATATCCTGAGAAAACACAGGTAAAATGTAGTCAAAAGAGCCAAAAGAAAAGATGGTCTCAGCAACTCCTGTCTCAACATTGGATAGCCTTGCAGAGATGATAAAACTTCTTGGTGATGTCTTAGCCTTGATCATATGGCAAAGGGAGGCTTCTCATGGCAATATTTTGCAAATAATGCATTAACTCTATTTAAAGTGCAATTCTAGGATATACACAAGAGACACAGTAATGTTAGTTATGCAGGAAGAAGCTCCGAGTCAGAATAATTTGAATAAAAGGTATGGCTCTAAAATACTAATTCTGATGTGTCTAATATAAATTAAAAAATGGTTCCAAGGATAATCCAAAAGTGATTTGGAGCAGTTGGAGAACATTCCAACATTACTCATTTATATGTGCATTGTGGAAGCATCTTTAAAAAGAAAAACTTATTCCATTTATTTATAATTACATCCTATGACTACAAGCCAATTGAGAAGGCAATCAAAGGAGAATTATAACATTTCTAGGAAAAATTAAATCTCATTGAAAGGTTAGATGTAGTCCCTAACTATTCCAGCCTGTACTTTGGTGTAATAAGGATGCCAAACTTGTCTTGGGCCCTGTAGTTGGTTGAATGATGGCCCCAGAAAGATACATCCACCTTATAACCCTTGGAACCTGTGAATTATGCCTTATTTGGAAAAGGGGTCCTTGTGGATATAATTAAGTTAAGGATCATGAAATGAGATCCCACTAGGTTATCTGAGTGGACATTTTCACTCGTGTCCGTGTAAAGAGACCACCAAACAGGCTTTGTGTGAGCAACAAGGCTGTTTATTTCACCTGGGTGCAGGCGGGCTGAGTCCAAAAAGAGAGTCAGCGAAGGGAGATAGGGGTAGGGCTGTTTTATAGGATTTGGGTAGGTAAAGGAAAATTACAGTCAAAGGGGGTTGTTCTCTGGCGGGCAGGGGCAGGGGTCACAAGGTGCTCAATGGGGGAGCTTTTGAGCCAGGATGAACCAGGAGAAGGAATTTCACAAGGTGATGTCATCAGTTAGGGCAGGAACAGGCCATTTTCACTTCTTTTGTGATTCTTCAGTTACATCAGGCCATCTGGAGGTGTACGTGCAGGTCACAGGGGATATGATGGCTTAGCTTGGGCTCAGAGGCCTAACAGACACTTGACAGACACTAAATCCAAGGACAAATGTGCTGATACATGTCAACTTGAAATAGCCAAAAGGGTCAGAATTTAATTTAAAGCGAGTTTACTCCAGCATAAATTGGTGTGAGGCTGCCACTCCCCCCTCCCCCCAAGAAACACCAGCTCCAAAGGAATGGAGCCAGCCTGCCCAAGTAGGGAAGTGAAGATTTCACTTATAGCAGCAGAGACAGAGGAGTTTTTAGCAGGATGAAAACTCATTCATACAAGGTTGTTGCATAGTTACAGCAATTTGGTTGGTTATAGGCAGTGTTTCTTTTGGGAAAGGGTGCATTTAACATTTCTTACAGAGGGTGTGATAGTCATGGGTTTTCTGTCATCTGGTCTAAGCAAAGCAGGACACCAAGGGGAAGTTAATTGATAAAAGTGTCATTAATTTAAAAGGCAGGAGGTTTCTGTCCTTGACGTCATTTAATTCTTTCTAGTCATTGTACAGAACAAGACAAATAAGAAAGCGAGTTAATCTATAATCTGAGAACAGAAGTTGTGTCCATATGTGACTGAGCTCACAATCACATCTCTGTCAAGGCTTAAACTGTTTCTGGGGGTTCCAACAGCTTTTGAGTTGTATTTATTTTCACATAAAAGACAAAAAAGGGGAAGATGCAGACTCATAGAGGAAGGAGAGAGAAGAGATTGGAGTGATGCAGAAAAAAAGATGCAAAAAATGCCCGGAGCTTCCAGAACCTGAGAATGGCAGGGAAGGATTCTCCCCTAGAGCCTTCAGGGAAGGACAGCCCTGTTGAGACCTTGATTTGGAACTTCTGCCCTCCAGAGAAGACATTCCTGTTCTTCGAAGGCACCGACTTTGCAGTGATTTGTTATGGCAGCCCCTGGAAGTGAACAGTTCCCATGTTGAACCACATCACTATCCGTGGGCGATGCCAAGCTGAGAAGAGCAGCTATGACTTTGTCAATAGATCATGATCAAAACCCAAACAAAACAACTACAGCCTGAAATGCTGGGATGACTTCAACAAGGAGACTTACTAAGGGTATACAGAATGACAAGCCAAAGCACAGGACAGGCAAATGTGACAACCTGTGGAGAGGGACCCTGAAGCAAAGGCAATGCAAACTTCTGAAAGGGGCCACCACAGAGGCGTGGTGACACTGCAAGACTTTAACATGAGCACTGATCGCTTCCAGAGCTGGGACCACCTGCAGGGCTCCGACCCCACAGAAGCGCCCTGCTGAGTCGTGTGGCTCCACTTTAGGGTGGATGCAGGGAAGTCTGGCAGAAGAGCCTCCAGGATGGAAAAATAAGGCAAATCCTGCTCAAAGAAGATGGGAGCAGAGCAGAACTTCCTGCAGAGACCCAGGAGCTACAGGAGGTGTTAATCACATCTGGGAGCTGCCAGAGGGAGGTTCTGAAACCAGTGAAATAATGAAGTTTCAGGTCAAGGTCAGCCAGACCTAACCACATGCTGGGACATCCTGGGACCAGAGGCCTCTTCCCATTGTTGGCGGTTGAAAAGGGAAGAGAAAACAATTTTTAGGGAGGCTCAGGGAGTAACCCAGAATCTGAATACATTTTAGTAAGGAGGGAGAAAAATGGTAAATTTCCATAATAAAGAAGAGGAAATGTGGTGGAGGAGGTGAGAGGGAAGTGGCCCATTAGTTTCAAACTCCTGTGGGTCTCTTGAGGGCAGAAGCTCTATTTCATCACTTTTATTCTCAAGAAACCCCTTGGAACGCTGACTTAATATTTGTTAGCTGAATATTTTTCTGTAGCTTAATGTTTGTTTTCCATACATGGTTATCTTTTGAGAATAGCAGTAAGAAACTGACATTGTTTTGCCTCAGGGACTAGGAATGTCCCAGGTACTGGACCCATGGCTTCAGTTGGGAAATCTGTGTAATTGACATGATTTAGGGAAGGATTTGTTTTTTTTATTGTTTAAACAAGTACTTCCCTTATAACATTATTGATTCACTCATCAACAAATATTTAATAAATGTTCACTGTGCTAGACAATAGGATGGCGATCACAGACCTCCACCCACTCTGTGCCAGGCAGCATCCAAGCACCCTCTAGCCACCAACTCACTACCTACTCTTGGCAACCCTGTGAAGTAGGTTCTTATTTCCATTTTGCACATGAGACCACTGAAACAATGAATAATGTAATTAGAAATAATTTGCATTTATTTGCAACAACAAAATAATTTGAAATGCAATGAAATAAGAAAAACTGAAATAATTTGCTCCAATTATGTGGATTATGTGGTGGTTGTGGGGAGGGTGGGAATGAACCCAGGAAGTCTGGCTCCAGCCAAATCCTGGGCTCCTCAACAGACTCTGAACTTCTATATGTACGATGACCAATGACGGGCAGAAGGACACCAGCCCATCCTCACGTCACAGGCAGAGTGGTGGGAGAGAGTCTTTAATCAAATACTTAATCAAATTATGAATCAAATAATGCCAAGTAAATATACAATTACAGTTGCAATTAGCCATATAGATGCATCACCAAGTGATTTGCTGTAGCAAAGGTCTGAAAATCTTTCCCCTGGAAAGGCATACTTAAGCTGATACCTAAATGATATCATGAATTTGGTTAAGAAGGTGGGGGAATGCTTTAGGCCAAAGTGAGTCACAGGCACAGATATGACTTTACATCTTGTACAAGGTCCAAGTATTTCCCAGCACCAGATGCATCTACCTTGTAGATCAGTGGTCTTAAAATGTGACGCATAGCTCAAGAGCAGCGGCAGCCCCTGGAAACTTATTGGAAATGCAAATTCTTGGGCTCCACACCATCGCTACTGAGTGGGGAATTGTGGAGGGTGGGCCCAGTGCTGTTTTAAAAAGCTCTCTAGTTGATCCTGAGCTCACTCAAGTTTGGGATCAGCTGCTATGGAAGATACAGTGGGCACACGCCCAGACCCCTTCCCCAGCAGATGTGCCCATTCCCCGTGGCTGAGTATTGGCCCCTGACAGCTCACAGCCACTGACTACCCACTCAGGAAGGCTGAGTCAGCACTGCTGAGTCAGCCTCACAGGAGCCTTTTGCTCCCGGATGCTGAGCTGCCTGTAGCCTCCACTCTCCCACCAGACCCCGATGACACATGACTCACATCATGCTCACTCCCTGCCTCAAAGTAAGAATTGTGCTGAAGTTGTGTAATCACCCCATGCGTTCCTCCTGCTCACTGCACAGGCAAAACCGATTCATTGAGACCATGGCATTGCAAGAAAGAGTGTAGCCAATGCGAGGCTGGCCACATTATGTGGGAGACAAAGTTATTACTCGAAATCAATTTCCCCCAAAATTCAGAGGCTAGAGTTTCTCAAGGACAGTTTGGTGGGCAGGGGGCTAGGAAATGGGTGCTGCTGATTGGTTGGGGATGCAATCAATGGGATGTGGAAATCGGTCCTCCTGCACTGAGTCCACTTTTGGGTGGGGCCGCAGGACTGTTTGAGTCACAGCTCCGGGTGGGGCCAACTGGTCTTCAGAAATGCAAAAGCCGTAAAAGACATCGCAAAAGGTCAATCTTAGGTTCTAAAAGGGTGACACTAACTATAGGAGTAAATGGGGGAGGTGCAAATCTTACAACCTCTGAAACACTGGCTGGCAACTGTTTCACTATGCCTACATCTTAGCAGAATTCGGGCCCCTCTTATCCTCCCAATCTGGTGGCCTTCCATGAGGTTTATAAAGGTGGTTTCGTTGTGGGGAAAGGCTATTATCGTTTAAACTATAAACTAAATTTCTCCCAAAGTAAGTTTGGGCCAAGCCCAGGAATGACCAAGGGCAGTTTGGAGTTAAAGGCAAGATGAGGGTTGATTAGATCAGATCTCTTTCACTGCCATAATTTTCTCACTGTTATAATTTTTGCAAAGGTGGTTTCAGTTGTGCCCCAGAGCTGCCAGTGAGTCATATTCTAGTTTAGAACATTTCCCATCTCCTTGCCCTCTCTGGCCTCCTTCTGTCTTCTTCTCCCAGAGACAATTTCCCAATAAACCTCTTGAACAAGAATCCCCATCTCAGGCTCTGTTTCTGGGAAATCTTACCTGGTGCAGGCACTGTCGTTCTGGAGGCCAGCAGATAGAGCCTGAAGCAAAACCGAGACAGAGACAACAGAAGCACCACTGTGGAGTGGGGGGTGCTCCTCCCCGGCCCTCTTGCCTTTTTTTTATCCCAATCATGCGCCTTCAGGCTCATCCCTCTCAACAGAAAAATTTGCCTGTGTTGGTGAAAAGAGTCAAACTCTGTAAAATAGGCCGGGCGCGGTGGCTCAAGCCTGTAATCCCAGCACTTTGGGAGGCCGAGGAGGGTGGATCACGAGGTCAGGAGATCGAGACCATCCTGGCTAACACGGTGAAACCCCCGTCTCTACTAAAAAATACAAAAAAATTAGCCGGGCGTGTTGGTGGGCACCTGTGGTCCCAGCTACTCGGGAGGCTGAGGCAGGAGAATGGCGTGAATCCAGGAGGTGGAGGTTGCGGTGAGCCGAGATCGCGCCACCACACTCCAGCCTGGGGGACAGAGAAAGACTCCGTCTCAAAAAAAAAAAAAAACTCTGTAAAATATTTGAAGAGATTTCTTCTGAGCCAAATATGTGTGACACAGCCTTCAGGAGATCATGAGAACATGTGCCCAAGGTGGTCAGGGTGCAGCTTGGTTTTATACGTTTTAGGGAGACATAAGACTTCAATCAAATACATTTAAGAAATACATTGGTTTGGTCCAGAAAGGTGGGACAACTTGAAGGAGGGGGTGGCTTCCAGCTTATAGGTAGATTTTAAAATTTTCTGGTTGACAATTGGTTGAATTTATCCAACGACCTGGGATCAATAGAAAAGAATGTCTGGGTTGCGATAAGAGGTTGTGGAGACCAAAGTTTTATCAATGCAGATAAGGCCTCCAGGCAACAGGCTTCAGAGAGAATAGGTTATAAAATATTTCTTATCTGACTTAAAGTCTGTGTTGATGCATCATGAGGCATGTCCAACCCCCACTTCCCATCAAGGCCTGAGCCAGGCTTTCAGGTTAAACTTCAAAAGAGTCTTGGCTAAGGAAGAAGTCCATTCAAATGGTTGGGGGACTTAGAATTTTATTTATGGTTTACACCTGCTTGATTACTAAAAACAAAGAGGTTATTGGTTGTGACATCCTTCTATCTGCTTCTACTTTACTTGGACTTCCACTTAGCTCCAAGCAAATATTCTCAGTTCTTCTCAGTCTTTTCCTCTGCCATGCTCCTGTTGGGAGGCTCCCTCCATCACGAGCAGGATGTGCAATGGTCAGTGCACAGGCTTCTGGCTTCCTTTAAGACAATCACCCTCTGTGTGCAGCCTGGTTGCAGTTGATGTTCTGCCTGACGGTTCCCAGGGTTCAGATGAGGCCAAAGAGATGCTTCCTCCAGGACATGGACTTTTGGGTCAAGGAATGCAGGACTAAGAACAAACACCATGGCTGATTCATCCCAACAGCCGCACTCTGACGAGACTCTCCAGTGCCTCCTGACACTCAGAGTCCGGCCGTTGCTCTGCCTCCTGTGCACAGGTTTGGTTTTTTGTTTTTGTTTTGTTTTGTTTTTGTTTTTTTGGTTTTTTTTTTTGCCTTTCCTCCCATTTCTTCCATAAATTCTCCTTTGCTCAAGTAAATTTTCTAAAAGATACACCACCTTTATGAGAACAATTCATACCAGAAATATCAGCATCTTAACAAAATTAAGATTTATTCTTTACTCCTGCAAAATCCATTTTAGATCCAACAAACCTCTTCCATTTTGTAGCTTAGCCATGAGAAACAAGTGGCCAATGAGATCACTACTTCAGGACAAGAAAAAAAAGGAGGAAGAGGAGGCGCTTCTGGTCTTAACTGTTGCAGCGACTCCCCACCCCCAGCCAGGGGATGATTGCCTCACTTGTCCCATGCTCAAGTGCAAAGGAGGCAGAGAAAAGTTGAGAGAACACCATCTCTCTTGCTCCTTTTAATCCCAACACCATTCTCCCCACTTACCCTTCTTCACCACTGACTCTCTGATCACTCCTGGTTACTCCCTGCCACTTGGTTTTGCTTCCGGTAGGTGCCACTTGAAAGCATTTTGTTTTTTTTTTTTTTTTTGAGACGGAGTCTCACTCTGTTTCTTAGGCTGCAGTGCAGTGCCGTGATCTCGACTCACTGCAACCTCCGCCTCCCAGGTTCAAGCGATTCTCCTGCCTCAGTCTCCTGAGTAGCTGGGACTACAGACATGCACCACCATGCCCAGCTAATATTTGTATTTTTAGTAGAGACAGAGTTTCACTATGTTAGCCATGCTGGTCTTGAGCTCCTGACCTCAGGTGATCCGCCCACCTCAGCCTCCCAAAGTGCTGAGATTGCAGGCGTGAGCCCCTGCGCCCAACCTGAAACCATTCTCTTGATATCATTGAGAACCTCCCTGATCCCTGCTCCCTCACTGAGGGTCTTCCCTCAGTTTCTTATCTGCCTGCCTTTCCCTACAGTATTTGATGTTTCCCCATCCCTTCCTCTGAAGAGTTCTCTATTCCCTTTAAATATATAATAGTGCCCTAGTCTGACCTGGTAGACACCTTTTCCTATCTCCATATCCTATTTTACTTCTGATTCCTAACCCCTAAGTATAGTTCTTCAAATTTACAAACTAAGCTCTCTTCTTTCTCCTTATAGTTTTAGAAGCTCCATCTAGTTTCATAACTTGAGTTATTGCCTTTCTGAAAGTAATTCCTAAATGGTAATACTTAATCCTGATACTGACTCAGAACTTCCTGCAGAAATGCAAGTCCATCTGGTTTTTGAACAGATCCACCTCCAGATGTTCATACCCACGATAATGATGCAATCGTCTTCCTATCTAGCAGTGGATCCACTAAGCTAGGTCCCTTTGGCCTTGGGTGCCACTGATGGCCACTTCTCTCCTAGGCTGCCCTGAACCTCATGACTATGCTTGTCCCTGAGCAACCTCTTTCCATTTCCAGAAGACTGTACTGTTAGGTTTTAGTGAATTTTGGTTGGATTATAAATAAATTCTCCTGCCTGGTATTTCCTTCAGGATTTTTCATTTTCCTGCTGTTCCCTGTGGTGCTAGATTAATCTCCTTAAACTGCTATCAAAGAAAAACTGCGTGAGGTGGGATAAACAGGCAAGGAAGACTTTATTCAAGACTGGGGCAATAGGGGAGAGAGATTGAACTCGACTCCACTGAAACAAATGGCAGGATAGTGTTTAAGTGCTGGGATGAGCCAGTGCAGAGGGATGGGAAGACGTCAGGAGTGAGGTTGGCCAATGCAATTAAGCCATCTGGATTTTCCGATTGGTGCTTATAAAACTAGGCTCTCACTCTCCCACAGAGATGATTACTTTTCAAAGGAATCACTTCCAGCTCCTTGAGAAAAATATTCCTGAGTGTAAAACTGGCAAGAATCTAGGAGAAGATTTGTATCTCACATGGGCAGAGAAATGATTTGCAATTTCAAGTCTTTCTAAAGTTAATGCTCTAAGCAAAGGAAGGTCAGAAAGAAGTCTTTCCGGAGTCCAGTGAAGATGAGGGTTATGTTAGGCCCACATGGTCACCGCACGGCTGACCTGGCCACTGGACTGCTGGAGTCCATGCAAAGGCCCCTCTGCCATCCGGCGATCCTGCAGATTCCCTGCA
Organism: Hylobates moloch; assembly: GCF_009828535.3. Taxonomy (NCBI): domain Eukaryota; kingdom Metazoa; phylum Chordata; class Mammalia; order Primates; family Hylobatidae; genus Hylobates; species Hylobates moloch. The sequence continues at coordinate 814,481 of NW_026652307.1, read as the reverse complement.
AGGGACTCAAGGCTCCAGGACCTCGGCTCCATCCTTAGCACTCATTCATGGCCTCATCATTTCCATTCCTGATCACATCCCAGAGGGCCTGTCCTAAATATTTCTGTGCCCATGTCTCCTTCATTCCCTTTCTCTATCGCCAAACATTGAATTTTCAAACAACCTTCAAGGCCCAAATCAAATGAACTTTCCATAAAATTTCCCTAAATGCCACCCTTGGGCCCACACCGTGAAGTATTAGTTTTCCATTCTTGTTGTCTTCATGGCAAGACTAAATGAATGAACGAGTGAAGAACAAATGAAGGAGTGAAATACATGATGTGGAGAGGTCTTCCTCTCTGTGTTTCAGCTTCAAAGTTAGATTTAAGTTGTCAATACCAGTTTTAGAATGTGGAATTTACACATATTTTAAAATATCAAAAATGTGCCAGTTCAAGTAATGTCCTTCTGAAGCAAAATGTATCGTCACCTAGCTCTTACTTCAAAATGCTCAAGAGCAATATCCACGTGGCTACTGTTTCAGTCTCTAGTAGCACGTGGGTAAAGTACTATCTCTTGTTGAGTTTGGGCAGTTGCTTTTGCATATGAGAGGACTAGTCATTAACCAGCAGAATTTTCTGTGATACCTACATTTCCCCCTACAGTTAATTCTCCCTTAATTCAGAATATCCTGAATTTTATAGCTCAGGAATTTGTGCAAGTGGAATTTGTTTCACGAATAGCATTAGCTTATAGACAACAGCACATGTACGGCCACTTTTTCCAATATTCATGTAAACTTTTATGGACAACAATAAATAGAGGCTGAGGGGAATACATATTTCAAAATAGAAAAGTGTAACACCTATATTCTGGACAGGAAAACATTGTAAGTGCATTCAGATTTTGCATCTATATTAGTAGAGAAGTTAGTGCCTTGCTAGCCCTGGCTTAACGGTGAAGATGGTATTTGTTCCTTTTCCTACCCTCTTCTATTCTAAGGTGAAGATGATTAATATGTTGCCAAAGGAATCGTATAATAAGCTTTTCTGACCAGAGTATTCCTTGAGCTAACCATGTAACAGCTCACTGCTGCACAACTGAGGACATTGATGAATAGTTTTATGATTCATCTGGGCAGATCCACGAAGCCAATTACTTCATAAGGTGGCATTTCATCACAGTTGCCTTTGATCCTCTGTGGCTGGCTCATTGATTAGAGCTTGCAAAGGAAAGCAAGTGTAACAGCCTGAGATCCAAAATTGCTGACAGTTGCTCCTGGACTTTAGCATGGGTGTTCTGACAATGTGGTTGTAATTTCTTTAGGCTGGCTTAATTACTCTACCCTTATATGAGGTTTAGTAACTTGACATAAAGTGGAAGAAAATCCATGGTAACATTAGACAGAATCTGCAATTCCTAGATTCTGATAGGACTCATCTGGAACTGCCTTCCCATCCACCCTCCCTTTTTATTGAAGAATTTGATCACTGAATCTGGACACGCATCTATGCATCATTTGCTCAGTTTGGAGGAGTCAGTTAAATTAAAAATTCAAGCTGAAAATACGTGCATTAGTAGGTAGTTTTGGTTTTTCTAGCTTAAATACAATAGAATTATATCTGGGTACAATTTCATTGATGCATTATGCTGTTAACAAGAGGAACAATTTGCAACTAGCAAATGGTATGTGGATCCATGTACACGCATAATTGGAAAATTAGGTGCAAATAAAATATTTTTTCAAACGATGTATTTTTGCACAGTTTGTTCTCCTTTAACCTCATGCTGATGCATAATTAATAGAGAGATGTATTCACTTAACTACTGACTTCTAGAGACTGCCCGCAGTCATCTGTTCCATCTCAGAGACCCAATGCAGTGTGACATCCAATGACATTTTTGCCATTGGAATGCAGACTAGTTAATGATGAGAAAGAAGCTTCTTGTCTAGGAAAAAAGCAGGAAGCAGGCAGTAGTTTCCTCTAGTGAGGGACATGGAACTTCCTTGGGATCACTGCCATTTAGTGGGATGGCACAAGAGAACTCTGGAGCTGGGAATCAGAGCTGGTATGCGTTTTAAAAAATAAATGTTTCACTGTATTTTAAGAGTTTTAAAATTACAAAAATAAATATGAAGATATGTTACAGTTTGAATATATGTCCCCACCAAATTTCACATTGAATTTTAATCCCCAGTGTTGGAGGTGGGGATCCAATCACCTGGTGGGAGGTGACTGGATCCTGGGGGCAGGCTTCTCATGAAGGTTTATCACCATCCTCTTGGTGCTGTTCTTGCAATGGTGAGTCCTCGGGAGATCTGGTTGTTTGAAAATGTGTGGCAATTTCCCACTACTCTTTTGCTCCTGCTCTGGCCATGTGATGTGCCTGCTTCTGCTTTACTTTCTGCCATGAGTAAAAGCTCCCTGAGGCCTCCCCAGAAGCTGAGATATGGGCACCATGCTTGTACAGCCTGCAGAACCGTGAGCCAACTAAATCTCTTTTCTTCGTAAATTGTCCAGCCTCAGGAATTTCCTTATAGCAATGCAACAACAGCCTAATGCAAGATGGTACAGAGTCCCCATATGTCCTACACCCCGGCCCTTGTTATTTTAACTGCTTTATTGCGATGTAATTCATATACCATAAAATTCACCTATGTAGACCATACAATTAAATGGATTTTGGTGTATTTGGAGTTGAGCAACTATCATCACAACTAGAGCATTTTCATTATCCTAAGAAGAAACTCAGTACCCAACATCAGTCACTCCTCTTGCTTCCATGCCCCTCAGCCCTAGTCAGCCTCTGATCAACACAAGCCTATCACTATAGATTTGCTTATTCTGGACATTTTGTATAAATGGAAAAATATATGATGTAGCCCTTCATGACTGGCTGCTTTCTTTTAATGTAATGTTTTCAAGGTTCAGCCATGTGGTAGCCAGTATCAGAACTTCATTCCTTTTTGTTGCCAAATTATAGGTTATAGTATGAAGACGCCACATTTTATTTAACTGTTTAATAGTTGATGGACATGGTGTTGTTTCTATTTTTTGGCTACTATGGATATTACTGTCATGAACATTTGGGTACAAGTTTTTCTGTGGCCACGTATTTTTATTTCTCTTGGTTAAATACCTAGGAGTGGAATTGCCAGGTCATATGGTAACTGCATGTTGAAACTTTTGAGGAGCTTCCAGACTGTTTTTCAAAGTGATGGCACAATTTTACTTTCCCCCCAATAATGTATGAGGGTTGCAATGTCGCTACATATTACCAATATTTGTCATTGTCTTTCTCTTTCTTTCTTTCTTTCTTTCTTTCTTTCTTTCTTTCTTCTTTCTTTCTTTCTTTCTTTCTTTTCTTTCTTTCTTTTCTTTCTTTCTTCTTTCTTTCTTCTTTCTTTCTTCTGTCTTTCTTCTCTTTCTTTTTTTATTTTTTTTTGAGGTGGAGTCTTGCTCTGTCACCCAGGCTGGAGTGCAGTGGCATGATCTTGGCTCACTGCAACCTCCGCCTCCCCGGTTCAAGCGATTGAACTCACTGCCTCAGCCTCCCAAGTAGCTGGGACCACAGGTGCATGCCACCACACCTAGCTAATTTTTTGTATTTTTAGTAGAGATGGGGTTTCACTGTTTTAGCCAGGATGGTCTCGATCTCCTGACCTCATGATCCACCATCCTCAGCCTCCCAAAGTGCTGGGATTACAGGTGTGAGCCACCACACCTGGCCATCTGTCTTTTTGATGATAGACATCACAGGAGTGTAAAGTGATATTTACCTATATTGGCTTTGTATTTCTCTGATGGCTAATGATTTTGAACACTGTTTAATGTGTTTATTGGCCATTTTTAAATCTTTTTTAAAGAAAGTCTATTCATATAATTTGCTCATTTTAGAATGAGACATTTTCTTTTTATTCTTGAGTTTGAAGGGTTCTTTCTTTAACAGATGAATGATTTGTATATGACGCTGCTATGTAAATTGTTTTCTTAAATTTCCTTCCACCCTGTGGCTTGTCTTTATTTTCTTGGTGCTGCTCTTTGAAGCATAAAAACGTTAATTTTCATAAAGTCAAATTGATCCTTTGTGCTTCCAGTATCTCATTTAAGGGAACTTTGACTAATTCAAGGTCATAATGATAGACGTCTATGCTTCCTTCTAAAAGTTTTATAGTTTTAGTTGCTACATTTAGGCATTTAATCCACTGTGAGTAAATTTTTGTACATGGTGGAAGGAAGGGTTCTAATTTAATTCTTTTATAGGTGGATATCTAGTTGTCCCAGCACCATTTGTTCAAAAGACCCATTTATGTTTAACTGAGCTGTCTTGTCACCCTTGTCAAAAAACAATGGACTATAAATATATGCGTTTCTTTCCATGCTCTCAGTTTTATCCCACTGGTCTATATGTCTGTCCTATTAACAATATCACACAGTCTTAACCTTGTATCTGTAAATTTGGATAGTATTGTCATTTAAAAACCACTAGGTCTTTTGATTTATGAACATAGGGTATTTTAAAATTTATTTAGGTTTTTCAAAATTTATTCAACAGTGTTTTGCTGTTTTTCAGAGTACAGTTGCCCCTCAGTACGCATGGGGGATTGGATCCAGGACCCATATGCAAAACAAAACCCACATGCAAATGGAAAATCAAGTCCCTGAGGTAAAATGGTTAAGTAACTTTGCATATAACCCCATGAACACCCTCTTGAATATTTTAAATCATCTCTAGATTACTGGTAATACCTAATACAATGTAAATGCTATGTAAATAGTTATACTGCATTGTTTAGGGAATAATGACAAGAAAAAAATGTTGCACAGGTTCACTACAGATGCACCCATCCTTTAAATAAAAAATTCTCCATCTGCAGTTGATTAAACCCACAGATGCAAAACCCGCAAATGCAAAGGGACAACTGTGTAAGTTTTGCACCTGTTTTGTTAAATTTATGCCTAAGTGTCTCTTTATTTTTGCTACTATTGTAAATTGTTTTCTTAAATTTTATGTTTGTACTGTTCATTGGTAATGCACAGAAATACAATTGTTTTGTATGTTTATCTTGTATACTGGAATATGCTGAATTTGATTATTAGTTTTAACAGTGTTTAGTGGTTTTACAATTTTCTGTATGAATGATCATATTATCTTCAAATAGAGATAGTTTTATTTCTTCCTTTCCATTCTGGATTTTTTTTATTTCATATCTTATCCTATCTACACCTCCACTACAACTCCAATTGAATAAAAATGGCAAGAATGGGAATCTATGCTTGATTCCTGATCTTAGGGAAAATTTTCATCTTTTTCATTAAGTTTGAAGTTAACTATGGGATTTTTCATAGGTGCCTTTTTTCTTGTTGAGGAAGTCCCCTTTTATTTCTAGTTTGCTGAGTGTTTTATCGTGGAGGGACATTGTGCTTTGGAAATTCTCTCTGTGTAAATTGGGATAATAATGAAGGTTTTCACCTCCTTGATTCTATTGATACGGTGTTAATTTTTTTTTTTTTTGACTGGGTCTCACTCTGTCATCCAGGCTGGAGTGCAGTGGCACAATCTCAGCTCATTGCAACCTCTGCTTCCCCAGCTCAAGCGATCCTCCCACCTCAGCACCCCAAGTAGCTGAGACTCCTATATTACATTATTTATTTTATTGTTCTAATTTTGACCATTTGGAGCTTTTTCTGCTGGCTCATGTGTTCCTTTGACGTGCCACATCATTGTGTGAGTGTGTGTATTTGTGCTTGGTTAGCACTATATCGCTTATTGATACTAAATTGATGATCTAGGTTAATCACATGTTTTCTAACTTTATTCTATAATCAGTCATTTCTCCAAGAAGCCCTATTTCCTTTCATTGGAGAATAGTGTTAGAAATCAAAATATTATCACTTAATATTCTTGTTATTAATGAGGTATCATTACTTCTAGGAAATCTCAGGTAACTGAGCAAGGAAACATGTGTAAATACCAACCCATGTCTGCACTCATATCTATAAATATTTCTAGATCAACCTCTCCCTGTCTCTCAAGCTAAACATGAGTTCATACAGAAGTCTCTTATCCACTACCACATGGATTATTCTAGCCTTCTCTCATTGTTTATCTGTAAAGTCCCACACTAACAGTGAGTAACCTGGCTTCAACCATCCACCAACCATTTACTCAATTATTTATCTCTATTTACATATATAGCAGTATAGAATTGCTAAAACATACTCCCATGGGAAACAACATTATCAACTAGACTATGGTGCTTATGTGCAGATTATTTTTTTTAGTTTTGCATATTCCACTCATTTCCAAAGTTACACAGGTCAGCAACATTTTCCCCACTTCCGTCAGTGGCATTATGTCATTTATCAGCAACATAGTCAGATGTTTCGTCACATTCTGCGTTCCATCTCAGAATTCCCCCAGCCACCAAAATGCTTTTTATTTATATTTATATATATTAAGGTTCACTTTGTGCTATAATGTTCTTTAGGTGTTAAGAAATAAATAATATCATATATACACTATTAGAGTGCAACAGAGGATAGTTTCACCACCTTAAAGAGAAATCCCTGTATTTCACGTATTCAACATTCTCCTCCTTGCGTAAATGCCTCCAAATCTGTTCTTTTTTTTAATGTTGTGTGGGTTAGTCTATGTTTTTTAGCTTTCCATATAATTGTTAGAGTCAGGTTATTTATAGTTACAAAGTGGCTCACTGAGACTTTCATTAGTATTGCATTGAATTTATAGGTCAATTTGGAAAAAGACAGACACTTTAACAATATTAAATTCTCCAATTCATGAACCTGGACTATATCTCTATTTACTTAGATATTATTTTATTTTCTCTATTTTTTTTAATTTTCAACTTCATTGATTTCTGCTCTTATTTTATTCATTACATTTTTTCCTCATGCTACAGGGTTAAATTGTACACCTTTTTCTGGATTCCTAAGGTGAAATATTATATTGATTTACATTTTTCATCTTTCTAATACATTCATTTCATGCTATACATTTTATTTTAAAGAATGCTTTCACTTTCTTCCACTTTTTAAAGTAATTTTTATCTTTATTTAGTTCAAATTACTTTTTACATTTCTCTTGAGACTTTTACTTTGATCTATATGTTATTTAGAAATGTGCTATTTAATCTCCAAATAGTTGGAAATTTTCTAGTTATTTTTGCTATTATTTGGTTTCTGGTTTAGTTCCATTGGGATCTGAAATATATTTTTATGATTATTAAAAATTTATTAAATGTAATAATTCATGACACAGAAAGTGATTTATTCTGGTGCATGTTCCATGTGAACTTCAGAGAAAAGCATATCCTTCTGTTGTTGGATAGAGTGTTTTATAAATGTCAATTAAATCAAGTTGATTGATAGCACTGTTCACATCAACTACTGATTTTCTGCTTGCTAAATCTATCAATTACTGACAAGAGGTCTGTTGAAATCTCCATTTATTATAGTGGATTTGTCTATTTCTCCTTGCAGTTCTATCAGTTTTTGCCTCATGTATTTGGATGCTCTCTTGTTAAGAATATGTAGGTATACCCATTTGATTGTACTTGGTTTTACTGCACTTTGCAGATACTGCAGGGTTCTTTTTGTTTATTTTTATTTATTTATTTATTTATTTTGAGATGGAGTCTCATTCTGTCACCCAGGCTGGAGCGCAGTGGTGTGATCTCAGCTCACTGCAACCTCCGCCTCCCGGATTCAAGCAATTGTCTGCCTCAGCCTCACAAGTAGCTGGGATTACAGGCATCCACCACCACACCTGGCTAATTTTTGTAGTTTTAGTAGAGACAGGGTTTCACCATCTTGGCCAGGCTGGTCTTGAACTCCTGACCTCATGATCCACCCTCCTCGGCCTCCCAAAGTGCTGGGATTACAGGCGTGAGCCACCATGCCCAGCTGATACTGTGCTTTTTATACAAATTATAGTGTTGTGGCAATCCTGCACTGAATGAGTCTATCAGCACCAATTTTTTTTCCACTAATTTGGGCTCACTTTTTGTCTCTGTGTCACATTTCGGTAATTCTCTCAATATTTTAAACTTCTAATCGTTATTAGATCTGTTATGGTCATCTGTGATCAGTGATCTTTGATGTTACTATTGTAATTATTTGAGGAACCAGAAACTGCGCCCATATAGGACTGCAAACAATCAATAAACGTGTGTGTTCTGACTGATCCCCTGACAGGCCATCCATCTCTCTCCCTCTCCTCAAGCCCCCCCCATTCTCTGATTCACAACATTATTGAAATTAGGGCAATTAATAAACCTACAGTGACTTCCAGGTGTTCAAGTGAAAGAAAAGTCACACATCTTTCACTTCAAATTAAAAGCCTGACGTGACGAAGCTTAGTGAGGAAGGCGTGTGGAAAGCCCAGACAGGCCTCTTGTGCTAAAAGATAACCAAGTTGTGAATGCCAAGAAAAGTTCCTGAAGGAATTTCAAAGTGCAACTCCAGTAAACACACAAGTGATAACAAAGCAAAACAGCCTCATTGCTGATGTGGGGAAAGCTTTAGTGGTCTGGATAGAAGATCAAACCTGCCACAACATTCCCCTAAGCCAAAGCCTAATCCAGAGCAAGACCCTAACCATCTCCAGTTCTGTGAAGGCTAAGAGAGGCGAGGAAGCTGCAGGAAAAAAAAAAAAAGTTTGAAGCTTGCAGAGGTTGGTTCATGAGGTTTCAGAAAAGAAGTAATCTCCATTGCATGAAAGTGCAAGGTGGAGCAGCAAGTGTTGATGGAGAAGCTGCAGCAAGTGATCCAGATCTAGCTAAAATAGTTCATGAAGGTGGCTACACTAAACAACAGAATTTTAATGTAGATGAAACAGCCTTCAATTGAAAGAAGATGCTATTTAGGACAGGCTGACTCTAGTTAGGGGCTAATGCAGCTGGTGACTTTAAGTTGAAACCAAGGCTAATGTACCCTTCTGAAAATCCTAGAGCTCTTAAGACCTATGCTAGATCTACTCTGCCTGTGCTCTAGAAATGAAACAATAAAGCCTGAATGACAGCACATCTATTTACAGCATGATTTACTGACCGTTGTGAGCCCACTGTTGAGATCTACTGCTCAGAAAAAAGATTCCTTTTAAAATATTGCTTCTTGGCCAGGTGCGGTGGCTCACACCTGTAATCATGGCACTTTGGGAGGCCAAAGTGGGTGGATCATGATGTCAGGGGTTCAAGACCAGCCTGGCCAAGATGGTGAAATCCCATTTCTACTAAAAATACAAAAAAATTAGCCGGGCGTGGTGGCACGCACCTGTAATCCCAGCTATTCCAGAGGCCGAGGCAGAGAATTGCTTAAACCTGGAGAGGCGGAGGTTGCAGTGAGCCGAGATCGCGCCACTGCACTCCAGCCTGGGAGACAGAACGAGACTCTGTCTCAAAAAAAAAAAAAAATGCTTCTCATTGACAATACACCTGGTCACCAAAGAGCTCTGATGGAGATGTACAAGGAGATTAACACTGTTCTCATGCCCGCCAACGCAACATCCATTCTGCACCCAAAGATCAAAGAGTAATTTCAACTTTCAAATCCTATTGTTTAAGAATTATATTTTGTCAGGCTACAGCTTCCACAGGCAGTGATTCCTCTGATGGATCTGGGCAAATTGAAACTTTCTGAAAAGGACTCATCATTCTAGATGCCATTAAGAACACTCATTATTCATGGGAAGGGGTCAGAATATCAACACTAGAGGAAGTTGGAAGAAGTTGATTCCAATCTTCCTGGATGACTTTGAGGGGTTCAAGATTTCAGTGGAGAAAGTAACTTCAGATGTGGGAAAAGCAGCAAGAGAACTAGAATTAGAAGTGGAGCCTGTAGCTGTCATTGAATTGCTGCAATCTCATGATAAAACTTGAATGCATAAGGAGTTGCTTCTTATGGATTAGCAAATAAAGTGGTTCGTTGAGATGGAATCTACTCCTGGTGAAGATACTGTGAACACTGTTAAAACGACAACAAAGGATTTAGAATATTAGGTAAACTTAGTTGATAAAGCAGCAGCAGGGTTTGAAAGGATTGACCTCAGTTTTAAAAGAAGTTCTACTGTGGGTAAAATGATATAAAACAGCATTGCATGCTACAGGGAAATCTTTCATGAAAGGAGGAGTCAACTGATGCAGCAAACTTCAATGTTGCTTTATTTTAAGAAATTGCCAAAGCCACCCCAACCTTCAGCAACTACCACCTTGATCAGTCAGCAGCTTTCAACATTGAGGCCAAGACATTCCCCCAGCAAACAGACTATGGCTTGCTGTAGGTTCAGATGGTTAGCACTTTTTAGCAATAAAGTATTTTTAATGAAGGTATGTACATTATCTTTTTAGACATAATGCTGTTGCACACTTAATAGCATTATATACATTGAGAAACCAAAAAATTTGTGTGGCTCACTTTATTGCAATGTTCATTTTATTGTGGCGGTCTGGAACCAAACCTCCAGTATCTCCAAGATATGCATGCACATACTTATGCTTGCTAATTCTTTTTCTTAGAAAATTGGCCCTTTATTGTTATGTGAAGCTTCTTTTTATCCTCAATAGTTTTCCTTTCTCTGAGCTCTGCTTGGCTCGAAATCACTATAGCCACTGCAGATAATTTTCATTGGTGTTACTGTGAGGTATCTTTTTTTTCCCCATCCCTTTGTGGTGAATTTATCTGAGTGTTTATATTTAAAGTGGATTTCTTATGGACAACATGTTGTCAGGTCTTGTTTGTTTATCTTTTCTACTCTAGTGGTCTTATTTTTTAATCCACTCTACAATCTTTTCCTTTTAACTAGTTTGTTTAGACCATTCATATTTATACTGGTTATTGATATGGTTGGACTAATGTCTGCCATGTTTGTATGTGTTTTCTTTTTGTTGCAGTTGTTGTTTGTTTCTTTATAATCCCTCCACTTTTCTTTCTCTATTAAATTGAGAATTTCATATGATTATATTTTATCACCTGTCTTAGAATGTTAGCAATACTTCTTTTTAATATGCTTAGTGTTTACTCTAGTTTTCTATGTACCTTTTTAACTAATGTAAGTCCACCTCCAAATAACACTATACCATTTCACATGTCCTATAGGTAACTTATAGCATTTCCACTTTCTCCCTTGCATCCCGTAAGATGCTACTGTTATTTATCTTCCCCACATGCTATATTCATTACCTGTCTGATCAATTGAGAATGAGAACCATACAATATTTTATTGTATTTTCATTAACTTTTCTCTGAAGCTCTTCCTTTTTGTATGTAGATATGAATTTTGGTTCTATAGCATTTACATTTTTCTGAAGAACTTATTTTACAATTTCAGGTAGGGAAAACCTGCAGCCAATGAACTCCCTCAGATTCTGTTTGTTAGAGAAAGTCTTTATTTCTACTTCACTTGTGAATAACAATTTTGTGGCTATAGAATGCGAGGTGAATAGGGGTTTCTTTTTTCTGTCAACACTTTAAATTTTTATCTCTGCTCTTTATTTTGTTTATTTTTTTTTTTGCATGATTTCTGATGATAAACCCACTGTAAATTATGTCCTTATTCTTCTAGGTTTGCTCCACAGTGAGTAAAACAATTTTTTTGTCTCTAGCTTCTTTTGATTTTCTTTTCATTTTTTTTGTTTCTGCAGCTTAAATATGTTATGTGTAAGTGTATATTTATTGATAATTAATATTCTTGCTATTGGGTGAGCTTTCTGGATCCATATTTGGTGTCTATCATTAACTTTGGAAATTCCTTGGCAATTATTACTTCACAATTTATTCTGATCTGTCTCTCTTTAATCTCTTTTCGGTAATCCAAATATTCATGTTTTTTACCTTTTTAAATTGTACTAGAGATCTTTGATGTCCCATTCCTGCTGTCGTCGTTGGCGCTGTTTTCTGTTTTTTTTTCTTTCCATCTCATTTTGGGAAGTTTCTCTTGCCATATTTTCAGGCTCATCAACTCTTTCTTCTAGTCTCTCCCATCTATGATAAGCTCATCAAAGGACATGTTTTATTTGTGTTATAGTAGGGTTTTTTTTGAGTTCTACTATTTCTGTTTTGTTATTTCCCAGAGTTTCCACCTCTCTTCTTACCATACCCATCAGTTCTTGCATATTATGTACCTTTTTTTTAAATTAAAGCCTTTAACATGTCAATCATCATTTTATAATTCCAGTATCTGAATCAGGTTACTTGACTAAAGTTTTATCAATGGTTTTGGGCACTGTGGCTTAGCTTGATCAACATTTCCTAAAGTGAAGCAAGTGAAACATTAGCCCTCTAGAATTATTTTCCTAGAAAAAAAAATTGTGCATATCCGTTTATTAGATATATACTTATTAGCAATCTACACTAGATATTAGTATATTAAGGATTTATTGAATGTAGAATTAATTTTAGAGGGCTACAGTAGAGAAACTAATTTGCCTAACAAAAGATTTCTCAACTTATTTGAGTTTAGAGACGTTCGTGGATACTTGTATTTCCTATGTCTTGTGTTCCCTGGAATATGCTTTGGTAAACAATACTGTAATTGAAATATATTTCTCCGCCACTCCTTTATTCTTTTCTAGATTTTGTTAGACTGTGCATTTTTTTGCATATAATAGGTTCAAAAACATTTGATTTGATATTTATTATGGTATTCACTATGAAACTGTCCCAGGAGTCTTAGGTGTTCATTAAGCCTTTTATTTGTATATTTTTAGTTATGTGCTTTTTAAACTTAGAAGACAAAGCAAATGTATAGAGTATCTTTACCTAGTCAGCATCTATGAAAGCTCCAGTTCCGAAACAAAGCAAAAATTTATTTTTTTCATATACCAATTGCCATTAAGTGCCAAGATATGCCAAGTGTAGTTCTGAATGTTCTGTCTTAGCTGAGGAAACAGAAAAGGTCCTGCGTGACGGAGTGTGTAGTCTAAGTTATAACGCTGTGTTCTTGAACCAGCCCTTCCCTAAGAGACACACAGATCACGGCTTGTACTGTTTCTTATTTGTTAAGGCCGATGAATCATAATGAAGATGTGTCATGAGAAAGCCTGACAATTCTATTGTTTCCTTAGAACAAGTTGCATTTAAATCAGGGATTTCCAAAGTGTATGCCATGAAGCACTATGGAGTGTTAATATGTGCAATGAAAAACATGTTCCAAGATGAAATAATCTGCAGTACTTTGTGTTTAAGAAAATTAAACCTATTTACTTAGCGAAGGCACTCTTAGCACCTTTAACACGTGTTCAATACTGTTATGCCAGGTTAATCTATCTGTGTATGAGGGGTTATCTACAACATTTCCCAAACTAGCTTTCCAGGGAATATCTCATAAATGTGATGTTCCATAAGTTATGTTTGGGGAAATACATTTCTATTCCCTGTGTACATAAGAAATGCCAATGTACTCAGATAAGAAATTTGTAAATGTGCCAATTTTATAAGCCCCCTTACTAAGGAAGGAAAAAATCTCAGGGGGAAATATACCAAATTTATAATTCTGAATAATTTGAACTTTAAAGATGCTTTACATATTCAAAAAAAGTCAAAAAAGGAGAAAAAAATCACATTGCAAACTGAAAACAAGCTGAAACAAATGGACCTATTTTTATATCAAAGTGGTAACATAATAACACGGAGAAAAATTATTTCAAGTAATCTTTGAAAACAGCAACCTGACTTTAAATTCTTGGTGGTTATATTCAAAAGATGAAGAGAATTATAGAGAAATCTTGAATTCACTCAGTGGTTTTATTGTTAGTAGTAATTTGGGTATCATAATTTTGACATCATTTAATGTATTTTTTAGAATAAATAACTGTTAATGTTATTAGTACAAACATATACATATCTATACACACATAAAATCAAAAAGGATAAGAAAATAGACCATGTCTTCATGAATTTGCCCAGGAAATAGTAATAAAACAGGAATTTAAAGCACACACACACATGCACATACACACACACACACATCCTAGCTTTACCTACTCAGAGGCTTTTAAAAGCAGGGATGCCTCAGAGCTGGTAGCATACGAGCTTAGCTCTTGGCTTCTAAGCAGCATTTCCCATTAAAAGAAAGGAGAGCTCAAAGATATACAACGGTGTATCAAAGGTGACTCCATTGGATAAATGTGGGATAATTTAAGCATCAAAAAACAAAACAAAACACAAAGTGGGTTTCTTTTTTTTTTGAGACAGGATCTGGCTCTGTGGCCCAGGTTGGAGTGCAGTGCTGCAGTCACGGCTTACTGCAGCCTCGCCCTCCCAGGCTCAAGCAATCCTCCTGCCTTGGCCTCCTGAGTATCTGGGACCACAAGTTGTGTGTGTGTGCATGTGTGTGTGTGTGTGTGTGCGTGCACGCAGGAGCATGTGTGTGTGTGTTTTAAAACATTTTTAAAGTTTTCTTTTGTAGAAATGTGATCTCACTGTGTTGCCCAGGCTGGTCTCAAACTGCCAAACACCTGGCCTCAAGTGATCCTTCCACCTCTGCTTTCCAAAGTGCTGGGATTACAGGTGCGAGCCACTGTGCCCGGCCACCAATGGTTTTAACTGTAAATACATGAGCCAATAATAATATTGAACTACAAAACAAACCAGAGCAGACACAAAATGGGAAACCCAAAACAGAGAGTGTGGGAGAGGAGGGGCTGCGCCTCCCAGGTTCCTCTTCAGAAAAGCCTCTGCAGGGCAGCAGCAGGGGGCGCAGGCAGCAGGCAGGCCCTGAGCTGCAGCTCCTCCCACCAGGCTCTGCCTGGGATCCAGGGAGCACCTCCCTCAGGCTAGTGCTCTTTGGGGTGGCAGGAGCCCTGAGTGAGGCAGGATGGAAAGTCCCGGCCACTTCAGCCCCACACAGGGCCACTGGGCTGCTGACCCGTTCTGAAGGCGATGCCGGCCCCAGAGTTTTCCTCCAGGTTGGCCAGGGCTTGCTCCACCTGCACTACAGTTCAGCTTCGCCCTCTGCCCAGTTCTCCCCTTCCTTCATAGGTGAGCATCTCTAATACACATCCGGCAGCCCAAACTCCATCTTCGCATTAGATGGGGAGGGGGGAATCCAAACTGTGACAAGAAAACTGAAAAAGAAAACTCATTTGTCACTACTGACAGTGACAATCAGGACCACATTTTACCCTGAAAGTTGGGAAAGAATTAAGCATTTACGCAGAACCAGTTTATCCTCAGTGTGAGAAAACATTTTAAATGGTCCATTTTCAGGAAATGATAAATCTGAGCACTGGCAGCCAGACTGCAAATGTAACAAACTGCACGGCTCATCCACCTGGAAGGTCACAATAAGCGAATAGAACAGAGAGGAGGGGTCGGCCCATAAAAGGGAAGAAAGTTTCATTATTGGGAAATTGAAACTTAAGCGGTGAAGGAGACGGGGTATAATCTTATAAGGGGAATGAAATTTAGGTGACATCCAGGAAGATTGTAACCCCATAGTACTCAACCAATGAAGAAGTAGGGGAGAGACTTGCGTGCTAGGAGATAAATCACCTGTTGTGACTGCTCTGGGTGTGCCTGCCTACCAGACAGCCCATCTTGCAAGACTGCTATTAAAATCTCAGTTTCGCTGATCTTCGTGCCTCTAAGTCCATCCTTTGGGTTTGGGCAGATGAGTGTGTTTCTCACATCAGTTAATAAGAAAAGCTGTTCTTTATAGGAACATAGCAAGTAATAAGTGAGGAAGGAGGGATGCAATTAGAAAACCACCCTTTCCCAAGCTCTAAAGAAATTATTGATCCTGACAGATTACCGGTGATGGCTAAAATCATTCGGGAGAAGATTCTGGGGAAAGGGACATAGTCTCTGAAAAATTATTATTTTAGAAAAACAAAACAACATGGCAGTAAGGGAGGTGGGGTAACAACTGCAGAAAAGAGGGGACAGATTGAAGGCCATCCCCACCAAAGCCATGTGTAAATGTGTACATGTTGACTGGTTGCTGGAAAGTGGAAAATCAGCCTGGAACACTAACTCCCCCTTAAACTGTGGGAAGAACATGCCGGAGTTCAACACGGGGATGCAGATTGATGGGTATCTCTTCCATCCTTACGTCCTATGACTGAGCGGTGAGCAGGGAGTAGAGATTTGTGAATGGCTATTTGCTGTTGTGGCTTGCCCCCTGCGTTCATTTTCTTCTTAGGATAAGGGGATCTCAGATCTCCTTTGCTGAATCATTTACGTCCCACTCAACGATCCCTGGGTTTGGGTGGAGGTAGTCACAGGACCAACCCCAAGAATTGCGTCACTGGCACCTGGCCATTCAGGCACAGTGACTGGACAGGGGTAACCACACGACAGAGGGAGCCCTAGTGCTTTTTCTGAAACCACTGGGAAAGAGTTATAGACTTACTAAAAGCTTAGTAAATGAGTAGGTGGTCAGCCTGGAGCTACATGCCGATCCACACAACAGCAATGGCGGTCCTGCCTAAGAACAGAGCAAATGCAAACGTAACCAAAGGCAGAGAAGGAGAAAGACAGCATCATCTGGCTCCCCAGATCCAGCCATAACTGAAAGCAACCCCCAGAACTTTCCAGAAGTAGAAGGCAGTAAGTTCTCTATTTGTCTAAAGCCAGTCTGGATTGATTTCTTTCCTTTGCAACTAATAAAGTGCTGAATAAAATAGATGTAATAGTCAAAAATGTGGGCAAATTTAGGTGTATATGTGTGGGAATCTTTTAAAAATTTTCATAGGAAAAAAGCATGCAAATTTTTATTTTTAAATTTTAATTATGAAACATTTCAAATAAGCATAAAAGTGCAGAAAAGAACAGATTATCCATGTACCCACCTCTGAACAGATATTAACATTTTGTCATATTTGCTTCTGAGTTCTTTAATGAAGCATCTGCGTGGTTTGAAATGCGAGGTAGGAAAAGTATAAAGTGTTCCATCCGCTCTTTCTGTCTCCTGAGATCTTTTCCCTTAACGACTTTCAGGATTCGTGGATTTCAGTGTATCTTTTCATAACTATTCAAGTACATCCATTGGCTGTACATTTTACCACAAATTACAACATTTATATAATTAGACTTATCCTTTGCATTTTCCAAGTAATATATATTGGAGATTGTTTCTTTATAGTACATATAGAGCTGACGCTTTTCTTTAGCAGCTGTGAAGCATTCCTAAATATAAATCAAACATTCTGTATAATTGTAATTTTGATAGCTTTTACAAAAGGTCCAACGTAGGGATCATATCAATTTATACTCCCACTGATTATGTATGAAAATCTATGCCACGAAAGCTGGTCAGGTTCGAATGATCAAATCTTTGCCAATGTGATCAGGAAAAAATGGTGTTCCGATATTGTTTAAAGTTGCATTTTATGTTGAGCATCACTGCATCTATTTAAGGGCCACTTGTATTTCATTTGTATTTTGCACCTATTTTTTATTGGTTGTTTTAAAATTGGACACACACACACACACACACATTGGCCATTTGTGACGTAAATAGCCAATGTATTTTCCAGTTTCTTATTGGCCTTTTTACTTTTCATTATGGTGATTTTTCTCATATAGAATTGTTAAATTTTATTTCTATGTCACCAAGCCTAATCTATTTTAGGGTTTTGTGTCATTTTTAGCAAAGTGTTATGGATTGACCTGTGTCCTACCCAGCTTCATCTGTTGAAGCCCTAACCCCCAATACTTCAGTATGTGACTGTTTGCAGAGACAGGACTTTTAACAAGGTAATTAAGTGAAAATGAGGTCATATCTGTGAACTTTGATCCAATATGACCGGTGTCCTTATAAGAAAAAGCTACAGACAGACACACACAAAGGGAAGACCACGTGAGGACACAGGGAGGAGATGGCCCTCTGCAAACTGTGGAGAGAGGCCTAAAACAGATCCTGCCCTCATGGCCTCTCAGGAAACAAACTGCTGACATCTTGATCTTGGACTTCCAGCCTCCAGAACTGTGAAAAATAAATTGCTGTTGGTTAAACCCCCTTGTCTGCAGTACTTTGTTACTATAGCCCAAGCCAACTGAGACAGAAGGATTTCTTACAGTAAGATTTTTAACACGCAAAGAGTTCCATTATCCTCCAGGCAAATAGATTATTTTACTGTTAACATTTTTATGCATTTCTTGTTTTTTGCGTCTTCTGCAGTGGGTAAACTCCACTTCAGAGAGATGCTACCACTTCTAGAAGAAGGGCGAGGAGAGGAGATCCCAGCACTGGGTGATGACTGGGCCTCCCCCGTGCATCATCTCTTACTTGTCTCTGCCACCATCCCCATAGGGGGCACTGACCCCTGATAATAGGTATGGTAGCAACTATGATGAGACTTAGCTCTCCCCAAAGAAAACAGAATGGGCTGGAGGTGTGTTCACTCCATTCAACCATCATGCAACATATCCAGTAATGATGATCTCTCAGACATAACAAGAGAACCTTTCCTCTATGTAGCAGCCTGTCTGCCCTGCTCAGGAAGCACACTCAGCAGCAGCCCCAGGCCACAGGCACTCCAGCAGGTCTTCCTCAAGCACTGATGAGCAGCAGAGAATTCTTATAGGCTAATACCCTACCCAACAAGCTGTGCTTGTGTCCCCAGGGAGAGATCAAGTTAGAAAAACTCATCTTGAACAGAATCGTATTCACAGCTCTGGCTTGTGCAGAGCTGGTTTTGTTTTCTAATCAAGCATCCGGCCTGAATATTTATTCACTTTCGCCTGCTCGTAAACTCATTGTATGGCTTTTAAGTGGGGGAAAATGTCCCGTTTCATTGTTAGTTGATACTGAAAGTGTTTGATAAAAGAGCCAATTTGTCCTTTTCCCCATTGGATTTAGGTTTGAGTTAACAAAAAGTCACAACTGAAGTGGTTGGTCATACATCAAAGAGTTTAGATCTAATGGGCTTTTGAAGAGATAGTGTAAACATGTGGGAATAGTGTTCTAAGGCAGTAATGTTGCTTTAGAACACCATGAGGCTTTTATGACTATGAACAGTGTTTAAATTTTAAATGGCTTTTAAATAAGTTCTTTCAACTTCTCTCTTTCTTTCCTCTTGCCACAATTGGACTCTAAGTACATCTTGTCAGTATTGTACCAAGCATAGGTATTGTGGTTAGCATGCGACATTGCTGCAGGGGAGGCAAGAAGGCACATTTGACTTTCCATGCTATACATTTATCATCATATGAACAGGGCTTTTCTGCATGTATTGGTCACAAGATCACTTAACACTCTTCCAGACTCTTCTGACAGCCTCAGATTGGTCAGTTCTGTGGACCGTGCTGGTATTTTCTGGATTCCTCTTCGATGTGCCCTGCTAAGGTGCTATAGAACCAAAGGTCAGATAATGGAACACTAGACTGTTAACACTATAACAGACCGACTCGCCGTTGGATGTCCAGCATGTAACATAGTGCCTTGTACCTAGGAAGCCTCAACAAATATTTATTTAATGAATGGGTAATCTTTTTAAAAATTGTGAACTGAGTAAATAAGACCAACCTTCAAAATAAGGACAGCTAGAAAAAATCATACAACATATTACAAATGTTGCAAGAACACGATAGAATGCAAACATGAAAGTGATGGATGACTGGGATAAGAGTCCAGAAAGATGCCCTAACATTAGACACGATAGTGATGGATTACTCGGAGAAGAGGCCAGGAAGACGCCCTAACATTAAGGGGTGCTGCTCCTCTGTGGTCATCGACGTGAGCCTGAAATAGCCAGGCCATTACAGATGCTGCAGCTCAGCTTCTAATGATCTCAGTCCCTGAAAAGGGATAAAGTTGAACCCAGATTACTATAGGAAAGTTAAATGGCATCAACTGGGACCCAAGCCATTTCTGCAAACAACTGTAAAAACACAATGTCCAGGACATTATATAAAATAGCCAGGCTCAGGAGATGGAAAGATAGCATATTTAAAAGCCAATAGAAAATACAGATAACAGGGACAGATTCAAAGGGAATCCAAAAAAACTGAGTTGTCGACCTAATAAAATCCCAACAACTGTTATTATCATTCACGTGCAAGGAAGTAAAAGCCATTGAAAATTTTTACAAAGAACCCAGAAACTGTTAAAAAAGAGAATCAATTGAAAATAATGAAACAGAAAAAAAAAAAACAAACATTTAGAACTTGGTAGATTTAACATAAATTGGATGCAGAAAGAATTAGTGAGATGGAAGACAGGTTAGATGTCAACGTCAAGAGTAAATCACAGACGGACAAATTATGGAAAGTACAGAAAAGGGCACAAGAGACATTGCAGATATGAAGAGAAGGACGGACACATGTGTAATGGGAATTCCGAAACAGAGGAGAGAGAAAATTGAACAGAAACAATATTATATTGGCAGATAACTTTTCAAAGCTAAAAAAAGACAAAAATTACAAATCTAAGGAGCTTTATAAATCCAAACATACTAAAACTTTTAAAAAGCATATGCACTAAGGTATATTACAGTAAAACACTTGGAAACAAAAGGTAAAGGGAATTTTAAACATTCTCAAAAACAGCCAGAGGAAAGGGGCCGGCTTCCTCCAAAAGAACAATGAGAACTGAAATCCACAACTCTCTTCTCCACAGAAGAAACACAAGCCCAAGGCAATGAGACTATGAAAAGCTGGTAAAGGACTAGAAGAAAGTGACTACCAAGCTGGAATTCTGCCCAGCACGATAATAACTTTTAGTGATGGAGAGGAAATAAATACATTTTCAGACAAATATATGAGCAATTTTAGCATCTCCAAGCCAGCACTAAAGGAAATACTGAAGTTGTTCATCAAGCAGAAGGAACCTGGCTCAGACAGAGCAGAGAAAGTAACAAAGAACAAAAAAAATGGCAAAGGTGAAGGCAAACATAAATAATGCAGGCTGTATAAATTACTGTAATAAAATCCTTTAAAATAATACAACTTAGGCCAGGCACAGTGGCTCATGCCTGTAATCCCAGCACTTTGGGAGGCCGAGGTGGGTGGAACACCTGAGGTCAGGAGTTCGAGACCAGCCTGGCCAATGTGGTGAAACCCTGTCTCTACTAAAAATACAAAAAAATTAGCCGGGCGTGGTGGCAGGCACCTGTAATCCCAGCTACTTAGGAGGCTGAGGCAGGAGAATTGCTTGAACACGGGAGGCAGTGACTACAGTGAGCTGAGATCACGCCATTGCATACAAGCCTGGGCAACAAGAGCAAAACTCCATCTCAATAAATAAATAAATAAATAAATAAATAAATAAATAAATAAAATAATATAGCTTACCCAAGGAGTTGTTCCTAGTTCGGTTTTGTGGCCTTTCATCCTACATATACGTATTTTGTTCACAGCCAAATTCTCAAGGGAACCCTTCTGCAGATTTCTGGACCTCTTCTGTGTGGAGCTCCCTTCTCTCAAGTCCTCTGTCCCTCAATTTCAAGCTAATTACATCCCCACCAACTCTGTCTCCTCAACTTAGCAAAATCACCAGGCTAGGTGTGAGCCACTACTCCCTGTTTCATAGTCTGAAATTTGCTTTTAGCAGAGAGCTTGGGCAATCTTAGGGCTCATCTTGCTAATACCTCTTCTCGTGCGGCCCATTTTCCTACCCTATTGTACAATATCCAGTTTTCTATCTGTTAGTTCAGAAATTATACTCACTTTCCTTCATTCACTGAAAATCTTCTAAGGATAGTTAATGCCTCTCCTATAATTCATATATAGTTCATCTATATTTTAAACTTTAACCTAGAATGATGAACACGAATAAAACTTATTAGATATCTAAAGGAGCAGACAAGGTGGCCTGTAATCAGGAGAAAAGTCACTCAATAGAAACAGACCCCAAAATGACAATGATGATAAGATTTGCATGCAGGGAGGTTAATACAACAATTACAAACATGCTTCAGTTGCTCGAGGATGTAAGAAAAATATAATGAGAAGTGGTCAGTATGAAAAAAAAAAGAAAGGAAACTTCAGTAAAGATAGACGAGCAGGCCACTGGATACAATCTACAGTAGACTTAAAATAAAGGTGGCATTACAGAGCTGAGTCTAGTCAAATACACAGTGGTGGATAAAGTGTATGTCCACGTAAGGCACAGAGGAAGCATGATTTCTATATTATGCCACATTAAATACCAGCTCAAGTGGATCACAGACCTAAATGTCAAAGGTAGAACCATGGGGACCCTCAAACATATACAGGAGAATATTTTCATTACCTCAGAAGTTAGGACATTGTTTTTCAAATCCCAGAGTACTAAAAAAAAAAAAAAACACCAGTCATAAAGGAAAAGATTTCTAAATTTCATTATATTAAAATTAAGAATTTCATTCCTTCAAAAGACACACTTAAATAAGTGAAGCCCCTAGGTTGAAAAATATATTTACTGTACATCTCACCTATGAAGAGGTACTATTCTAGAATAGTAGGAGACACATAAAGACCTCTTTCAAATCAATATTGAAATGAACAACCTAGCAGAAAAGCAGGCAGAAGACTTGAATCGGCTCCTCCAAAAGAGGATAGTCAAATGGCTAATACATGTATGAAAATGTCTCAACCTTATTAGCAGTCAAAAAATGCAAAATGAGAGCAAAAGGAGGTACCTCTTACACTCACCAAAGGGCTAAAATTAACAAGACTAAAATACAAAGATACAGGTCAGGATATGGAGGAAGAGGAACTCACGTACTACTGGTAGGGATATAAATTGAAACAACCACTTTGTAATAGTGTTCTGTATTTGAAGGTACACCAACGTTATAACTACTATGTTACTCTTCCTCAAGTACGTATCTTTTATATATTAAAGAAAAAGGAATGAACTGTAGCCATGTGCAACAGCATGGATGGACGAATCTCAAAAATGAACACTGAGCCGGCCGGGCGCAGTGGCTCACGCCTGTAATCCCAGCACTTTGGGAGGCTGAGGTGGGCAGATCACAAGGCCAGGAGATCGAGACCATCCTGGCTAACACCATGAAACCCCGTCTCTACTAAAAATACAAACACAAAATTAGCCAGGCGTGGTGGTGGGTGCCTGTAGTCCCAGCTACTTGGGAGGCTAAGGCGGGAGAATGGCATGAACCCAGGAGGCAGAGTCTGCAGTGAGCTGAGATCACACCACTGCACTCCAGCCTGGGTGACAGAGTGAGACTCCAACTCAAAAAAAAAAGCACTGAGCCAATGAAGCCAGACTTCAAAAGAATATGAACTATGCTATTCTTTTCAACTCATATGTTTAAAACTAAACTGTAATATTACAGTAGTGTGCTTGTATGATAAAACTTTAAAGAAAAAGAAATAAGGGATTATCATTAAAGATGGGAGAGCATAATCACTCCTTAGAGTGGGGAGAAAGTGATTTGGTGAGGCGAGAGGGGACTTCGGGGTCTAGAAATATTCTATGTCTTTATCTGGGTGGTGATGTACTGGGGGCTCATTTTGTGACCAAGCACTGAGATGTACATTTAAAATTTTTACTCTTTTCTGTATGTGTCATATTCATAATAGCAAAAATGCTACACAAAGAAAAGAAAAAGCAATTCAGGGTTTGAGTTAGATGCCCTTTCAGGCAAATAGCTCCCACAAGAAAAAGTCGTAGACAAGAAGATCAAGGAAAATGTGAAGTATGTATCACCAGATTCCAGAGCAGAGCATAAATATAACAGGAAAGTTCCCATTATGTTCCCAGAGCAAATTCAGGATGTAGAATATGCTAAAATATGCTGATGCAGAATCTGATTTGAGCCCATTGTAGTGTGGGAGAAGGAAGGAGAGGAGAGGAGAGGAGAGGAGAGGAGAGGAGAGGAGAGGAGAGGAGGGAAGGAAGGAAGGAAGGAAGGAAGGACAGATGAAGAGGGAAGGAGAAGGAAGGAAGGAAGGAATTAAGTGTATTTTAATAAAAGTGCATGTTCATTAGAAACTTTTTTGAAAGGAAATATTGTTTATCAAGTGAAAGAGATAACCAGCTGCAAATGCCAGTGTTTAGGAATAATCACCTGACACTGTGGTATATGTTTGTATCTCTGCATCTATATATGGATATTTATCTATCTATATCAACACAATGCAAGGCATATAGGAAGTATTCAGTAAATGCTATTTTCCTTCTTACCTACATCATAGGAAATTGCTTTTATTATTCTGTTTGAAACCTGTGATTTTGATCCAATGTTATAATATAAAGGAAGAACAAGTTTCTTTTTTTATTTTAAAACTTTGACATTATGGAATTCAATAGCTGCTGGTTTTCCACACAGTGCTGTTTTTGTGATGCATATAATTATTATCATCTAACATTTATTGAGCACCCTCCGAGGAAAAGACATTGTACTAGATACAGTATGAACAATATTTAAAAGAAATCAGCAACTATAGCAACTTGCAGGAAAAAAGCAATTGATTTTTAAAAAGTAATTTGACTTTCTTTGGGAAATATTTAATTACATGTGGACATTTGCATATTTTCTTTGTGACATGCTTATTTCAAAAGCAAGAGAAGATCTATTAAATTGTTACAGGCTAGAGGGAAAGTAAGAAATCTAGTTATTTATAGTTTAGGGGAAAATGCAGAAGTGCAAATGCTATTCTCTACTCTTTTTCTATCCATCTCTCCCTGCTTTATCGTCTCTAAACTTATAACAATGACAGAAGCCTCCATGTTGCTGATTTTCACTTTAGATCTTAAGTCATAGCTGCCTCTTTAACCTCAAACAGTTATTTCTAACTACCCACGGACCACCTCTACCTGATCCTCCCACAGGAAGCTCAAAAGCATCTATGGAAACCTAAACTCATCATCCTCCCCTCCTCCTCCAAAAAGATTCCCTACTAATTGACTAACTGATACTGCAGCATCATCAGTCTCTCCAGCTTGTCTTCAGATAAATCTTTGACATTTCACTCTTCCTCACCCACATTGTATGAGTCAACAATCCTTGATTACGCCTCCTTAATCTTTCGATTCCATTTTACCCCACCATCTCTTTACTCACTGAGTCAGCATCTTCCACCTTTACTCTTGTAGGAGCCTCTAAAAGGTCTTATGCTCATCATCTGTTAGCCTTTTCTATGCAATAGTCATAACATTCTTTTTAACACTGATCATATCATGTTATATCGAAGATGAAACACATTTACGATTCTATGATTCCCCAGCGTCTGCAGGACAATGTCAAAATCCCTAAACAAGACAGCCAAGCCCTCTCATTACATACCCCAATTCAGGATAACCGCATCTCCTCTTATGTTTGATGCAAACTTCAGCAACCAGGGCGTCTTATTATCCTTTTACACACTATTGGATTTCATGTCTCTATGTCTTTGCCTGAAATAGACTCTTTTTTTTTTTTTTTGTATCAGTTATAGCAAACTTCTGTTTATCTTCTAAGGTCAAACACAAAATTTATCCTCAGTTTTTTTTCTTACCTACAAAATTAAACATATAGTTTTTCTTTAGGGTCCTGAGCAGGGCCTGCTCTATCCAGTCACCTTCATGCATCATTCACCTGACACGGTGCTCACTCATTCTTTCAAAAAGTTGGTGAGTACTTAATAATTGTGTTTGAGATGCCAGTCACAATTCAGGCACTGGGGATACCAGGTAAATAAGACAGGCCTCTGTCTGAGCTCTTTGCATCTTCCCTTCTCATGGTGGGAAGCAGCAGAACAGAAGTAAATAAACAAAGTTATGAAGAGAATAAAACAGGGTCATGGGATAGAATATGACTAGGTGGGATCTACTTAGATAGTGTAGCCTGGAAAGTCACTTCTAATGAGATTATATGATAACACATCTGAATTATGACAAGGAACTAGGCATGTGAAGAGGCAATAAAGCTTGTTTCAGAAAAAGAGAACAGTAGTTGCGATGACCTGAGCTTGGAACATACTGGTGGCGTGCACAGAAGACAAGTGCGCTCGGACCATGGCCAGCAAGGAGTCAGTGGCATGAGGTCAGTCCAAGGCTGGATCACAGAGTTCTTCTTTTGTAACTCTTTTTAAAAAGTTTTAATGATTGCCCTAAGGGTTACAATACGCACCTTTAACTAATTACAGTCTACCTTCTAATAATGTTGCAGTGTTTCACATGCTGTATAAGAATCTTACAGCTGTATAATTCCAATGTCTCCTCTCCATCTTTTGTGATAATATAAAATGTATTGTCATACAGTTTACTTTTACATAGTTATAAATCCATAACGCACTGCTACTGTTTTTATTTTGACAATTACCTTTCAGAGTGATTAAAACTAAGAAAAATATATTTTGTATTTATATTCATTTTAACCATTTCTGGAGGTTTTCATTTCTTTCTGTAGATCCAAGTTTGTAAGTCATATTCCCTTTGTCAGAAGAACTTCCTGGCACACTAATCTTACTGCAAGATAGCTGATAATAAGGTCTCTAAGTTTTTTATTTGTTCAAAAAATATTTCTCCCTCATTATTGAAAGCCATCTATACTAGGTATAGAATTCTGGGTTGACAATTTTCTTTCTAGCTTTTTAAGAATTTCACTCTATTGTCTTCTGACTTGCATAGTTTCTGATGATAAGTCTTATGTATTTTCTCTTTCTTCCCCCTCTATATAATGTGTCAATTTTTCTTTGGATTCCTTTGAGATTTTCTATTTATCTTTGGTTTTCAAAAGTTTGAGTATAATATGTGTATTTCTTTTAAAATAATTTTAAATAAGTGTCCTTTGTGTGTGTCACAACTTTTCTTTTACACTTGAATGCTGTTTACCTGTAAATGGCATGTGTAGAACAATGGAGATTGATGTAAATAATATTTATGCCTGATGTGGGCATGCAACTTTTGATAGACTGCTGGGGCTGGAGTTGAGCCTCTCTAGCCAGGAGTTGAGCTAAGTGTGGGTTTTGTTGCTACTATGGTTACTGGCTTTACATAACTCTGGCATTACCTCATGCTTCCGGAGGGGGCTGGTTTACTGGAGGGCTTTTCTTAATGATGCTACTCTACCCTCACTTTGGGACTTCCCTGGATGCCTGCACATCACAAAGAGTCTCCTCCGTGCCCTTGCCCTTCTCTGATGGTAGATTTCTATTTCTTATTTGTCTGTGCTTGTTAGCCAGGGATGGGGGGCAGTTCTGCTGTCCTGATCAACCCTTAGTCTCAGAAAATCTCAATATCCCTGGGTTTTGGGGGTGGTGCTTTCTCAGAGATCCTGCCCCTCTCTTACCACCAGAAGGCCTGTTATGGTCTGTGCCTAGGATGGATGCCTGCCACTTCCCAAAGGGTACAAGGTTTCTTATTTTCTCTTCTTCTCAGCCTTAATGAGTTTCCACCTGTACTCAAGGGTCAACAAAGTTTGCTGCCCCTCCTGCAGCATCTTAAGACGTTTGTAGAGGAGGAGGTTCAGGCAGGACTTTGTGCCACTCCATGGTAGCCATTCCACTTCTACGAGCCTGCACCCCTAAGGGAGGCTTTCTCTAACCTCTCTCTCCCAATCTTTCCCCTGAGCTCCTCGTGGAGGTCAATGGAAAGGAATCTGCAAGTAAGTGCATGCCCATTGTGTCCCTCAGGATATTCCACGCTTGGTTTTTTAGCAATTTATGCTCAATTCCGCTCACCTGTTTGAATGACAGCCCCATCTTACTTGCGTGCTCTGCCACAGGTGAGCTAATAACCATATCTCATCTCCCTTGGATTTGGCATTTTGTCCCTTGTATTTCAGGCTACTTGATTGCCCTGCAATCTCAGTTCTCTGATGGGTTTAAGTAACATTCTGACTTTGTAGACTGTTGAGCTTTTAATTCCTGTGAGATGGGTGTGAGCAACCCTCTTTTCAGCCTTCTGCTGGAAGAGCTATATGGTCTGTGAAGTCATGGCAAGAATTGTGATTGGCACATAGTCAATGCTCAGGAAAAATGTATGAATTAAACTCATAATTCAGAAGTCATCTGATATTCCACAGGTGGGTTATATTGATTCGTGTAGTTTATTCTCCAAAGTCAGCCAGAGGCATCCTTTTGGAACACAAATACTTCAGAGGCTTCCAGTGCCCTTAAAATAAAACATAAACCTCATTGCTTACTTACTTGGCCAACGTAAGTCTGAACCTCATTACTCTTTCCTTTGTGCAATGAGCGGTGATGAGACTGATCTTATTCCTTAAATAAAACACATCTCCCATTTCACGCCCTGGAGTGTGCTGCTCCTTCTGTCCTGAAGAATCCCAGTATCCCACATTTGCAAGGCTAGTTTCCTCTCTTCTCTCCTCAGTGGCATTTCTGTGGTGAGGCCTTCCTTGAATAGAACCTCTATGATCTAACACAGTACCTGGGATTTATATTCTTCTTCTTCACACTGATACATGCTTTTTTGCGTCTCCAGCACTTCACATGCATGCTTGTGACTTTCCCATGGTGAAATATGAGTTCCATGGAAGCATGAACTCAGTTTATTTCCCTGCTGTGTCCCTGGGACATAGCACTTCTTAGGTGCTCAACATATCAAAAAACAACTAGACCAATGGAAATCTGCACTAACTATTGTTAAACAAATCCCCTCTGCTGCTCAACCTGAAACACCCTACATGGAGTTGCCCAATTGAGAAGCAGCTCAACTGCAAGGCATGGCCTGCAATAAGGAACGTCTGGGGTTCCCACTTTAATAAACCAACCCTTACATATCTGTCCACAGTGGTTAAGCCTGCAGGGCTCATTTCCCCAGTTAGCAGTGACCCAGCCTTTAAGTCGGCTTCAGTCTCTGTTGTGCCATAGGAGAGGCCAGCAAACTGTAAATGGCCAGAGAGTAAATATTTTTGGCTTTGAATGCCAGATGGCTACAATGTCATAACTACTCATCTCTGCAATGTAGCACAAAAGGAACCATAGACCATATGCAAATGAATGAACATGGCTGTATTCCAACGAAACTTTATTTACAAAAACAGACGTTTATCCTATTTGGCCCACGAGCTGTAGTATGCAGATCCCTGGGCTGCTGACCAGTACTGGTCTGAGGCCTGTTAGGAATTGGGCCACACAGTAGGAGGTGAGTGGCAGGCGAGTGAGGATTACTTCCTGAGCTCCATCTCTTATCAGATCAGCAGCAGCATTAGATTCTCACAGGGGCATGAACCCTACTGTGAACTGCATATGCAAGGGATCTAGGTTGTGCGCTCCTTATGAGAATTTAATGCCTGGTGATCTGAGGTGAAACAGTTTCATCCCGAAACCATCCTCCCCAACCCCGTCCACGGAAAAATCGTCTCCATGAAACTGGTCCTTTGTGCCAAAAAGCTTGGGGACCACTGCTCTGCAGGATCACTACCTCTCTCCTTAGGTGCTATCTCCAAAGGCCTGCATTTTTCAAAATCCGTCACGTGGCTTCTATTTTAACTCAGACTATTCCAAATATATTTGAAGTTTTCTGAAAATGGGTTCAGCCATGTTTGCATGACAGGTTATCAGATGGAAAACACACTTAATTTCATTATTTAAATATAGTTTATTGAGTTATTCCTACATGCCAGGCGTGGTGTGGAGCAGTTTTCATTCATCCTGTCACTCGATCTCCCGACAGCATGATGTGTGCATCACTATTTCTATCTGGCAGTGAAAAAAAAAATGTCTCAGTGTGTTCTTTTTTTGCTGTGTGTTATTTTTTTATTTTTATTTTTAGATGGAGTTTCACTCTTGTTGCCCAGCCTGGAGTGTAATGGCATGATGCAACCTCCGCCTCCCAGGTTCAAGCAATTCTCCTGCCTCAGCCTCTGGAGTAGCTGGGATTACAGGCATGCACCACCACACCCAGCTAATTTTGTATTTTTAGTAGAGACAGGGTTTCTCCATGCTGGTCAGGCTGGTCTCGAACTCCCGACCTCTGGTGATCCACCTGCCTCAGCCTCCCAAAGTGCTAGGATTAGAGGCGTGAGCCACAGCGCCCGACATCAGAGTGTTCTTATGGTTAGTTACGGTGTTCAGAGAGAGTGGACCATGTGAGATCACAGTTGGTTCTTTATATTTACAAATGCTGGCTGGCACTGAGCTGGTTCCTCAACACATGCTAAATGAGTTTCTACTGAGTCTAACTGAAGCAGACGTTTACACTTTGACATCAGTGTTGCAGTTCTCTATCATTCAGAACAGATGCATCTCTGCAGCTGCCAACTCTGGAGCCTGTGCTTGTCCAATCTTCCTGCTCCATGAGACCCCAGAGTGAGTCTACTCATAGGATGAAAAAGCACTCTGTAAGGACCCTGGCCTGAGGAATGTCTATCCAAGGAGTGGCTCTTATTTTCATTCAAAAGATAATTGCATGGAGACATGGACTTAACCAACACTGGGGTTGAGCCAAACAGTTATTGAATCATCTGTTGATCCAGTTACAATGGTAAATATGATCAGCCTGTGTTGACAAGGGATTAGAAAGATAGCTTTTTCTTTTCCCTCTAAAAGGAGTTGCACACGTTACTGTGAGAACTGTCTAATTTCTGAATGATGTCATGGGGAAGAGTGTGCATTTCTTTCATGCAAATGCCAGGTTAAAGAGTGGTCAATAGGTAGAAGCCATCATAGGCACCATCACCATTCACCAGCACTCATTTCAGGTTTATTGTAGAGCTATTTGAGCATTGGTTGGGTGCATGATGAAGTTATGGTTGCCAATATTCAAGGACATTCAAGGTGAGCACCCACTGAGGATATTCTAGAGAGCACTCTAATGATGCATACAGAGTGGATCTAAACTCTTTTGTGTTCTTTTCCTTATGCAAGGCCATAATATTCTATTGGGACCATTACTTCAATTGCAGAGAAATACTTCTCATTAAAAAATGCCTGTTGAATGAGGACAGCTGGCAGGAAGAGCCACCTGTCCAATTAGCAGCAGCCCAGCCATGCCTCTCCCAGATCCTTTGGCTCCCTGTAACCATCTTGGGAGCTTTCATTTATGTCTATAACAGTGTTCCTCATTGTTTTCTACAAAGCAAAAAATGTCTTGAGAGACAGCTGGTTCAAGACATCTTATCTGTATAAACAATATCTTTGCTTTCCAGTCTGCTGTGGCATTGTTCTGTCCCTGTTTGAATACATTATGTTTGAAGACATTCAAGTTGTAAACACAGAGCCATCCATCCTTCAGCTAGGCAGGGGTTTGAGTAATTAACAACAATCAAAGTTGCTGTGTTTAGAGGTTGCAAAAAGATCCGGAGGAAGATTTTCACTGTTGGTTTAATTTTCTGATGACAATGTTGGGTGGGGAAGAAACCTTAGTCTGGTCCTCTCATCTTGCAGGTTGAGAAACGGGGGCTGGGTCAATGTAGGTGGCAAGACAAGAACTCATGATTCACTTTCCTTCTCCAAGACCAGCATTACTGCATTTATGCAACACAGGAGAAGACTGAACGTTTGAGGGGAGAGAATGGCTTTCCTTCAGTTGGAGTTCTTGAGAAATCAGTTTCTGAGTTACAGGCCCACTGGGATTTTATTCCATTCTTCCAACCTCGCCAGTCTTCACAAACATTTGTCCCACTACTGCAGGAGTGGCAAAACCTTAACTTGCTTTTGGACTCTACTTGGACAGTTTGTCAAAGGGCTGTACTGAATACAAAAGTGCTCAACAAAACAAGAGTGTGTACCTGGGAACCCTAGAAGCCACTCTTCCCTCTTCTAAATTAGATCCACTGGATTATGAACTTTTGGCTGGGTTGGAATTGCTCCCTATACAGCTCAGAAGACATGCCTCTTTATCTTCCTGTCCTAAATTGGAAGCGGGATTTGAGAAGGCATATTAACTAAGAGAATAAAAACATTCTCAAACAGATTCGATTGGAGGGAGGAGTTCATACCACTTTTAAGGCCATTTAAGAAATATTCATCACATATGGAACTGTGTTGCTCTTGGTATTTCCTGAAACAGTTCTCATTTCAAATATTCTGCCTTATCACCCATGTAAGTAAACTCATACACACAAGAACGTCTTTCCTCATGTTGATTTCTGGAATATGATCCCTGTTACTTTATGGAGTATGAAGATACTAAATCCAAGTCCTCGTCCTCAAGAAGCTTTCTGTCTGGTTGAAGAGCTCTACATGTATGACAAATGAGCCAAACAATTCGAGAGATACTTGTCTGTAGGGAAGGATTAAGGGCCAAGTGAGTGGAACAGGAGAGGACTGGTGGGCAGAGTCCTCAGGTGCTTGTCGCTGTTGCAGATTTTGCATTTGGAGAAAGACTATGTGCCTTGTCTCATGAGACAAGAGAGTGTCTGGCTCAGCTTGGTGACAGTGCATTGAAGGTCCACGTGGCTTTGTCTGCCCATGCAACAGTAGCAGTGCAGATGAGCTTAGATTCTTTTTGTTTTACTGGTATCATATTGGCATTTTATATTCTTACTTTATACTCAATGACTGAGCAAGGTGGAGTTCATTCCAAACATTGCAGCTGAAAGACTAACTAGCTTCCTAGAGGACGATAGTAAAATACATTCTCAACTTCTGAGTCCTCCAAATTGAAGTTTTGGTGCCTACACTGGTGCCCACACTTGTGGTTGATGCATATGTGAATCCCTTTATCTGTTTTCATGGAGAGCCACATTCATGCTCACACGGCACGGTCGGAAGTCTTCCATCGTAAGGACGTTGGGCAAAACATTCTTTGTGCACCTATACCCACCTATTTAATTTGCTCCAGTTAAAAGAGAAACAGTTTGAGTGAAAGGGCTAGTATCATTTATTTTAGTGAGAAATATTTTAATTTGTCCTAAGACTTCCAAAAGTCACATTCATTTTTCACATACATTTTAAAAAGTGTGTAAAAGAAACATACACTTATGAAAAAAATGTTAAAGAGCATATATCTTGTTAAAACAGGGGTTATTTATTAAAGGTAATTGTAGCTATTTAGTTTGGTGGAAATAAAACTTTATACACCCCAAAAATATTTGGGGGAAAATTATTGAATGCCTTATCTGGGTATGAATTCCTTTGAACTATTGACTATTGAAGTCCTTTGACTATGGACTATTGAAATACCTATTGATGCCTTGCCAGGAAGCCACTGTCTCACAGCCATAGGAGCAAGGAAAATTTGCCTGATCCCGCTGTGGTCTCCTCTTGCCTTCTCTCATTTCCTCCCTCCAGACTCACCGCAGGTAGAAGTGCACACGCTACTTGTTTTCCAGGAAAGGCTGAGGAATGTTTAGGGAGCAAATGAGGGAGAGAAACGTGACTTCATCTCTCGAGAAAGCAAGGCAGAAGGAGGGAAGTGACGCTGGAAACATCCCTGAATATGCGTTCTCCTGGAATCTGAGTCCTGTTCCCTAGGACTGACCCTTGCACAGGAGACGGCAGAGATTAATTGTGCTGGAGTGCTGTAGATTTTTGGCTCGAGAGCTTTCTAAACGCAAGACTCTTTAACACAAACTGAAGAGGAAATGCTCTGTGGCCCTGGCTGCTCAAAGTGTGGTCCATGGACCAAGAGCATCGGTATCACCTGCTGGATTGGGAGAATGCAAGGTCCCAGGCTCCGCCCAGGCCGGCTGGGCCAGAGTGCAAGTTTTACCAAGGTCCCAGTGGGGTTTCACATGCGCAGTAAGGATTAGGAAGCACACCGCTGTGGGTGACATGAGAGCAAGATTTTTCTCCCAGGTGAACTGTGCCGTGCAGACTGGGGGTCAAGGTTTGGCTTCTCCCACATCAATGCAAAAAGTCATTTAGTGTTAGCAAAAACTAGCATCAACTTTTCTAAGGTGGTATTACAAAAATGTATGAATGAAGCTGTTCTTTTATCAAGAGACGTGCACATGTATAGGTCCACAGCATCCAGTCTCCTTCCTCCTGGGTCTCTGCTGCCAGCAGCAGAGGCCTGTGCGTGCGAGCTCACCTCAATCCAGAATACTCAGTGGGAGCTTTGAAAATGCACCTGTCCAGGCCCTGCCCAAGAGGAATGAAGTCAGAAGATCTGGGAATAAGGTTCAGGCACTGGTACATTAAAAAAAATTTTCCCTAGTCATTCTAAGAGCAGAGAATTGCTGGGCAAAGTTAGGTTTCAGGAGAAAGTTAACTCAGGGGTATTTGAAAAGATGAGGCCGACTTTTCTACAACCTTCAAATAAACCAAAGTCACTTGTAATAGTGTGGTTTTCATCAGAGTTCTGAGTAGGAACGGCAATTAATAGGCACACACATATATACATACAGGTGTATGTCTATGTGCACATGTGTGTGTGTGTGTGTGTGTGTATGTGTGTGTGTCTGTGAAACCTCCATCTCCATCCCAGGCCTTAACTCCACCCCCCCCCCTTTTTTTTTTTTTGCTTCACTGTAAGGACACAGTGCAATTATGTAAGTTACCTGAGCTGGGCCACCTAAAAATTAAAATATTCATGAAAGATTGACTGACTGACTCCATTAAAGCATTTTTAGGACTCTGTTATGCATACTTGATTTTAAAACACATGCATATTTAATTTTCTCTTCATGAGAATGTATTTATAAAAATAATAATAAGCAGCATCCTCAGAGGACAGAGGAAATAAGACAGATGGGAAGAGAAGCATCAGAACTGTCAATTGGAGGAAGGAATACCCTAATGTGTCTTTAGAACTGCTGATTATGTGTTCTTCGCTGGAATATGGTTAAGACCCTCTCCATGGAATTTATCAACACCCCAGACCCTGCGGTCTCATTTCCATGATGAGGCCTTTGTCTAGCACACCACCAACAGTAAAATCCTAGGAAATACTGCTCACGTCCAGGGTGTGGAGTAAAAACACTGGGTCCACTGCCATCTAGACGGTGTGGTTCCTACTCACCAGACTAGAGTGTGGAAGGCAAACTACTTTGCTTTATTTTCTCTTAATCCTATTGACTCTCACACCAAGCCACCGACACATCAAGTGGGTAGGAAAATCAGTCTGCACTAGCAGCAGGCTACATTTCCCCTGAACTGGGACCAAGTTCTGCAGACACTGGAGAGGTCACTGCCGTTTTGGTCTACCCAGTTTTGGTTATCACCGAGCCATCTGTTCCCCTGGCTGTGTGAGTGTGTGATATCCGAAGGGTACTGGCTTTTCTAATCTACTGGGAGTGTAGCATAATAAATCTCTGCAGAGCTGGAAGGGCCTAGCCTGGGCCCCTGTGGCTTTACTCCACCTCTGTGGTAGGACCTAGGTCCCTCCCATGAGCCACCTCCCTCCTGCCATCTCCCAGATCTGGGTATGCACTCTATCTCTCTCCTTCACTCTATCCATCTCTACCTCTCTCTCCACTTTCCTAGAAGTCACTTTCTAGGATTAAGCTTTCCATCTCCTAGAGGACATCTGGAAAACTCAGGCTTTCAGAAAAAGATGAGGGCTTACCCTCAAACAGCTTCTGTACTTAGCCCTGCAAAAACCCTCAGGCCACCTGAAAGGGTGGGGGATATTGGGAGGGAAAAGTGGCGGAACAATAGAGTACCTGGGGTGTAAATTAAAATCTCGGTGAGTGAAACTGCTACAGATTTGGAAAATATTAATATCCCCTAAGGCAGGCATTTGTCTCAGGGTTAGCTGCAACCAGGCACTCCTGTAAGTCAGTTAGAGGACTCAGAAACGA
This sequence comes from Hylobates moloch, assembly GCF_009828535.3. Taxonomy (NCBI): domain Eukaryota; kingdom Metazoa; phylum Chordata; class Mammalia; order Primates; family Hylobatidae; genus Hylobates; species Hylobates moloch. The sequence goes on along the minus strand of NW_026652307.1, from coordinate 778,960 downwards.
GATGCCTTCAGCCTTCCTGCCTCCTGTTCCTCCACTGCTCCTGCACAACCCTGGGTGATGTGGCTTCCTTGGCCACTGTGGTGTTTTCACCATGTTAACTGGCTCCCCAGTGGGTAAAAATGGACAGAAAATGAGCCAGTGAAGGACAAAAACCAGTGTGTCTTGAATAACTATCCTTGCTATTCTTGGTAGACAGGAGAATCCAAATAGAAGCAAAATTCCTGGGAGAAGCTAATGCAACAACTTCATCAAAGGATTCATCACTATATTCTAGCCACAGGTGTGATGGGCCATCTGGACGATGGCTGGACACTGTGCTGGGATAGACTCTGGCTTATTCATGTTGTGCATGAACGTCACAGGAATGTTACATTCAGTACAGCTGTAAAATCCCAAAGGGAATTCTGAAACAAACTTTTTACAAAGTTAAGTATAATGTGCACAAAGTATAGTGCACAGAGGCAGAGAACCGTTTCCAAGTGAACTCACCTATTTATCTGGCAATTTTGCCAATAAACAGAATATCACCAGCATGCTCTATAGATTTCCACAGTTGCTCATCTGGTCCCCTAAAGGAAGCCATTATCCAGCTTTCTAGTATTACATATTCAATATTATGTTCAATACTGTTTCTGAACTTAGTGTAAATGGATTCAGACAGTATTTACTTTCTATGACTGGCTTCTTTCATTCACTGCTTATAAGGTTCACCCATGTTGTTGTGTTAGCTGTAGTTTGTTCTTTCTCCTTAATATATAATACTCCCACGTGTGAATATTATTTGTTTATTCATCCTATGCGTTGATGGGTTATTTTTGGTTTAGCTCCATTCCGAGTGAAGTCGATATAAATATATATGCATTTTTTTAAATAGATGCATTTCTTTTGAGTGTGTAACTAGTAGTAGAATGTTTGGGTCAATTTTGGTAGTGATACGGATTGAATTTGTGTCTCCTCCCAAATCTCACGTCAAATTGCAATCCCAAGTGTTGGAGGGGAGGCCTGGTGGGAGGGGACTGGATCATGAGAGCAGACCCCCGCTTTGCTGTTCTCATGGCAGTGAGTTCTCAGGAGATATGGTTGTTTAAAAGTGTGCGGCCCTCCCCCCTCACTCTCTTCCTGCTGCTCCAGTCACTTAAAATGTGACTGCTTCCCCTTTGCCTTTCACCACGATTTTAAGTTTCCTGACGCCTCCTCAGCCGTGCTTACTGTACAGCCTGCAGAACCATGAGCCAATCAACTTCTTCTCTTTATAAATTACCAAGTCTCAGTTATAATTATAGCAATGTGAGAATGGATTGATACAGGTAGATACAACCAGTTTTCCAAAGCAGCTATGATCATGTCTACTCCCACCCCAGTGTGTGAGAGTTTCAAGTGTTCCATATCTTAGCCCACACCAGGCAGCGACAGTCTTTTTTACCTTTGGCCATTATGGTGGTGTAAATAGTAAATTGTTGTTGTTTGAATATATATGTTCCTGTTCATTAATGTTGCTGAACACCTTTTCATATGTGCATTGTAAAAGCAAAAATATTCATTAGTTAAGTACCTTTCTTGGTATTTTTCTCATCTAAATTTACTTTTTCTACATTTTTTATTGAATTGTAGTTCTTTAATGCTCACATATGTTATCAGCTTTCTGCATTTCAGATGTCTCCTTCTACTCTGTAGCTTATCACTCTCTTAATGGTATTTTTTGATAAGCAGTTCTTAATCTTAATGAAGTCAAGTTTATCTGTTTTTTTTTTTTAAAGCTGGGGTGTGCATATGTGTGTGTGTATGTGTGTGTGTGTCCTATTTAAAATCCTTTGGCTCCCTTAAGGCTGTGAAATACTCTATTATCTCCTAGAGGCTTGTGTTTATTTTTATATTCATATCTCTAACCCAGGTGGATTTGACTTTTTGCATATGTGAGATGGATGGTCAAGACTCAATTTGTTAAAGTTGAATTCATTGAGGTGTGAGATATATACACGCAGTAAAATGCACCTTTTTTACATGTTCAGTTTGATGGATTTTGGCAAATACATGCAGTCTTATAATTATAACCAAACTGAGATATTTAGAATAGTTCCACCACCCCAAAAGCTTCTTTATGCACCCCTTGGTAATTGATTCCCTCCCTCCACAGCCTAGCCCCAAGTAAGCACTCACCTGATTTCTCCCCAAACATAATATAAATGGAATCATACAGTATGTAGCATTTTGAGTCTAGATATTTGAACTTAGCAGAGTACTTTTGAGATTCATTTCTTTGAAAGGCTGAGGCAGACAGATCACTTGAGGCCAGGACTTTGAGACCAGCCTGGCCAACATGGTGAAACCCCATTTCTACTAAAAATACAAAAATTAGTTGGCCATGGTGGCATGCACCTGTAATCCCAGCTACTGGGAAGGCTGAGGCAGGAGAATCCCTTGAACCCAGGAGGCGGAGGTTGCAGTGAGCAGAAATGGCACCACTGCACTTCAGCCTGGGCGACAAAGTGAGACTCTGTCTCAAATAAATAAGTAAGTAAATAAAAATTTAAAATGAGATTTATTTCTTTGGATTGCTGAGTGGTGTTCCATTGCATGGATATATGACAGTTAGTTTATCCCTTTATTGGTAATGGGAATGTGGGTTGTTTCCAGTTTGGGGAGATTATAAATAATGCTACTATAAAATGATCATAAACCAATCTTTGCATGGATATAAGTTTTGATTTCTTTTTTTTTTTTTGATAAATCCCTAGAAATGAGATTGCTGGATTTTGTAGTAGGCTTATGTTTAGCTTAAAAAAAAATACTGCTGAAATGTTTTCCAAAATATGTCTACCATTTTATTTCCCACTAGCAGTACTCCTGGACGTCTCTCAGCACTGTGGTTTTTTTTTTTTTTTTTTTGCCACTGCAGTTGGTGTACAGTGGTATCTCACTGTGGTGTCAATTTATATTTCTCTAATGACCGATGATGTCAAGCATCCGTATCTTTTATTTGGTACAGCATCTGTTCAAATATTTTGTACATTTTTTCATTTGCTTTATTTTTAAAGCTGCAGCAGTTATTTATATATTCTGGATACACTGCTTTCATCAGATATGTGTTGCAAATATTTTCAACCCTTCAGTGGTAGAAAATTTTCAGTTTTCACTTTTTTAACAGGGTTTTGAGAAGAGCAGAGTTTTTAATTTTGGCGAAGTTCAATTTATTAATGTTTTTGTTTATGGTTCGGGCTGATTTCTAAGAAATCTGCCAAATTTCAAAAATAGTTTCCCTTGTATTTTACTCGAGAATTTTTATGCTTTTAGGTTTTACACTTAGGCCTATGTTCCATTCCAAGGTAATTTTTATTTTATTTTATTTTTTTAATTTTGTTTATTATTATTATTATACTTTAAGTTTTAGGGTACATGTGCACAATGTGCAGGTTTGTTACATATGTATACATGTGCCATGTTGGTTTGCTGCACCCATTAACTCGTCATTTAGCATTAGGTATATCTCCTAATGCTATCCCTCTCCCCTCCCCCCATCCCACAACAGTCCCCGGAGTGTGATGTTCCCCTTCCTGTGTCCATGTGTTCTCATTGTTCAGTTCCCACCTGTGAGTGAGAACATGCGGTGGTTGGTTTTTTTGTCCTTGCCATAGTTTGCTGAGAATGATGGTTTCCAGTTTCATCCATGTCCCTACAAAGGACATGAACTCATCATTTTTTATGGCTGCATAGTATTCCATGGTGTATATGTGCCACATTTTCTTAATCCAGTCTATCATTGTTGGACATTTGGGTTGGTTCCAAGTCTTTGCTATTGTGAATAGTGCCGCAATAAACATACGTGTGCATGTGTCTTTATAGTAGGATGATTTATAGTCCTTTGGGTATATACCCAGTAATGGGATGGCTGGGTCAAATGGTATTTCTAGTTCTAGATCCCTGAGGAAGCGCCACACTGACTTCCACAATGGTTGAACTAGTTTACAGTCCCACCAACAGTGTAAAAATGTTCCTATTTCTCCACATCCTCTCCAGCACCTGTTGTTTCCTGACTTTTTAATGATGGCCATTCTAACTGGTGCGAGATGATATCTCATTACGGTTTTGATTTGCATTTCTCTGATGGCCAGTGATGATGAGCATTTTTTCATGTGTTTTTTGGCTGCATAAATGTCTTCTTTTGAGAAGTGTCTGTTCATGTCCTGTGCCCACTTTTTGATGGGGTTGTTTTTTTCTTGTAAATTTATTTGAGTTCATTGTAGATTCTGGATATTAAGCTAAGTTTAATTTATTGTTGAGAACATAAAAATAATTAAAATATAGTGTAGCCTAAGTGTATAGTGGGTGTTATTATGAAGTCTACAATAGTGTACAGTAATGTCTGATGGCTTCACATTGTCTCACCACTCATTCACTGGCTCACTCAGAGAAACTTCCAGTCCTGCAAGCTCCATTCATGGTAAATGCCCTACGCAGGTGTCTCATTTTTACGATCTTTTATATTTACTGTACCCTTTCTATGTTCAGATATGTTTAGAGACACAAATAATCACCATTGTGTTACAATTGCCTACAGTATTCAAGACAGTCACATGCTGTACAGCCTCTTGCTCCTTGCAGTCTAGGAGCAAGAGGCTCTACCATGTGTCCAGGTGTGTAGTAGGCTGTGCCATCTTGGTTTGTCTAAGTGCATTCTATGATATTCACATAATGACACAATTGCCTAAGGATGCGTTTCTGAGAATGAATCCCCATCGTTGAGCAACACATGACTGTAATAAGTAAACTGGAAGATAGAAATTATCCAAAATGAACAACAGAAATAAAACAGTCTGGGAAAAAAATGAACAGGGCCTCCCAAACCTGTAGGACTATAACAACAACAATAAATCTAATATCACATTATCAAAGTCCCAGAAGGGGAGAAGAAAAAGGGTAGGGCTGAAAAATCCTTCACAACTTATTTTTTAATGTTTCATATCATCAAAGTTTGTTTATATTTGCATCTATATTTGAGAGCTTCTCTTTGCTATTTTTTCTTCCATTTCAAGTCATCCACCTGGGATCACTTTACTTTGGTCTGAATTATAATCTCTCTCAGTTTGCATATGTGAAAATATATTTACTTTTCCTTCCTTCTGAAAACATACTTTGCCCTCCTCAATCTGCTTAGGATTGATTTTATTTGTTCTGGAGAATTTTGATCATACCTTTCAAAATATTGCCTCTTACCTTTTCTCTTTCCTCCTCATCTTTGGTATAGTTGGACATTCTCAGTCCTTCCTTTTCTCCTTCCCCCCCTTTCATATTTGCCATCCCTTAGTATTTTTGTGTTGTATTCTGTTTAACATACTCGGAATTATCTTCCACTTCAATAATTTTCCCTTCACCTTTATTTACTCTATTTCCTCCAATTAGCTATTTAAAAAATATGCACTGTGTGCATGTATGTGTGTGTGTATGTGTTTCTAGAAGTTCTATTTATTTATTTTTTACGTTACCATTTTTAAATGCTCACTTGCTTTACACCGTACCCATATATTCAAACTTGCATTTCTTTAAACATATTAAACAGGTTTATTTTGTATTCTGAATCTGATAATTCTGATATCAGAATTCCCATGGGCATGTTTATTAGTCAATTCTCACATTGCTATAAAGAACTACCTGAGACTGGGCAGTTTATAAAGAAATGAGCTTTAATTGACTCACAGTTCTGCAGCCTGTTCAGGAAGCATGGTTAGGGAGGCCTCAGGAAACTTACAGTCACGGAGGGTGGGTGAAGGGGAAGCAAGAACCTTCCTCACAAGCTGACAGGAGACAGGAAGAGTGAAGAGTGAAGTGCCACACACTTTTAAAGCAAGCATCAGATCTCGTGAGAACTCACTCACTATCACAAGAACAGCAGGAGTGTTGTGGGGTGGGGGGAGGGGAGAGGGATAGCATTAGGAGATATACCTAATGCTAAATGACGAGTTACTGGGTGCAGCACACCAACATGGCACATGTATACATATGTAACAAACCTGCACGTTGTGCACATGTACCCTAAAACTTAAAGTATAATAATAACAAAATTTAAAAAATAAAAGAAAAAGAGAAAAAAAAAAAGAACAGCAAGGAGAAAATCTGGCCCCATGATCCAATCACCTCCCACCAGGTCCCTCCCCCAACAATAGGAATTACAATTCAACAAGAGATTTGGGTGGGGACACAGAGCCAAACCATATCAGCATGAATCTGCTATTATTTCTTCCATCTTCCATTCATGGTTCATTTTCTCAATTGCCACTTGCGATGTTTGATTGCAAGCTTTAATATTTTTGGAACTGCATCTTTTCATTATTATCTGAGCTTTAAATTAATGATGATTCCTTTAAAAAGGACCTGGGCATGCTCCTGTGGCAACACAGTCAGCACCACCCTGCACTACTTGACATTAAATTATCAGCTTGAGGTTATTTTGGGTGATCAAAAGTGTGAAATTGGGCTACAAATCTGCTTGAAGTCTGGGTTATAATAATATGTTATCAGGAGAGATATTTTTCCTGCACTCTGCCCTAAGTAAATTATCCTCCCCCAGGGGAGGGTAGCAATACTGGGGAGAAGTCAGCTGGAGGAGGGTAGGGACAGGCTTACTCTTAGTGAAAGAGTATCCTGATGCTGAGCGTGCAGCCCGTTAGCCGCAGCCATATGCAGGAGTCTTTCATTGGCTTTCTTTGCAGGGCAGAATCCTGCCCCTTGACTCCTACCCCCTTGACAATTTGCCCTATGAAGCCACAGAAACTGAACTCCTAGCCACCATCACCAGATTTGCCAATACCCTCTAGAGAAATGGCTTCAGTGATGCTCTGTTCCACTCCCTTGATTTCCACTTCTACTGAAGTTTGTACTTAGTTGTTTTTCTGTTGCTTTTGTTTTTGCTTTATTTGCAGACCAAAGAAAATATAATTTAAAGATTCAAAAAGTATGTAATTCTGCACTGTTCAGAAAGATGTTCATTCACTGTGTCTAGCTCACCACGCAGGTGCAAATGGGAGCTCTGGCCTTTCTCTGTCCCTCACATACACCAAGCTCATCTCCCTATCCCCCGTTCAGACTCATGGGACGCTCCTTGTCCAATTCCTTCTATGCCTGATGATACCTGGTCTCACATGTCTCAGCTCACATCCTCCTTTCTCAGAGCAGTCTTTCTGACCTATTAAAAACAAACCATGACATGGGAAAGTCTATTTTCCTGTTTTTTTTCCCTTATCCACAGCATTTCTCATTGTCTGAAATTAACTTGTGGAGATATGTTATAGCCTCTTTTTGAGTGTATTCAGACACTAGAATAGAAACTCTACAAGGGCAGGGAACTTGTGCATTTTGTTGACTGCTTTTGTGGTGCCAAAGCATATGCCAGCTGTCAATATGTGTTTGCTGAATGAATGAATGAATGAATAGCTGAGACTCTGGGGGGACTTAAGAACTCTTGATGGAAGGAAGCCATACTCTCTCCTCTGTCTCATTCCACGTTTGCTTCCGTTTGGGGAAATTTAAATGTTCAGCTGGTGAAATATAATAATCGGTCTCTGTGCATTCTCACGGACATGGTTGTTCATTTTCTTTTCTACTTCTACTGCGCACATTTCACATCGGTGGAACATTGTGAATAACCCACGCTGACAGCTGGTGACTTCAGTTCACCTTCTATTGCCCTGCTTCTGGCCCTAATAGCTACACATATAGAACCTTAGGGCCAGAAAGTGCCTTTGGGTCTTCTAGGTTGCAAATTCCTTTGAACACCTATTGATGAGCTGTACCATTTCTCCAGAAAAGAAAATGTGGGTGTGGCGTGCGCTGTAATAATAAAATATTTTTCTGGTGAAACTGACCCGATCCAAACTGGCTTCAGTAAAAAGCAATTGTTTGGGTCAATATCTGAAATGTCTGTGGAAGAGCTGGCTTCAGGGGCAACTTTAACTTCATGGGGTTACAATCCCACTTTACCCCCAGCCGCAGCAGTTCTTTTCACAGTGTGGCCCTTGGCCATATCGAGGCCTTCCCACATAATTCCATGAGGTAGCTCCAGTCTCCTTCCACTGACAGTCAGTTTTAGCCCAGCAGGCAGGAGCAAGTCTCTCCTAGTAATGCTCCTAAATTCCTGCCATTCACTGAGATTCGACTGGCCGAGGCCTGCATCACTGCAGAACCCTGCAGGACCAACCACTATAACGTGGGATTCTGCCTGGGTCACATCCAGCCATCCCTGCAGTGCGGGGGTGCCCAGAACTCAGGAGCAAGCCACACCTGCAACTCACACACATGGTGGGGGGGTAAAAGTCAGGCTGAAGATTTTTCATGTTAATACAATTCAGAGACAAAGATATTCAAAAGCATTTGATGCAAGCAAGGGAGCCTGGCGACTAGAAGAAATTGGAGAAACAGAACGGAACTCGTCCCCATGGTCAGAGATTAAAACCTGGCTGGGGGATGGTGGTTATCTCAGGTTATAAAACTTAAGGGGGTTGGGAGTTGTTTATTCAACAAATATGTGTTGAGCAGGTCGCCCGTGTCAGCCACAGCGTCAGGATGCTGGGTTGAGTTCTGGACCATCCATATCAGCGAGGAACACAGACAATGTGAATCCATATCTAAATGAGATCATTTCAGGCCAATTAAGTGTATTAAAGGCATTAAGACAGGGTGTTACAGAGAATGGCAGAGGTGTTGGGGAGCTTCTTTAACTGGAGTAGTCAAGGAGGGTTTCTTAGAGGAGGTGGCATTTGAGCAGTGCCTGAGTGAGCAGGACGAACCCAGGTAAAGTGTAGAGGGCAGAGAGTTCCACCTAACGGCAGCAGATGAGTCCAGAAGCCTGATCCAGGATATGTTTAGTGTGTCTGAGAACTGAAGGAATACCTGCATTGGCTAGAGTGCAGCAGGCAGGACAGAGGGGGCATGGCCCAATCTTGCATATGGATGGACTACACCGAGGAGTTTGGGTTTTGGTCCCAATGCTACATGGAGCCATTGTAGTATATTAATTAAGCAGAGGGTTTATGTTTTTAAATGATTTATTGAGAAACAACGAATATCTTGAACTGGAGAGAAACAAATTGGAATCTGGGCCACAGGTGAGGAGATGGGCAGAGGTAGACACTTGTTTGAATAAGCTGAAGATGGAGCTGCCAGGACGTGCCAGTGGGTGGGATATGTGCAGTGTGGGAGAGAGAGGCTTTTGGCTTAAGCAACTGGTGGATGGTGTGTTTTTACTGAGATGGAGGACTTGTGGGGCGAATCTGGAATCATGCTGGTCTAGGAGGGAGGAGTCAGTAGAATCCATTACCTTCCAAGAAATTGCTAGGACAGGAGATGACCCACAAGCCAAGCCAGCAGAGACAGCACTGAGACGGGTGGAATGGGTCTTGTCGGTTAATGCAGAGTGTCAGCATTCCGTATTCAGCTTCAACTTCACAACACATTCGTTCATTTTAAAGGGACATTTTAACCCTGAGTTACCACTTGATCAGGTTTGGATCTCTCTAGAGAAAAACTGGGCATCTTTTCTGGACACTTCTCAGCTCTCTCTTGTTGTAAGAACTAAGTAGCCAAACTCTCCCTGGCTGGGACTGCAAAGATGTAAATGCTGCAGCCGTGAGACTCACCTCCATCAGGCCGAAGCTTTGGGAGCGTGGAGGCTGGAGCAAGGCCATGCAAGTCGTCCTCTGAACCTGTGATTCTAATATGCTCTGGGAACGGATTCAAGGGACATGTCCAGGCCTCTCTGCAAGGGAATGGCAGGATGAGCTAATTCAGAGGCACCTCTGCCACCCCCATGGATGGCTCTATTGACAGAGCCAAAGATTTTTTGGACAAAAGTGAAAGAAACTCACTCAAAGTAGTTGAAGAAATAAAAGGGTGTATTTATTGAAAAGATAAAGGAGAATCTTACCAAAGCCAAGGACAGGGTGTGCCCTGGACAAGGGCAGGGTGAGAGCAAGAGAGATGTTCTGCTGACAAGAAAGTCCCATGGTTTCTGGTCAGTTTTGCTGGAGGTCCTGTTCCATGTCTCTGTCCCTGTCTCTTCATCTCTCAGTCCCTTGCTGTGAGTCTGAGTGCTTATCTCTGTCCTTTTGTGGTTTGAGTGTGTCGGGGGTGCACACCCACCTCCATTTATCTGGATGTCTCCAAGGGTGTTTCTGTTTCTCTGCTTCAGTGTTCATCTCCTGTCTCCTTCTCCTCCTTTCTCTATGTTCTCTTTCCACGTAACTGGAGATGACTGAGCCAACATGGCAGCCTCTGGCCTAAGAGGTAAAATTACTTCCAGGTTAAGCCCCTTGCAGAGGCTAACTCCAACCTGATTGGATGAGTGAGAGTCAGTCATCCACTGTGGTCCAATCAGCAATTGCTATTGGGAGACCTGATGCTATCCTCCCATGATTGGAAGGGGCAGGCCTGTGTTTGGAACAGGAAGGAATTCCTTGTAGACGGGATGGTTATGAGCGGGACAGAAACTCCACCACAAGGGTTCTGGGGGTACTACAGGGACTAAAGGAAGCAATGTGATCAATGTGAAAGCAGCAAGGCCATGATTTATTTCTTGGGCATGTAGTTTTCTCCCAAGGCCTCTGCTTGGTTGTTTTACCCAGCATGGTTGCCAAAGGAGATTTCTCCAAAGGGAAAAGTACTGCAATGGTCGACATATTATAGTCCTTTCCCATTTGCAAGCCCTCTCACACATTCCTTCTTCTTTTCCCAAACCACAGGAGACGACGAGAAAGAGAACAGACAACCTGTCCAGATAATTTGCCTTTGGAGCCTGCAGGGCTGGTGAAGGCATCCTGAGATGGGAGAGGCCCCTGGGGACCTCCAGAGTCAGGGCTCCAACCTCCTCTCCCACACCGCTCTGCCTCATGCCCTGGGTTGCCTGTCTGACTGTCTCAAGACTGGGGGTTCTCCGGTGAGCAGATGGCTGCTTAGTGTAAGTAGAACAACATATTTTTAAAATAATATTTAACAGAAGGGAAGAAGGAGGCCTTACCGCAGTCAAACCACCCTTCCTAGCTTGAATCCAATGCATCCTCCCATAGTGTAAAGGCCGCCCCCACACTCTCTCGTGACAACTGTGGGGTGTGGGGTGCGGGGTGTGTTGCTAAATTCAAAGACAGGAAAGCAGCTTGGGTGCATCTTTAGAAGCGTGAGCACCCCCAGTATCCACTCTAGATATTTCTCCAGATCCTCCTGCCTCAGGCACCTTTCCTTGCCTGTCCATTTACTTTTATTGTTAAATTTTCCATCATTCTACTCTTTGGACCCTTTCCTTTATATGGTCTTTTATTCTCTCTAATTTTGAGCCTTATTCTTCAGCTAGTAAATCCCTTACACATGATATTATTTATTTCTCACTCTGCATGTCAGCCCCTCCTCTCCCTCATTCAGAATCTTTCCCCTGTTGACTTCTTTGTCACTCCAGGCTCTAGGTAGAGGAAGTGGCTGAATATCCAAATGAATTGTTTCCTTGATAAAAAGGGAAGACCTCTCCATACATTTTGCATTTCTGTTCACATTTTTTTAAAACAGAGAAGAAAGAAAATAAAGACAACTCACCAAATTCAGCCACTTACTTAATTTGTGTTTTCTTTAAGCAAATCACATTCATATTCTAAAATAAGTGATGTCAAAAAGAGATTATATACCATTACCTTAAGTGGCAAAGCAGTTAGTATCCCTTTGCCATGAGGAGAAAGTAAATGTAAAACTAAATCCAGTGGACAAGAGCTATTGATATGATGAAATCCCAGCTCCATGAGGTGACTCGAAGAAGCCCCTGAGCCTGAAGCCCCTGGGCTCCTGGTTAGAAGGAAAAATTATCCGGTGCTACAAAGTAATGGAAGCCTCACAGACACCAGGCTGGAACTTTCTTCTTGAGGTAATCGCAGTCCTTTCTCTGTGTGATTGATTTGATATTTCACACCTAATCTGTGTACAGGGAAGGCCTTCTCTGGCTTGTAGTCTCCCTCTGAGACCAGCTGGGAACCAACCCTGAATCATGGATGTTTGTTGCTGGAAAGGTCTTCAGCCACCCCTAATCCCTTCATTCCACACTTGGAGTAACTAGGGCTTTGAGAGGTTCAGTGTCTTTTTGGCGGTCTCACAGCTTGTTAGTGTTGGAGACCAGCTTGCAGCTGAGGAGCCGGTTTCTCAACCCTGACTTCCCCATGTGCACATGACAATGGCTTAGGTTTCAGGAGTGTAGGGACATTTTGGGGCACCATGTTAGCGTCTCATTTCTCAAAAGGCTAGGCTTTCAGTGCTGTCATTTTCAGCAAAGGTGAGAGCTGCATTTGCATAAAACATATGCAGGTCTCCAATTCCGCATTTTGACCCACAGGGGCAAGACTGAGCCTCCATCTGGAGGTGCAGCCACCACCAGGCTCCAGTTGAAAGGTTTTCTGAGATTTCCTGAGCACTTCCAACCACTTTCCCGTCTCATTTAATGAGGAAGAAGGAGCAGTTCAAAACCATCACATCCACATTATTCAAAGTCTCTCTAGCCTGGGCTGGTGCAGTGCAGGACCCTAGCAACCTGACGATATTGGAAATGAAAACCCCGGCAATTTGTAAACTGTCAAGCTTAATACAAGATCTTTGTGCTAATGGGATTGTACTGACTCAAGCATTATCAGAAGAAGAGGTTGATGGAATGCTAGGATGAAATGAAGACATGACACACATTTTGGGTGCATCTCCCAGGCCCTATAAATTTGGGTATTGAGTTGGAAGTGTAGCAGTTCATTGGCCATGACCACAGCTCACCGTGGCCATGCCCAGCTATGCTCAGTGTGCACGGCGAGGAGAAATTTGAGGTTTGTCGCCCCGATACAGTCAGGAAGCATGAGCGTGTATGGTGTGTGTTCTTCCCACACCCATGTCCCTGGACCCTTGCCAGGTCCCCTTTCTCTCCTGTTCCCTCCCACGTGAAGCTCCAGCAGCCAGCTCTATTTTGCGCCAGATGCAGAGCAAATGCTGTGAGGACACTCTGCTCAGTGGAAGGTGGCTCAGGGCTCGGGAGGCCGCGTGTAGGAGCCAGTAAAAAGGGCGAATGTGCATTTGCCTTCCTCCTTCTTCTCCTTTTCAAACAGCTCCCTAACCACCCAGCAGGCCTTGGCTCTGCCTTCACACAGGAAAAGTCGATTCTGGCTTTCCAAGGCCCTCAGGCAGCCACAGCCCTACAAGGCCTCATTCCAGCAGGAAGTGTCAAAGGAATTCTGCCCTGGGACATCTCACTTCTTTCCTGATAATGGGCCAGCACAGTCCTTCCTCCCCTTCTCAGGTCTGAGGGGCAGACACCATGCAGTGGTGACAGCGTGTTCCCTTGATGGAAAGGCCACCAGAACCACTGGTAGTCCAGCTGGACACTGCAGAGCCCTGGGACCACACTCGCTGCCTCCCTCCAGACTCCTTACGTGAATAAATGAAGCCCACTTGGATGAAGACTTTTGATTAATGAAGCAAGATTCTCTTTGCTCACAGTCCCAAGCATAGCAAGCTAAGATGCTGTGCAGACCTCAGACCAGCGCAAACATCCACGTGGCATGTTCTGTCTTCATGGCTGACATCTCGGCTGTGGCCCCACAACTTGTGCCATCGTGTTGCACATGAGTGCTGAGTTGAGCAAATAGTATCTTCTGCCTCAGTGGTCCCTGTCCCCCAGCGAGACATGGCTGTGCTTTGGTTCCCACTCACCATTGGTTTTGGACCTAGAAATCAGTTTCTGAAATGCCACATCCTGGTGCAGTTGTGTAAAAACATGCACAGGAAAATCAAGCTACTGAAGGTCTTAGTACACCTGGCAACGTGCACAGATTTCGCTGTCCTCCTGGGCCCATCTCCTCCAATAGGACCAGGAGAACCTCCCACACCTGATGCTGGGGCGTGGCCTTTGGACAGCACCTTCCTGGTCTCTAGGATTGAGTCCATATATCAGTCAGTCAGGAAGATGGGGTCAAAAGGCTGTGGCAACTCGAGAGAGATCTGCCAGGTTTCTGTGAAGATGGCCCTGCTGGCTCCACATTTAGGAAGGACAGGATGGGAAGGGCCTCTTTGTGAAAAACAGAACTGGACAGACTCACAGTTTCCTAGTGGAGTTTGCAGTGTTGATGAGAACTAAGAACCGGCTCAACAGTTTCCTCTCTTAAAAACTTTCTTTTCTTACTAATATTTCAGAAATGTTAGTACCAAAAAGCCTATAATTTCATCAGAAAATATTAAGAAATGTTAACAACATATAAGGCAGGAGAGAGAGCTATCTTTCCATATGAAAGCTCTCTGTGAGGGACAGTAAGAACACTGATCTCTTCCAGTTTATTCTTGTATATGTCACACATTGAAGCCTCATGGGGCCCCAGGAGGCAGCAAGACTCCTGACAACAGGGTAAAGATCCTCACCGCTTGTTGGTTGGCCCAGAGTCTTAACAATTTCGCTTAAAAAATGTAGAGTTAGGCCGGGCACAGTGGCTCATGCCTGTAATCCCAGCATTTTGGGAGGCCGAGGCAGGCAGATTACAAGGTCAGGAGATCAAGACCACCCTGGTCAACATGGTGAAACCCCCGTCTCTACTAAAATAAAAAAATTAGCTGGGAGTGGTGGTGCGTGCCTGTAATCCCAGCTACTCAGGAGGCTGAAGCAGGGGAATCACTTGAACCCAGGAGGTGGAGGTTGCAGTGAGCTGCGATTGTGCCACTGCACTCCAGCCTGGCAACAGAGCAAGATTCTGTCTCAAAAAAAAAAAATGTAGAGTTTAGAAATTAATTTGTATTATAGAAAGAGTTTTCACTGTGTGTGGATTTGACCAAGGATTAAATTCTGTACCCCTTTTCACATCACAGGTTTATACCATGTTCCTGGCTTTTTCCAGCCACACCTAATTGGTCATTTCCTAATGACCACATGGCTCGGAACCTCACAGCACCTCCTTCTGGGGGCCTCTTTCTCCCGAGTCCTCCCAGGGACTTGGCAGCTTCATCTCTAAGGCCTGCAGAGGCTGTGGCTATGGCTGTCCATTGTTCTCTCTCCTTGGCTTCAGTTCACAGTCATCAAATCCCTGCAGCTTGCACACTGGAACATTCATATTTTGGATAAGGTAAGTTGAAAAATAATTTACTAAAAGTCAGTGCATCGTCTTTGTAACAATTTTCAGCATCTTGACATTGAGAAGTCATTCTCAATGATAAAGATAGTTTTGCCAGTTATTTTTTCCCCAAGATTCTAAAAATATTATTTTTTATTCAGGAAACTGGTCAATAAACACTAATTCTGGTGAAAGAAAATGCATGCTACCTAATTCATTAAATCCCACAGGCTCTCTGCACACCCCGCCATTCAGAAATGTTTACATGTCGAGCAAAGGATTTTCAGTATAATTAAAGAAATGAATTGTGGCTGGAGACTGCAAGACTCTGATCACCAAACTTCTTTCCAGCCACCTTTTTTTTTTTTTTTTTTTGAGACAGAGTCTTGCTCTGTTGCCCAGGCTGGAGTGCAGCGGTGCTATCTCAGCTCACTGCAAGCTCCACCTCCGTGGTTCACACCATTCTCCTGCCTCAGCCTCCTGAGTAGCTGGGACTACAGGTGCCCGCCACCATGCCCAGCTAATTTTTTTGTATTTTTAGTAGAGACGGGGTTTCACTGTGTTAGCCAGGGTGGTCTCGATTTCCTGACCTCGTGATCCGCCTGCCTCGGCCTCCCAGAGTGCCGGGATTACAGGCATGAGCCACCGCACCCGGCCCTTTCCAGCCCCCTCTTACCTTATTATTGGTTTTACACTCAAATGTCACCCTGGGAGTGGCACAGGAAGGGAGGGAGCCCACGGCATGGGAAGCTTCAAGAGATCCCGGCATTTGGAGAAGGTGGGTGAGCCTCGAGTACTTTCTTCTGCTTCTAGAAACAGTGTCCATTTTTTTTTTTTTGGTGGGTTTTATTGTGTTTTGGTTATTTTGTTAAGCAGTCAACAAAACAGCTTCTAGAAAATGGAAAACCCAGAGTGTGATCTACCAGGAGCTCCTGATTTTGACCAGTTCCTTGCTTTACCTGCTGGGCCTGTGATACGAAGAAACGTCATGGCTTCAACGGCAGCCTTGGAAATGAACTTCATTGAAGGGGAATGCACATTGAGGTTTATGATTGCTGCTATGAAAAGAGTGCACATCCTTTCCTTCGAAACACAAGTAATGTGTAAGAGCCACACATTACTGTGTCAGGGCAGTATTTTAGGGATAAAGAAAAATTAAAACTATTTTAGTCTTCACTAGCATATACACACAAACACACATATATAGTTTCACCATTGATGGAATAATATGCAGCAGATAAAATGAATAAATTAGAGCTAAATGCATCTAAATTCATAAATCTCAAAAACCTAATGGTATAGTGGTGAGTGAAAGTAACATGTTTTGAAACGGAAAATGAACATTATCAAATTACAATTTTTTAAAAACACAGGATAATACTATGTATCATTACTGGTCACATGCATGTGTAGTAGAAACGTGAAAACATGAATCAAAGGATATCACCAAAGAGAGGTGGAAAGTAGAATGGGCACAGATCTGAGATGTTTTCCATAAAGAATTATTTTCTCTCTGTACCATTCTATTTCTTTAAAAATATCTGAAGGAAAATGAAAAAAATTAATATTTGCTAAGTTGTGGTTTCAGGTCCATGGGTCTTTTTGACATTATTCTCCATACTTTTCTTTATATTAATCTTTCATATAATCAATGGGACAAATTTTTGTCTAAGAAAAAAGAGATCCAATTGACCTTTATTTAACTCTTTGGAATAAAAATACGAAGCCAGGTCAACCTGTAAGAATGTGAATCAATTCCCATCTCAGATTCCTCATCACAAAGGCCTAAAGATCATGGGAGTGGGGAAAAGGTTGCACAAAAGGACACGATTTGTTCACTTCATACAAGCGTTCTTTGAAAATAGAAGCACAAGTAAAATCTTTTTTAAAAGAATTTTTTTGTTTTAATTTTCCTTTCAACTACTTTTTCAGTGCTGTGAATGTTCCACATGAAATGCTTTTCATGGTAGAAATTTCTTTTTTTATTGTATATATTTATGGTAAACATGATGTTTTGAGATATACATATATGTAAATATATGTGTATATATATCTCACTATATATATTTTACTATACGTATAATGAAATTGTTACCATTGTCAAGCAAATTAACAAAGCCATCATCTCCTATAGTTACTTGTGTGTGTAAGAGACAGGTAAGAGCATCTAAAATCTATTCTCTTACCAAATTTCCAGTAAAACACGATATTATTAACTGCAGTCGTCATGCTGGATATTAGAGATCTAGACTTACTCATCATATATGACTGCAACTTTGTACCCATGACCTACATCTTCCCATATTCCCCCCATCCTACCTCTGGTAACCATCATTTTACTTTCTGTTTCTATGTATTTGACTTTTTTTAGACTCCACTTATAACTAAGTTTCCTGCAATATTTTTCTTTTTGTGCCTGGCTTATTTCAGATGGCATAATGTCCTACAGTTTCACCTATGTTGTCGCGATGGCAGGATCTTCTTTTCTAAGGCTGAATAGTATTCCATTACACACACACACGCACACACACACACAGCAATTTATCCATTTATTTAGGTTGTTTTCATATCTTGGCTATTGTCCATGATGCCGTTATGACATGGGAGCACAGATACCTTCATATGGTGCTGATTTCATTGCCTTTGGATGCATATCTCGAAGAGGGATTGCTGGATCATAAGGTATTTAGCCCTAGTTTTAATTTTTTGAGGAAACTCCGTACTGTCTTCTATGATGTCTGCATCAATTTACATTCCCACCAACAGTGGATGGTGGTTCCTTTTCTCCAGACCATCACCAACACTCATCATTTCTTGTCTTTTTGATAATAGGCATTTGACCAGTTGTGAGGTAATATCTTATTGTAGTTTTTATTTGCATGTCTCTGATGTTTTCTGATGTTTCTCTGATGTTGAGCACCTTTTTGTAAGCCCGTAGGCCACTTGTATGTATTCTTTGGAGAAATGTCTATATAGGTCTGTTGCTCATTTTTAAGGAGGTTTTGGGGTTTTTGGTATTAAGTTGTAGCAGTTCCTTAGACAATTTGGATAGCAACTCCTCGTCAGATAGATGGCTCACAAATATTTTCTCACAATCTGTAACCTGTCTTTCATTTTGTTGATTGTTTCCTTTGTTGTGAAGAAGTTTTTAAGTTTGATATAGTCCCATCTGTTTATTTTTGTTTCTGTTAGTACTGTAAGTGCTAGCAAGAACAGACAAGAAAAAGAAATAGAAGGAAACTAGATCGGAAAGGAAGAAGTAAAATTATCTCTATTTGCAGATGACTGCATTCTATATGTAGAAAACCCTAAAGACCACCCACACCCACACACATGTGTGTATGCACGTGCGTGCACACACACACACACTCACACACCCCTGTTAGAAATAAGAAGTGAATTCAGTAATATTGCAGGATACAAAATCAACATACAAAAATCAATTGCTTTTTTTTACATTAATAATGACCATCAGAAAAGAAAACCGAGAAAATAATCCCATTTGTGATAATATCAGAAAGCATAAAATACTTAGAAATAAATTTAACCAAGGAAGTGAAGTATTTGTACACTGAGAACTACAAAACATCGATGAAATAAATTGAAGACACAAATAAACAGATGTCCAGTGTTAATGGATTAGAAGAATTCATATAGTTAAAATGTCCATACTACCCAAAGCAATCTACAGATTTAATGCAATCCTTATCAAAATTTTCTTTACAGGAATAGAAAAAAAAAACTCTAAAATCATACAGAACCACATAAGACCCTGAATAGCCAAAGCAAGCTTGAGAAAAAAAGATTTAAAGGAAAAGCTGGAGATATCACAGCTCTTATGTCAAATTATACTACAAAACTATGGTGATCAAAACATTAAGGTACTGGCATAAAAGCAGATACGTAGACAAATGGAACAAAACAGATAGCCCAGAAATAAGCCCAACCATACATGGTCAACTAGTTTTCCACAAAGGCACCAAAGAATCATAATGAGGAAAGGATGGCCTCTCCAATAAATGACCTTGAGAAAACTATATATCCACATGCCAAAAAAAAAAAAAAAAAAAGGAAATTGGACCCTTATCTTCCAACATGCACAAAAATCAACTCAAGATGGACTAAAGACCTAAATGCAACACCTGAAACCGTAAAAGTCCTAAAGGAAAACACACAGGAAAAACTCCATTACATTGGCCTTGGCAGTGATATTTTGGATATTTCAAGTTAACTCTATTACTCATCATTCACTGACTCCACATATAATCCGTCCCCCAAATATTCTCAGAACCTATCACCAAGACTGTGATCACTTCTTTGGGATAAGTTAATTAGGAAAAAATAAAACTGGGTTTTACCTTTGAAAAACTTTCTAACTGTACCGATGTGCTCAAATAGATGGACACATGAATGAAAAATCCAGATTTGTTCTTTCCATGTGGTCTAGGTCCGTCCATATATTTCTCTGGATTTTACCATTCACTGAATGCACATGAACACTGAATTTACTATCTATTGCTGAGTAACAAGTTATTTTAAAACGTATTGACTTAAAACAACAAGTATTTATCATTTTCGCAGCTTCTGTGGATCAGGAATCATGAAGCAGCTTAGGTATTTCAGGCTCAGGGCCTCTGATGAGGTTGCACTGTAGATGTGAGCCAAGGCTGCTGTCATCTGAAGACTGGGCTAGGGATGGAAGCTCTGCATTTGGGATCATGCTCATGGCTGTGGCCTGAAGGCCTCATTTTTTCACCCTTGGGCCCCTCCATGGGGCTGCTCCCAACAGGGCCTCCCTAGAAGGAATGACCCAAGAAGGAGAAAGAAAGACCAAGCTAGAAACCACCGTGTCTTTCATAACCCAATATCAGGAATGAAGAAGCACCTCTTCTGTGTTCTTTTCGTCTCGCAGACCAACCCTGGTACCATGTGGAAGGAAATTACACAAGAGTGTGAATATCAGGAATTAAGGATCACTGGGGCACCTGGAGGCTGGAGTCTACAGGTAATTTATGGTGAGTCATGGTGATGGTGAGGAAGCAGCTACTTTCATCACAGGTGAAAACTGATACACAAAACACACAAGCAGAGAGGAGCCCTATATTTCTGCTTCTCCTTCAGGGTGAATAGCAGCCACCATTCACCCTACCAGAGAGATATTCTTTATTTTTTTATTGCTGGCTGGATCTTGGGCGAAATAACCATCTCCTGTTTCCCCAGTTGAGGACAATTGAGAAAGGCTTATGTTTGCCAAAGAATATCTCATGCTAGCAACAAAACTTTTAAGGAAATAATTACAGAAAGCACAGTCAGCAGTTCTGAAACCTGGACTTATAATTTCCACACTAACTCCTTTCTAGCCCTACAGGAAACATCAGGCAACTGGGCTGACTTCTTGCCTTAGAAACACCCACTGCACCAGAAGGATGCCAGCATGTTTCCTACTCACTGCTGGGATCACCGATCACTGCTGTTACTCAGACCTCTCCAGTTCCAGCGTTGTCTGTGTCAGGACCTAGCTGTCAATGCCACCATGAAAGACTTTCCCCTTCTTCATAATAGGCCAGTGCTTTGCTCAGCGCTGACCAGGATAGAACAACCCATGTTCATCGAGTTCCATGGCTTTCCCCATGTTAGCTGGCAGTCTCCATCAGTGTGGGGTTTGCTGGGGAAGTGGCCCCCAGTCCAGAAACAAGGATGGTGGCTCACTGAAGGCCACAGGGCTTGAGGGTGTGGACAGGACTGAAGCCTTTGCTGAGTGTGGATGGAGCGTCAGTCTTGAGCAACTTGGCTTTGATTCTGCGGTTGCATTTGTTAGAGAGAAGGGAAAGTGGAGCATCCAGTGGGCCACGTGTTTGCGAGGAGGAGCCTTGGGAGATTTCGAGCACTTGGGCCTGGTGGAGTTTGGGATGGGCTAAGATACTCAATTGGACTGAGTTGGAACACATGACACTCTGGGCTATGTGTATAGTGACAGCTTTAAGGGCACAGCAAAGGGTATAGGGAGGCGATACTGGAACATCTTATAGGGCACTGCTTACAGCGCACCATTGTCTTCCTTCCCACTGCCCTCAGGATAATCCCAAACCCTCTGCTGGCTTGCGAAGTTCTGCTTGCCTGCCAGCCCACACCTGCGCACACCTCCAGGCTGCCCTTCTGCCCAGCTCTCAGGCTGGGTCCTCCTCCATGGAGTAGCTGTACCTAATTACCACTTGGTCTGGGGCAACTTCCTACCTCCCCACCCACTTCACCTGGTTAACAACTAGGGAACCTTTTAGACCAGTGGCCCCCCCACCAAGAGCGAGTTTGTCCCCCAAGAGACATTTTACAACCTCTGGAGACATTTTTGATTGTTAAAACAAAGAGATTGTGACTGGCTTCTGGTGGGTAGAGGCCAGGAATGCTGCTCAACACCCTACAGTGAGCAGTACAGCCCCTTCCCTCCACCCGCCTGCTGCTCAACACCCTACAGTGAGCAGTACAGCCCCTTCCCTCCACCCGCCTGCTGCTCAACACCCTACAGTGAGCAGTACAGCCCCTTCCCTCCACCCGCCTGCTGCTCAACACCCTACAGTGAGCAGTACAGCCCCTTCCCTCCACCCGCCTGCTGCTCAACACCCTACAGTGAACCGGACAGCCCCTTCTCTCCACCCGCCTGCTGCTCAACACCCTACAGTGAGCAGTACAGCCCCTTCCCTCCACCCGCCTGCTGCTCAACACCCTACAGTGAACCGGACAGCCCCTTCTCTCCACCCGCCTGCTGCTCAACACCCTACAGTGAGCAGTACAGCCCCTTCCCTCCACCTGCCTGCTGCTCAACACCCTACAGTGAACCGGACAGCCCCTTCTCTCCACCCGCCTGCTGCTCAACACCCTACAGTGAGCAGTACAGCCCCTTCCCTCCACCCGCCTGCTGCTCAACACCCTACAGTGAGCAGTACAGCCCCTTCCCTCCACCTGCCTGCTGCTCAACACCCTACAGTGAACCGGACAGCCCCTTCTCTCCACCCGCCTGCTGCTCAACACCCTACAGTGAGCAGTACAGCCTCTTCCCTCCACCCGCCTCCCCACTGCAGGGAATGATCCAGCCCAACGCCAAAAGCACTGAAGCCGGGAACCCTGACTGAGATCTCAGCTTCAACGCCCCTTCCTCAGAGACCTTTCTGTCCCTGACCTTTCTGAGGAGTATACTCCCTTTTTATGGGCCCTCAACCCCCCCCCGCCACCCCGTGGCATTTGTTTTAGTTAACAGTTCTACACTTATGCATGCGAATTTGTGATTAGCATCCATCTCCCCTGTCACAGTTCCATGAGGGCGAGAGCTACAGTTTCCTCCCTGTTGTGCAGGGCACATAGCACAATGCCTGGCCCTGTAGTCAGGCTCACTAAATATTTGCTGAAAGTAGAAATGAATAAAACAGGACTGTAGCTTCTAGGGGCTTCTGTGGGAGCCAGTATCTCCATTCATACCTGGGGATTATGGGATATTTTCAACAAAAACATGCACTTTGCACAAAGTGAAAGTCAGAGCCTGGAGCCTGTGCAAACGGTGCCTTGAGCAGCTCTACGGCGAGTGTGAGGATACAGGCAGGGGTCCTTCAACAGGAGCCGGGGCATCCTGCAGAACACAGGGCCAGGATCTTCAGATGTGCAGCAGGGAGGGGGCTTGGCACAGCCCCATGAGTTTGAGAAGCTTGAGGCATTAAGGTGAGTTTCTTGTGGTGCAGCTTGCCAGCAGTGAAGGAAGGTGGCTGTCTCTCCCCTCATGCACAGACATGCACAATGTCCAGGATCCAGGTAGAGAAGCTTCATCAAAGTTGTCTGTGTTTTGCTGCAGCCTAATAAAAGCTGTAGGCTTTTCTAAGAAGGGTTATAAAAGGGAGCAGCCGTGAAGCCCGTGGACAAGTCATCAGTTACAGCAATTACAGTAGCACCATAACCTTCCCAGGCTTGCTGGAGGGAGGTCGCTGTGCCCACAGGAGTGCACCACAGATTACAGGACTAAAGGCCTTTTCTGCTTCTTCACAGTGATCCATCTCTGCCCAGCACCCAAGTACTGAGTTAACCTACAACATGGTTCAGAATCAAAACATAAAATGCCACGGCCCTCCCCCAGTTAGCAGTATTGGTTGGAAACATGTTTAGCAGTGAGTAACAGAAGTCCCAAGAAATAATGGCTAAAACAAACAAGAGTATGTGTCTTCACATAGTAAGTTCTCAAGAGGTGGCTGGCACTTTAAATTCACTTTCTCATGGATGCCATCAAACACCAGGTTTATTCAGCCTTCATGCACTGCCATCACCTTCCCACCCACGGACTTTTCCGACATCTGCTGAACATCATCACAAGGTGGCTGCCATAGCTCCACCCATTGTATCAACATTCAGGGAAAGAAGACAGTGCCAACAATATGTCTGCTCATTTTTTTGAAAGAGGAAAAACCTCTCCTGGAAGTCCATGGCAGCATTATGCTTACTTCTTACTTGCCAGAACTTTACCGTATGGTCAGACTTTAAGGTAGAGAGGCAAGAAAATAAATATTCCATCTTCAAGTCTTTATAGTGGATGGCATCAAAAAAGGGGGCAGGGATACCTGTTTTATAAGTCATCTCATGTTTTCTGCTGCATCAGCCAACTTAATAATGAATCTACATTGCCCCCCATTTGCATTTTTTGCAAAGCAAAAATGGCAGACTTACACTGGAACCCTAAGGGTACCATGACACCATGCAGGCCTTCATTCATTCCTTCATGCTTCCATTCCCTTATTCATTCACTCATATCACAAATATGTGTTGGTGGCCTCCTGTATTTCAGGCCCTTGCTGTCAGTGGAATACAGCAACACACAAGACAGACACAGTTACCTTCCCGTGGAAGCTGGACGTCTAGAAAGAAACTCTGGACAGCTGTTTGCCAAGGCGATGGGCACTGCAGAGGAGACGCACAAATGATATGACTCATGGGTGACGCTGGGCAAACCTAGGTGGTTGAGTCCTCTTGGGTTTTCTCATAGGAGGTGAGTTGGAAGTGGAGACCTACAAGTAGGTCAGATAGGATGGTGTGAAAAGAGCCCCACCTAGCTTGCAGGGACCACATGTAGGGATAAAGAAAAGAGCAGGATAACTTCCAAGGGCTGGAATCCCAGCTTGGCTGGAGTTCAGAGCCTGAGAGCAGAATTTTCTGCAGGACAAGGCAGAAGGAACTTGCAGGAAGCTTCCCCAATCACCCCTGCTCCCCACTCCTGCAGAGATTAAATGAAGACATCTGTTTCTTAAGCACCTGTACCCCCACCACAGCCTCTGCAATGTGATAGGCATGTATTTGATGAATGAATGAATGAATAAATGAATGAATGAATGAATTTCACTCAGCTGACTCTCTCTAAATTCCAGCTTCCTGTCTGCCTCTTCTGTTGCACAGAAAGCTTTGAGAATCCAGGCTAGGTTTATCATTTGTTTCTTCTGAGTGTAACACAAAAGACATGCTTATTAATAGCTGTGGAATTGATTTGAATTACATGCAAACTCCCTCAGAAAAAGACCCATGTCTAACTGATCTTTGTACCCTTCATCCTTGCACTTCAAAGCCTTGCGCATATGCGTCTTCCATGCACATTGGGTCGGGGAGGTGGTGAAAAAGAATGAAGGAAGCCACACTCAACCCGGTTTCCACACTGTCTCCTTCACTCCTTAGCAGCCACTGGGTGCATAGGAAAGGGCGGTCTTGCTCTCCCCTGAAGCCCATGTTTATTTATAGCCAGATTTCTGACACAGACAGACCCCTCTGAAGGACCACTAAAAATGAGTTCTGAGTAATGAATGTCATACCATGTAGCAGAGACATCCCCCAATACTTCAAATTTCCTGCCAAAACATGCCAATACACTGGAAGCCAATTTATTCTAAATTACCAAACTACATACTGCGGTTAATGAAAAGGCTATTTCTGAAGATGTGTGCGTGCACATTGATATATTCAGAAGCAAATGACACCCGTGCTGGTGGATACACATTGGTATTTCACACAACCTCATTTAAAACCTACAAGGGACTCAGCCGAGATTAACTGCAGACTTCGGCAGTCATGAGGGATGTGACCGAAAGCCCTTTGAGAGAGGAAATCCTGTTAATAATATTGCTCTGTCCTGCTGAGAAGAGATGGGGTGAGCCGGAGCCTGCCCATCTCTCTTGTCTTGCCCTCTCCTCTGCCTCACTCTGACAGTGAAGGGGCTGCAGGTTGCGTCAGTTGGTGGGCTCTGTAAGGTCGACAAGAAACCTGGAAATTTAGGTGGCTGTCTTACACCTATTTCTCTCTATCTAGGTGGGCCAGACTCAACCTCTGTCCTTCCTGAGCCTGGGTTTCTCTTCTGAAAGGCCACAGCTAGGTCAGCAGGGCCAGCCTGGGCATCAAGTGGAGACCACAGAAGGAGCCAAGCACACACAGACCACAGCCAAGCTCGGCCTAGCCCTGGGGCTGGAGCCCTGCGTCCTGTCCCGTGGACAGCATCCTCCCAGCCCCCTCCTTCCCCAGACCCAGTTGGCATCGTTGGCGTCCAAACTCCACTTCCTGATCCCAGGCCCTCAGTGCCTTCCACACACACACACACACACACACACACACACACACACACACCCTCTCTCATAACACCCTCACTCAAACATGCATACACACACCTATACACACATTCACACACACACCTGTACACAAGCACATATACACACATTCACACACACACAGCTATGCACATATTCACACACACTTGTGCACACATTCACACACACCTATATAAACACACATGCACACACACCTATATACATCCACACACGCCCCATACATATATTCACACACACACCTATACACACATTCACATACTTTTTCACACACATACCTATGCACACATTCATATACTCTCTCACAAACACACCTACACACCCATTTGCACTTAATGTCACACACACAGACCTATACACCCATTCACCCACTCACACATTTGCACACTCTGTCACACTCACCTATACACACATTCTCACACACACCTGTACATTCACATGCACATATACACACATCCACATACACCTACACACACATACATTCACACACTTACATGCACACTCACACCTATACACATCCACACACACATCCCTATACACACATTCACACACCTATACACACATTCCCACACTTTCTCACACACATGCCTATGCACACATTCACACACTCACTCTCACACACAAACACACCTATACACTCATTTGCACTTAGTGTCACACACAGACCTATACACACATTCACACACGCTTGCACACTATCTCACACACACCTATACACACATTCACACACTCTCACACACACACATACACGCCCCTTAACATAGGCAACACTGTCCACTACCTCCCCTCTTCAGCAGGGGCAAATCCAGGTTTTGTGGGACCTAAAACTCGTAATACAATTTTTGGAGCCTTTAAAGAAGGCTCCAAAGAAAAATAGGCTTAAAAATAAATGTTAACTTAAAATTGGAAAATAAGTCACAATAAATTATGGTAGCCCTTGGAGTTCAGGCTCTTTCTTCTAAGATTCCTTGGGCCTTGCCATCATGAATATGAGTCCCGATTGCAATCTGGCTTTCCCTCCCCAGCCAGGACATTCTATGGCTCCCAGCAGCTCCAGCCCTCACAAGTCACTGGCTCTGAGGCTTCAGCTTTGTTAGCCTCGGGGTAAATCCTGTTCTGTGATTCCTTCCCTGAAAGTGGACGTTGATGGAGGTGAACCTCCCCAGATGACATTGGGCCACGCACTCCAAGGAGAACGCCATTCTCTGTAGGACGTATTCCTCACACACGCACACATACGCATGCATCAGAGTGCAGTCGGGCCTCCAGATCTGATTTCCTGCTAACCAGTTTGCAGGAAATACAGGGAATACAGAAACCATGTCACATGACACCATGGGGTTTTACTCTGCAAAATCCAGAATGCAGGAAACTCTACAGGACAAATGGCCCAGATTCCTCAATAAATAAACATCAGGTGCTGAAGTGGGGAGAAGGGAGGATGCAACAGATGAAAAGAGATGGGAGAAAGAGCAGCCAAATGCACTATGGACATTTTAGGATCCCAGTGCAAACCAATTAAATGTAAATACATAGACATTGACCAGTAAGACATTTTAGCACTTAATGAATATTTGATTTTGGAACTTATTAACAGTGTTAGGTATGATATTGTTGTTAGATTGTGTTAAGAAAAAGAGGCTTAATTTTTCAGAGGTGTGGACTGAAAAATTTAGGGTGAAATATAATGATATGAGGGACTTGTTTCTAAATAACCCAGTGGAGGAGGTGGCAGGAGAAAGGGAAGGGAAAGGGGAGCTAAAGATGATACCAGATCGGCCACATGTTAGTGTTGACACGGGGTGATGGACACAGGAGGCTTTATTGTGTTATTGTGTCTATTTGAAAACTTCCATAGTAAAAATTACCCCAAAGTGAGTGCTATGGCCTCAGTTTCCCCAAAAGCAGAGGTGGAGAGGAAGGCATGCAGACAGCAGTACTAAGTGATAAGGGATGGAACCAGGGACGTGGGTACAAGGCCACTGCTGTGATCACAGTTCCCTCCTAGGTCCCAGTGAACCTTGTTTGGGGCCTAATTAAAAGCATTTCGCAACCATTTGCTGAGGAGTCTAAGGGGAGAAACACTGATTCTTCAGCTGCCTACCTGCTCCAGGGTGGCTCCCTGAGTGTTGTCCCCCAGCACCTCTAGCTCACACCTGGTGAACACCCAGCTCTGTGCAGGCATTGCCCACGGCCATGAAACAAGATGCACACTAGCGACGAAGGTTCAGAAGCTGCTCCAAACCTGAGAGCAGCTGATCACTGCAGCAGGGTTGGAATAAGACACACTGCAGAGGAGGTGTTCAGATGTGCACAGGGAGTGGTGCCAGAGAGAGAGGCTGGGGACGAGGCCTCCAAACACAGTGATGCAGGGAAGTGGAATGGGAATCAGGTTCTGCTACACAGACACGGATGCAGGGAAGTGGATCGGGATTAGAGCTCTTTGGTTACGAGTAACACTATCAGACTGTGGCTAAACTACATGAAAAAGAAAATTAAAGCTGAGAGAATCAGAGGAACAGTGAAAACTCAGGAGTGGTCAGGGACCAGAGCTGTTCTGGCCGTCCAGTGGTGGAAACCTCCGGCCAGACTCCTCGGAGTATCTTCACAGGATAGGCCTGCACTAATCATTCTCCATCCTGGGCCATTCTGTGCTAGACTCACTACTCTAGGGGCCAAAGCATGGGTTGTGGGATGCAGAAATTGGCTGGGAAAGGCAGGCCAAGGGCTCATTTGTCAGAAGAAAAAC
The DNA here is from genome assembly GCF_009828535.3 of Hylobates moloch. NCBI lineage: Eukaryota > Metazoa > Chordata > Mammalia > Primates > Hylobatidae > Hylobates > Hylobates moloch. The sequence goes on along the minus strand of NW_026652307.1, from coordinate 750,506 downwards.
CGGGTGCTGTAAATAGAGGAAAGGTAGTGGATGTCGGGCAGTGTGCAGGATAAGCCCGGTGCATTCTAACAGCATTGTTAGCACAGATGAACCCCCACTTGATGCAATTAGAGGAAGGGACACTTTTCAATAATGGACTTCAGGCTCCCCTGTTTTATTTTTCATTTTTTGAATTTATAAGCCATTAGAGGAAAGTTTTAAAAGCAATATAATAGAGACCCATATCACCAAGATTAAAGGAGAAAATGCCATCATTTTACCATTCTAATGAAACAGGATAGAAAGCTAAACTCTGATTTCTGATTTCTCTCCCCTAACACTCTCTCTAAAAATAATCACTTCTGAAATCCTTGTTCATCCTTCCTTGGATTATTAGACTAACAACATATGTATGCATCCATTAACAATATCCACATTTCTTGTGTGTTTTTAATATTACCTACGTACAATAATATTCTTTCTTTTGCAAGATGCTTTTTGCATTTAGAATGCATTTGTACATATTATTGATACATGTTGATATTATTTTCACCGCTGCACAGTGTCCTGCTGTAAATAAACCCACTCTTTATTTTTCCATGACATTTCTGAAAGTCAGCTTTCTTCTTCCTTTTTTTTTTTTCACTTTGCTACTTCAAAAGGTGCTTCCGACCGGGCGCGGTGGCTCACGCTTGTAATCCCAGCACTTTGGGAGGCCGAGGCGGGTGGATCACAAGGTCAGGAGATGGAGACCACGGTGAAACCCCGTCTCTACTAAAAATACAAAAAATTAGCCGGGCGTGGTGGCGGGCGCCTGTAGTCCCAGCTACTCGGAGAGGCTGAGGGAGGAGAATGGCGTGAACCTGGGAGGCGGAGCTTGCAGTGAGCCAAGATTGCACCACTGCACTCCAGCCTGGGTGACAGAGCGAGACTCCATCTCAAAAGAAAAAAAAAAAAAAAAAAAAGGTGCTTCCAGGAACATTCTTGTGCAAGACTGTGTGAGAGTATCTCCAAGATAGACAAGTAGAAGTGAAATTCTGGGCCATAGGGGATGAACACTTGCTAAGAGGTGTTGACAAATTAGTCTTCAATGAAACTGTACTACATTTTAAGGCATGGGAGTTCTTAGTGGCCCCATCCTTTCCAAAGCTTGTGTGGTTGGCTGAGTAATATCTTCCAAGATGTCCAATTCCCAATCCCTGGAACTTCTGAATGCTAGCCTGTATGACAAAAAAGACTCTGAATTTGGGATTAAGAATCTGGAGTGGGGAGATTATCCTGGATTATCCAAATGGGTCCTTATAAGAAAGAGGCATGAGATCAGAGAAACAGAAGGTGATGTGAGGAAGGAATCCAAGAGAGAGTTGAAGATGCTGTGGCTGCTGGCTTTGAAGGTGCAGGAAGGGCCATGAGCCAAGGAATGTGAGAAATGGAGCTCGAGTTGCCAGAAAAGGCAATAACAGGGAACCTTCCTGAGAGCCTGCAGAAGGAGCTAGCTGTGCAACACCTTGACTTTAGCCCAGCGAGACTGTTTTCCAACTTCTGAGCTCCAAAACTGTAAGAGAACAAATTCCGTTTGTTTTAAGCTACTAAATTTACAGCAATTTGTTACTGCAGCAATAGGAATCTAATACAGCTTGGTATTGTCATTATTTTTCTGCCAGCCTGGTAGAAAATGATATGCTAATGTTTTGGTTTGCGTTTTCATCCTTACCAGACCAAGCATTTTTGTATCATATGTTCATTGCATATTTAGGTTTTCTACCCTAGAGAGTTCTTGTTAAAATATTTTTGCCAGATTTTTCTCCCCTTATTATTTTAAAAATTATTTTTTTCTGAATATTCTGGATATCAAACTTTATCCCTGGTACATATTACAGATACTGTCTCCCAATTTGTGAAACTGACTTTAATCATTCAAATATTTTAAATTTTGTTGTATTCAAATTTATCACTTTTTTCTTGAGAAATTCTTTACTATCCCAATAAGTTAAAGATATTATTCTATATTTTCTTTTTAAACATTTGCCTTCCACTGTAGGACTTGAATCCATCTGGAACATATTTTTGTATATGTGTTATGTAGGGATCTAAATATATCTTTTTCCATATGTCTAGCCAATTGCCTCTGCACCGGTTATTACAGTCCATCCTTTCCCATTGACTTGAGATACTGCTTCTCTCATGCACGAATCCTCTACAGCTGTTGGGATTTCTACTGAGGTTAATCCTGCTTCTTTCTCACAATTGTCTTACCCATCTTTGGCCCTTTACTCTGTTATATGACTTTTAGAATCAGCTGTCAAGCTCTCTTAACTTCTGAGATTTTGTTTGGGATTGCGTTAAATCTGTGCTTTATCTGGGGAGATTTCCCACCTTCCTGGTATTACTTTGCTTGCTCTTCTTTTCAGTCTCTTTAGCTGGTTTCCTTCTTATCTCCATGTCTTGCCCTCAGTGCCTCAGTAGGTCCCAGGGCTCCTTAGTTGGAACAACCATCTTCTCTCTCTATGCATAATCACCAGAGCAAGGTTCACAGATTCCAGCATGTTTCACATCACCTAGATTGCTTGTTAAACACGGATTGTAGGACCCCATCCCTGAAGCTTCTAATTCAGTAGGTCGGAGGTTAGGCCCAAGAATTTGTCTAACAAATCAATGCTGCTATTCCTGGGACTACCCTTTGAGAAGAGCTGTTCATGGAGCCTTTTTTAAAAATACCGTCTATATAGGATACATTTTTATGCTCAGCCTAAACTTCATCCACTTTCCTCTGAACTCCAAAATTCCATGTACAACTACCAATGTAGTAACTTTAATAATCACCCGAGACTTTATAGATTCCAGACCTAACTCCTCATTCCCTTCCTCCTACACCACACTCCATATACAGTTGACCAGCAAATCCTACTGGCTGTACTTTCAAATGTATCCAGAATTTGTTCTCAGTTCTCACCACCTCCACCATGACTGCCACTTGGATTATAGCAATAACCTCAAGCTTCTATTATGGTTTCCACCATGGTGCTCTTTCAATTTATTGACCCACAGAAGCTGTGTGAGCCATTTAAAGCCTAAGTTAGATAATCTCACTCCCTTGCCTAAGAATTATCCAAAGATTCCCATCCTACTAGTGATAAAAGTCAAACTTCTTACAGTATCCAGCAGGGCACTGCCTGACTGCACCTGCCTAATTCTCTTGCCTCAAATTCCACCATTCCCATCACACACACCCACACTCCCCACTCTACCCATGCTGAGGTAGCAGTTTGTCATCTCTCAGCAGGCCAAGCATGCACCTTCTCTGGGCATTCGTATCATTTTTTCTCCTGGCTGAAATAACTTACTCCAATAACCTCCTGGCTCATGCCCTCACTTCCTGATCAAATATCACATTATCAGGATTCATTATCTCCGAATTTTATATAAAAAACAGAAATCCCCTCCACTCTCTCATTTCTGATCTCCCTCACTTTGCTTTATTTTTTCTCCATATGATTTATTAACGTCAGATATACTGTGCATAATATTATAAGCTCCATTAAATATGAAATTCATTCACAGAATACCACCTGACCTGTGAAAATTGCTGAATTTATATTTGTTGAATTAATTAAAAGATTAAGTCTTTTGTTCATGAACATGGTACACCTCATTGCCTAGTTGAAACTTATTTTATGTCCTTACTAACCTTTTATTATTTTCTCTCTAAAGGACTTCTTTGTCTTTAGTTTTATTTTTAACTACTTCTACAGTTTTTAATGTTGTGAATGTCTTTTTAAAATATGCCATGGTCTAAATGTATTCTCTATTGTTAGGAATACAACTAATTTTTCATCATTGTTCTTGTACCTGTCTGCCTTGTTTAACTTTTTTATTAGTTCCCATAGATTTTCTGTCAATTTTTAATGTTTTCTGTAGACAATCACACCATCTACAAGTAATGGTATTCTGGTCCTTTAGTTTTTATTCCTTTTCCTTGTTTTTCTGCATTACTAAGGCACCCAGAGTCATGATGAATAATGTGGTGATAATCAGCTTCCTTCTGATTTCAATATGGAAATTAACCCCAAGATCCCAAATCAACCTGACTGCATATTAGAATCATGTTGGGGAACTTACAATAATGCTGATGGCTGAGCCCCATCCACACAGATACTTAATGAGACGGGGCATTAATGTGGTTTAATATTTCCCTAGGCAATTCTTCTTAGTAGCTAGAATTAAGAGTCTCTTCCCTAGATTACAGAGATTGTACCCCTTCTCCCTTTCTTACACGTAGATGTCACATAGCGTAGCTATGCAAACTGCCTTTTCGTTCTCTCTGTTTTTTATTGCACTTGGGGAATTTGTTTTATTTCTTGCATAATCAATTGGACATTTAAAAGCACATTTGTCATATTTAATATGCCGTTTCTTGATTTTGTATGTAATGGGATATAAAGGTATCTATGCCATCAGATGTTCCAAATCAAAAATCTCTTCACAGACTTCCTTACATACTCTGTCTCATGACAGGCAAAGCTCTGGGCTGCTGTCTTCTTAAGCAATTATAAAGCCAGCTGAGACACTTGCTACTCCCAGAGCAGCATCTCTCAAACTCCCTTGCACACTACAATAACCCAGAGAAGTTTTAAAAATCCCTATGCCAAGGCATTATGGCCCATACCATTTTAATTAGAATCCCTAATTGTGGGGGCTAAGTATAATCATTTTTCGAGCTTTCTAGGTGGTACCAGTGTGTGGACAAGTTTGAGAACCAGAGGTATACAGCATCCTGGCAGCCTCACTCAAAGAGAATCTCCAGGGGTGACATGGGGCATCATCATGTTTTATAAGCATGTCAGGTGAACATCATACATGCAAAGAGTGAGGTCGTCTCTGAGCTTCTCTGGACCACTATCTCCTTGCCAAGTTATGAGAACAAGAATCAGCATTGCAGAATAATGCACTCTCATTACAGCTTAACCAGCCTAGGTCGTTTCTTGGTTGTTTGATTGAAAAACTGGAAGATCTTTTTTTTGTGCATTTGTTCATTCATTCGTTCTTTTATTCGTCAAACTTTTTTTTTTTTTTGAGACGGAGTCTCGCTCTGTCGCCCAGGCTGGAGTGCAGTGGCTCGATCTCGGGTCACTGCAATCTCCGCCTCCCAGGTTCACGCCATTCTCCTGCCTCAGCCTCCCCGAGTAGCTGGGACTACAGGCGCCAGCCACCATGCCCGGCTAATTTTTTGTATTTTTAGTAGAGATGGGGTTTCACCGTGGTCTCCATCTCCTGACCTTATGATCCGCCTGCCTCGGCCTCCCAAAGTGCTGGGATTACAAGCATGAGCCACCGTGCCCAGCCTCATCAAACTTTTATTGAGCTCCTTCTATGTCATAACCTCTCCCTTGTTTTTTTTTTTTTTTTTTTTTTCAGAGAATTTTCCTCATCTAAGAACGGTTGAGTTATTAATTTGTTGGCTTTTTAAAAATCTGAAGCCTCCATATTCATAGCAGAAAATAAAACTGGTTCAATTTCAAGCCAAATTGGGATTTTTTTCAAATAAAGAGAGTAAAAGTATGTCAGGAACCCATTCCCCTGTTTTGTATGGTGATGCCTTCTGAGTTTTAATCCAACAGATGATGTTGTCTGTGGATCTTGCTACCTGTACACAGAGGCAAGATAAAAGATAAATGGTCCTCATACATAGAGAAACAGCCCTCAGGCAACAGAGAAGAGGGCACTTTGATATGCACCACTTCCTCTTGTACACAACTACTCCAAGCATCTATTTTCACTGACTACTTTCCTGGAGTCTGACATTTCCAAAGGGGAACACAAGCATTCACTTTGTCCTCGCATATTCGACAAGATGTCTAGAAATTCACACCCACTGCCCCTTACTGGAGCACCATAGAACTATGGCATTCCACAGCTGGCAGGCGATCATCTCATGCACACTCTCACACTGTGAAAGGAGAAGGAGCTGAATCTCAGAGAGGAAAGCAGATGTGCCATTTTCACATAATCATCAGTGGCAGAGCTGAGATGTAACCAAGATTGTCCACTCATCCCTTCCACCCCACTGTCAGTCAAATATTGAAGACAACGTCAGTGCTACCAGCCAGGCAATTCATGCAATTCCTATCCACTCCTTCCAGTTCAAATAAATGTAGTGAAAAGGCAAATAAAACCTGGCTAAGTCCATCCAAAAAGGACTTAATATGTGAGCTGTAAAGCTGTAAAGTGTGTACAAAAGCACACACTTATTATCATTTGTAGTTTTTCAGACATGGTCCAGGGCAGGTTAATTTACAGAGTGCTTAAAGGCCCAAAGTTGTTTTAAGATGGAGAACATGTTTACCTTCCTTCATTTCCCAATTTTTAATGAAAATATATGTTGTTTTCTAAATATGAAAATATCTATATCAGAGAAGGGTGCAACCCACTTATCTGAAATGTCAAGAAATTTACGAAGGATATAGGGCAAGAAAGAGAGGATGCCCTAGATGAGTCACCAAAAGAGATAAAAACACCTAATGGAGAAATAAGGGATGGGACCACATGCAGCAGCCAGGAGCAGCAGGGGTTCAGAAAGGGCAGGGAGTCCTGAGGCCAGACACCAAGTATGGGGAAGCACACCCAAAAAGAGGATTTCATAGCTGGCTGGGACCCTGGGAGCATCTTCTCTCCACTCTCCAGCCTATAGACACAGAAGCCACCTTCGAGGAGCCAGGGAACATCCCACCTGCAGGATGCATTTTTCCCCAAGCTCATCACATCCTCCACAGGAGCAGTCCTAACGCGGCCCCATAACAAGGGTTGCTGACAATAGAAACATGGTTCCTCAACGTGATGGGCACCCAGTGAGGTCCTACCTTGTACCCAGCTCTATCTGGGCACGAGGGAGCAGAGCACCAAAAGCCACAGGCTCCACCTGAAAGCGCTCATGGGCCGGTTAAAGAGATGGGGCAGGGCAAGGAATTGCAGTGCAGGAATTGGTATGGAGGACGCCAGCTGCCGAGGGGACTCCTGGCTGCATGTGAAGGCGTTGGGGAAGGCTTTTCACTGGAGGGTTCTGTGAAGAAAGATGTGAGGGGCAATTAAGGCGTTAACCAGAGTTAGGGGCAGCTGTCAGAGGAAGCGGAGCCATAGGCCAAGTGACCTTCCGGGTAGGGCAGTCAATTTTGACGTTCCCAGTGCACTCTGAGCAGGGGGAAAGGCAAAGGAGCAATCACATAACCTGGGAGAAAACACCCAGAGAAATTGCCCCATAAATTCAGAGATCTACATGTGGCATCGTCCTCATTGTATTCTTTACTTGGCTCACTTTATCACCAGAAAATCCAGTGAGGACTTTTATGAAGACACACACATAATTAATGGGGATAACTCATTAATTTACAAGCCAGCTAATCGATAAGCAGGTTAATCTACTTAGGCATCTGAAGAATCACTGTGTGTCTCTCTATTTACACTGCTATTTAGTCTCGTTCCACGTCATCAGCTTTTTGGTGGCTATCAAACTGACAGTGCTGGTCACCACATAGAAAAGCTGATGGATTAATTTCTGCTAACATGATATTCTTCTGGTATATGAATAGCATATTAATGGCCCACAACCAGATGATGGCATTTCCCATCAGGAGAAAAATATATTTCGTTCATTTCAAAATTTCAAATCAATCTTTCTTTTACTCTACCCATCTATTTAATTTTCCGGCTTGATTTTTTTTAATGTTTCAAACAAAAAGTGAAAATTAAAACTTTGGTTTTGTTAAAAATAGTTATATACTTCAGAGAGTATTTAGGCTTTTGGGTTCAAAAAGAAAAAAAAATAAAGCAACAAAGATGGGATTTGGTGTCTAGAGCTCCCTGTATGTTGGAGTGTTTTTAGGTCAGACCCAAACTCAAGTGCCAGTGGAAATCAGACCAACAGTGAAATGAATGTACTGGGCCTATTCGTGGCTAACCGGCCGGCACTTAGCTCCTCTCAGGAAGGCCACCTCTACATGGCTTGTGGCTGTTGCTTTGTGAAGATCCGTTGCAGCTTTTCAAGATTTTCAGTTTTTCAAGAGAAGCCAAACATCGGGTTTTGGCAACTCTGTCAGACAGTTCTTAGTTGCAGGTAACAGAATACAGTGGAGCTGATTTAAGCAGAAATGAATTGATTATTGGACCTTGGGTAGCATATAGCATTTCCAGGAAGACCAGGGAATCAAGCCTGGATACCATGCAGCCAAGGCAATGCCATCACAGGAACCCCTCAGCCATACTAGGGAGTGTGCCAACACCTGCTGCCCTAGCAAGTCGCAGCCCTCAGGACACTAGGGACCACAGCCACTGCTGAGCATCCAAGAGCCTTTCCGCCCTTGCTGGCCTCCCCATGCCAGCTCTCTCCTCACTCTCTCCAGCCCTCCAGGATGTGGAGATTGTCTGCTTGCTGGCATCAAGGTCAACTTCAGCTAGCACCGAGGTCACCTGCAGCACCAGCTACAAAAGAGTCTGGCAAATGTAGATTTTACCTTCCAGGCTCCGTCTTGCTGAAGAGCTGGTTTGAAAGAGGTTAAAGTTGGCTTGAGTAAGCCAACATCCAGCATTTGTCTCAAAAACTGACAAGCAAAATTAAGGCTGTGCAATTGAAACAATATTCCTCTTTGGGCTACAATGACTCAATGGGTCAGCAGTGTCCTGCCTGTTCAGTAAATAATTTGCAAGCAGAGATCTTATTTCCCGTATTCCGGTGTTGCACAGCACCTCCCACGCCAAAGCAAACCGAAGCAAAGGAGCCCTTGATGAGGAGGTGCCTTCCCCCAACCTGGTATCCCATGGGTCCTACATACATACCCACCCCAGACACACAGAGCTGCTTCCTGCTCTCACATCAGACTGAGCTGTGCCCAGACATTTCCCCTAGCACTAACCAACACTTTCAAAAATACAGTTTTCTCTAAAAAGAACAAGTTTAAACAGAGTTTACTCATTTTAAGAACTGTTTAGAAGATAACCTTGTGTTTATTAATTATATATTTGCAGAAATTGGAGGCAGAAGGTTACCAACATCGCCGGGTGTCCAACTAGGAGATGGAGCATCCGGAACCTTTCTCCAACTCTTGCCTGGTGTGGTTTTTATTCATCTTTGTAGTCCCAGGAAACTTCTCAGTGTCTCAGGAGTATTAGGTACTCAGTAAGTGTTTGCTAGTTACATGAATGAATGCATAATGACTAAGTGAGTTAATGGATGAAGCTAATTGTCTCTCCCTTTTGTTTTTCCAGAGCTTTCCAAGGTGGAAGTGTTGGTCACTCTTTCTTCATCTCAGATTTAATCAACTAAGAATGCTGCAAATTGAACACCAGTCCACAAAACTCAGGAGTACATGAAATGCATTGTGCCTTATTTTTAACTAACTCAAATTCTATGTCAGGCTCCCTTTTATGCTGGATGTTGGAGCTAAATCTCAGTGGGTTCCTCATTCTGCCAGACCTGTGTCTAGTTTGGGGGCTTCACATAGAGCCACCCCATCACAGGAGAGGGAAGGGTCTTGCTCTTGGTTGCCATCGCTCCACCCTCTTGTCTTCCGAGCTTTGAGGTTCACCTTCCTTTTCACCACTCGGAAGCTTCCTGCCATGATACATTGAGACCTCAATGTTAATACCAACTGGGGTTTGGGGTTCTGATAAACTCAGAAGTCCAGGAAAATCGTCTGCTGCCTCCAACAACACACTGAGGGCACTCTGGAATCCTACCACTTACCCGGAGCCTGCTGGCCTCAACTGTTTTGAAGTCTATGTCCGGGCCGTGCAGGTAAATGGGAAGATGCTCTGTGGCCATGAAAATATCTGAAGTCCCACCTAAAGTTGATGCGGGGTCTTCTGCATTTCATTGCTAAAATTGTTCTATGATTTCTATAGTTTTCAGCCTATGATCAGGGGCCAGGACCTTGCACCCTTGGTAAACCTCAATCTCTTCCCCTTCCTGGCTTCTACTCCTTTCTCCCTCAATCCCAAATCAAGGCCCCTTGATTGTCTGGAGGTAGGAAAGCATGGTTCTGGCTCATCATATATTCTACATCATAGCATTTGTCATCTCATGGATTCACTCAACAACCGTGTATGGATGGGGCCACCCAACGTGTGCCAGGAGTTGAGGACACGCAGGGTTATTATGATGAAATAGATAAGGGGCCCACACTCACGGACCCTGCAGGACAGTGGAGCTGTGGACACAGCATGCGAATAAAGACCCAGGGAGCTCACCAGACAGATCATTTAAATCAGGTGATAGGACAGTGAAGGGCAGGGGCTGCATTAGTTTGGGTGGCAAGAGAAGGATGATCTTCTGAGAGGATCCACAAAGTAAAGAGCGCCAGAGTGACTGGGTACAGTGAGGACCGTGGTAGAGGTAGAAGATGGAGACATTGAGCTCCAGGGAGCCCATCAAATGGGACCTACGGGGCTTGAGGGAGCGCATCGGATGGGAACTACGGGGCTTGAGGGAGCGCATCGGATGGGACCTACGGGGCTTGGTGGACTTAATTTTAAATGTGGAGGAAGCCTTTGCAGAGCCTGAACCTGAGGTGTGGCATGGTTCGAGTTACTTCAAACCAACTTTCTTGAAATCTCTTTGCATAAAATGCAATGCATAGATCTTAAGAGTATAGTTCAATGAGATTTGATAAATGTACGCACCAGTGTAACAACTCCTCCGATCAAGATAAAGAAACGTCCCCCACTACGCAATATTTCCTCATGCCCCTTCATAGTCAATATCTGATCCACTCAGCCTAGGCAACCATTGATCTGCTTTTATCACCATAGATATTTGGGTATGAGTCTTTGTATGATCAGCTATTTTTATGTTGCTTGGGCAAATATTTAGGAATAGAACTGCTGAGGCCAAGGATAGAATATTTAACTTGATTGCCGACTGTTTTTCCCAAGTGGTTGTACCACGTTCTGCCTCCACCAACATGTGTGAGTTTCCAGGGCTTCTGGTCCTTGCCAGATACTGGGTGGTTGCATGCCATGTCCCAGCAGCTGTTGGGAATCACAGTAGCTGGGCCCAAGAAGACACTGGAGGACTTTACATTTGTCCCCATCTGTGGGTCCTCCTATGCCAGTGTTTCCCAAAGCATGGGCCGTGCACATTATTCTTTCCAAAATGATGTCACATGCTGCACAGGAATGTCATGGAATACAATGGAATCACTCTGGAAGGAACTTTTCCCTTCTCAGGTGTTGTATGAATGTTCCTGATGTGATCGAGGAGATTGACTTCTCCTTAACATCTCTGCACCACTTGCTAAACTCCTTGTTAAAATTATGCTTTTTATTTTGAAGTAGTTCTAGATTCACATGCGTTGTAAGAAATAACACAGAGAGATTCCATGTACTCTTCACCCAGTTTCTCCCAATGGTAACATCTTCCAAAACTGTGGTGCAAAATCAAAACCAAATCTCTTTTTATAACAAAGAGAGGGTTCTCACCTCAAGCTCAGATCCTTCCCTGTGTAGCTAGAACTTAATAACAGTGTTTTATTTTATTCTATTCAGTTTGAAGGGTTACATTCTATTTATAACAAATGATATTGGTTTTCCCTTTACAATAATGATAAAGTTTTATTACTGAGTAAATTGATTTATGTTTAAAAATTGAGTTATTTTAAAGAACATATTATAGAAATGATTGTGCTAACTGTATGAAAATGAAAGTGAATGGTACATAATTGAATTTCAGGAAACACTGAAAAAAACTGAAGCTACACTATCAAATGGAATGCTTTCCAGACCCTACTTTTTCTACATTGAACAGCTACTATGAATCTGATACATCATGAATAAACTCATCAATTCGCTGCATTTATGCATGCAATCGATATTCATTGAGGGCCTTATGAATGTAACGATTTTTCTGGGCCTTGAGGATGACACAAGGATGAAACGAATCAGACAGATATCCTAAATTCAAGTAATGCATAGCCTTGCAGGGAGATATTCATTCACTCCATGAATATTTATGAGCACCTGGCAGGTGCCAGGTGTGTTCTAAAAATGAGGAGGAAGCAGCAGAGGCCAGTGGAGTGCAGCCTTTTGGGGGTTCACATGTCACTGGTAAGACAGACAAAGAGCAGTATCCATGGCACTTTCTATTTTTTTTTTTTTTTTGAGACGGAGTCTCGCTCTGTCGCCCAGGCTGGAGTGCAGTGGCGCAATCTCGGCTCACTGCAAGCTCCACCTCCCGGGTTCACGCCATTCTCCTGCCTCAGCCTCTCCGAGTAGCTGGGACTACAGGCGCCCGCCACCACGCCCGGCTAATTTTTTTGTATTTTTAGTAGAGACGGGGTTTCACCGTGGTCTCGATCTCCTGACCTCGTGATCTGCCCGCCTCGGCCTCCCAAAGTGCTGGGATTACAAGCGTGAGCCACCGCGCCCGGCCCATGGCACTTTCTATGAAGATGACAAAACTTCACGGAAAAGTAAGTGCTTGGGGAGGAGACATGGGGAGGCCTTCTTGTACAGGCAGGTCAGGGATGGTCTAGCTGAGGAGGCAGCACCAGAGCTGAGGCTGACATAAGAGAAGGAGCCAAACACACAAAGAAGCAGTGGGAAAGTACTCCAGGCACAGCAACAGCAAATGCCAAGGGTGTGAGCTGGGCATGAAGCAGATATAATTATTACACAGTAGCTATAATTCAGGAGGGAGGAAGGGCCAAGTGTCTGGAGGATACAGAGGTTGGAATATGGAAGCGAATAGGCAAAGCTGGAAACAGTCTGAGCCCACAGAGGCTGCAAGTCAGCTGTGCAGCCATCGGTGGAGCTGAAAGAGACAGGACAAAGGCTCGTAGGAAAGGCAGGACCTGTCCTGAGCTTGAACAACAGAGAAGACCTTGAGAAACCTATTTGCAAAATGCTTCAAGCATAAATGCCATTTCCTACTGTAACTTTCCACAGCAGGTTGAATTGAATCCCCTAAAATATTACATTCAAATCCTAACCCCCAGTATCAATAATGTGCCCTTATTTGGAAATAATCTCTTTGTAGATGTCATCAAGTTAAGATAACACCCTACAGGATCAGGGTGGGCCCTAAATCCAGTGATGTCCTTTTAAAAAGTTGGACACAGAAACACAGAGAGGAGAATGCCAGTCGAAAGCAGAGGCAGAGCTTGGATGGATGTGCATACAGTAAGCCAAGAAACACCAAGGATTTCTGGAGCCAGGAAAGAGGGATGGAACAGATTCTCCCTCAAAGCCCTCGGAAGGAACCAACCCTGCCAACACTTCCAACTTCTGGCCTCAAGAACTGAAATAATACATTTCTGTGGTTTTAGTCCCCCAGGCTGTGGCAATTGGCTTCAGCAGCCCCAGGACACTAACATAGCCCTGATTCCCTTTGCAGAGCTGGGCAGGGATTCTGCCACCTGAGGGTTTGGCTTCCAATTCTTCTGTGAGATATTTACTCTTAGTGCCCTAGGCACCAATTATTGTCTTTGATTAATTTCAGGGCCTCAAATTGTGAACCCCTCAGTTTTTCTAACAATGCCCCTCCCAACCCTAGTTAAGGCCAGCAGTGTTGAACGGTTCATTGGGAGGAGACCTGCACACCTCACTGGCTGTTTGGACTATCAGCTCCACCAGTGCCTACTGTGGCTTGTGCTTTCTTAGCACATTTTTAAAGAAATAAGCTATTGAACTTGTTGAAATAATAAAACAACCCAGGAATCACCTAATCCAAATAAACAAATGCCAATTAACTGCCACTGTGATGGTCAGATTCTAGGATGGTCCAAATGCTGCAGCCTCCTGAAATTCACACCCTGGAGTGATCTCTTCTCAAGTCTGGGATGGACCTAGTGACTGGCTCCTAATGAGCAGAATATGGTAGAAGGGATAAGATGCTGCTTCTGAGATTGGGTCATAAAAAGTCTGTGGCTTTTGCCTTGGGCACTCTCTCCTGGCCACATCCTAAGGCAGCCTCACAGACAGGCTCACTTGGTCAGGAATGGTGGCCTCCCTACAGACACATGAATGAACTTGCAAACAGACCCCAGTCAGCCTTGAGGTAACTGCAGGCCCAGTAACACCTGGGTGCAGCCTGGTGAGAGACCCCAAGCCGGAACCACCTAGCTCAGCCACACCCGGATTCGCAGCCCATAGAAACTACAAGATAATAAATGTTTGTTGTTTTCAGCCACTAGGTTGTTGGAATAATCAGCTATTCAGCAATAGATACCCAGCATCCTCACTGTGGGGCTGCAGAGTGCTTTGTATACCAAAATGTTTATTAAAGAGGAAAATTATCTTGGATGCGCATAGATCAGATAAGGTCAGATAGGGTGCTATACTTCATTCATTCGTTCAGTTAGGTACACTTCATTCATTCATTCAGTTAGCCAGACAGCCACACTCATTCCTTTATTCATGCTACTATGTGCCAAGTATTGTCCTGGGCACTAGAGATAATGAAAATAAAAACAGCCCCTGTCCATAATGATGTCATAGTCTAATAAAGATGACAGGGCATATTTAAATAATTGCTTTTGTGAGATAAATGCCAACATATGTTCAGTCACTTATTCAACCAACAGACATTTTCTGAGTGCTTGCTGTTGTGCCAACCTTGTGCTAAATGCTGGGCTTAATACCATGGGCAAGACTGGCCTGGGTCCTTTTCTCGTGGAGGCTGTGGTCTGCTTAGGAGGCACTTCACCCTCCGAGTACACACAGGGAAAGAATTACTGCTCTGTCTGGTCTTAAGGGAGGGCTTCCAAAAAGAAGTTCTTGAAGGAAGCCTTGAAAAAAGAGTAGGAAGCATTCTTGTTCCAGTAGTTCTGGCAGAAGAATGGGAAGGAAATTCCAAGGAACAGAATGTGTGTTACTTGGAAGCATGTGACAATGTGGTGTGTCTGCGTCTGCAGTCCAGCAAGGAGTTCGACCGTGCTGAATACTTTGCCTCTGACACCACAAAGAAGAGTGCTTCTGGATGCTTACTGCAGCAAGACTTGCAACCCTGGACACTAAACTACCACCTGAATGTTCCTGGGTGCCTGTTGTCTACTCAGGATCCACACCATGGGCACCACTGCCCCCAAGGAGGGAAGATAGAGACCTCCCAGGGTTTCTCAGCCTCAGCACTGCTGGCTCACTCTGTTGAGAGCCTGTCCTGTGCAGTGTAGGATGTTTAGCAACATCCCTGGCATCTGCCCACTAGACGCCAGTAGCTCCCCCTCCCACATTGTGACAACCAATCTTTTCCCTGGGTATCACCAAATGTCCCCTGGGTGGGGGCAAAATTGCTCCCAGGTGATAATCACTGCTCTTTAGAACCAACATATTATTAAAGGACCAGAGAAAGACATGATCTTAACTCCTAATTCGATGTACAAAAAAGAAAAGTGTATGTATGTGCCTGCCCATAGCTATAGGAATTGGTGGCTAAGGTCTATGGAGCACACTCTTATGCTCCCAAAGGTTAAAGAATTTCCGTGAGGAGACAGTGGTGTGACGGAGACACTCAAAGGAGGGTTTAGCCTCTTTCACTCAGTGTACTCTGCAATGATTAAATTGATTATAATGAGAATGTTTCCATGTTATCAATTGTTTAAAGCTCAAATATGCCCTACTGTTATGGCCAAAGGTATTTATAAACATGTCAAAAATGGCTATGGAAGGTCTTGGCAGCAAAGACAGGAAAAGTTAGAAAGTGTATGTGAGTTCCCTGAGACAGAAGGGAGAAAAACAATGCCAAACTGAAGATAAGTGTATCAGTCATTGCCTACATGCCAGGAATACCATATGAGAGTTTTTAGAAGTTAAAATAGGCCGGGCGCGGTGGCTCACACCTGTAATCCCAGCACTTTGGGAGGCCGAGGCAGGCGGATCACAAGGTCAGGAGATCGAGACCATCCTGGCTAACGTGGTGAAACCCCGTCTCTACTAAAAATACAAAAAATTAGCCAGGCATGGTAGCAGGCACCTGTAGTCCCAGCTACTCAGGAGGCTGAGGCAGGAGAATGGCGTGAACTTGGGAGGCGGAGCTTGCAGTAAGCCGAGATCATGCCACTGCACTCCAGCCTGGGCAACAGAGCAAAACTCTGTCTCAAAAAAAAAAAAAAAAAAAGATATTAAAATAGTAGTAAATGCATAAATCAGAAAAGCAGGATAAGAAATTACCTTGGGAAAGATATGTTGTTATTTCCCAAATGTGTTTGTTTTAAGAGATTGTTCGTTGCAAAGCAGAAATGCAGTTGAAAAAAAAAAAAAGAGAAATAAGCTAATTTTAAATCATCCATGATAAATTACAAAGGGAAAAGATCAAGGTTCAGACCTAGGACAGGTTTCAAGGCCAGCATCTGTCTCTAACTCACTTTCCTCAGGTGCGGCCATCCTGTCTGTCTGGACTTTCTCTCTAAATGAAGAGCTTGTCACTCAGTGTCTCTAAGGAACCTTCCTAGAGCCCTGTTATTGAATGAATCTAAGTCCGTGGCAACCAATCCTCCATCTAAAACTGGAGTCTCGATGCAATTTAGAAAAGGCCTGTTCCTGTCCTTGGGGGAGTTTGTCCAAACCAAGATTAGACAATTGGAGTTAGAGCAAAGGGCTCAAAGTACAAACAGGAACAACAAGACATTTACATGCAGTCCCAGAAAAGCTAAGAATCAAAGTTGCCCAGGAGGCCAAAGCCTTTCCTCCCCACCCTGTTCTTCTCTCCCATGGACAGCACCTTTAGGAGCTGTGACCCAGAGTCTGCAGCTGAAACCAATTTTGAAACCCCAAACTAAGCCTCGTCTTCTTGCTCTTGTATTCATGCTTTCTTCTTCTTGGAACTTACTTCCCTTGTTGAACTTCTAGAGAAGTTGATGTTATAGCAGCTTGAGTTTGGTGTCAGAATGTGCACACGTGTGTGGCGGAAGTGTGCAGGTGCCTGTGAGCAATTAGCTTCAGTTCCACAGTTGGGAACACCAGTAGCTGGCACAGGTGTGGAGCTGCTTTCCATTCCTGCCTGGCCATCCTGGGTGTGCCTGGACTGTGCGAGCTCTGATGACCTGACTCTTAGCCTGAAGTAAGACAGGTTTGCTCCCAGCTGGACCCATGGGAGGGGCCCAACAGCCACCTTGTGAGACAGCTACAGCTCTGGACACAGGCTCAGTCCCAGCAGCTGCTCTTTACCCACACACAGACACACAAACACACAGAACACACACACGGAAACAACATACAAACATGTAGAACACACATAGGCATAGCATACAAACATACATATACACAGACACAACATGCAAACCTACAGAACATGCACAGAAACAAGACACAGAGACACAAATATAAACACAGACACAGAAACACACAGAACACACACACAAACAGCATACAAACATGTAGAAGATGCACAGACACAACATACGCACAGAACATGCACAGAAACAACACACAGAGATACAAATACAAACACAGACACACAAACACACAGAACATACACAAAGAAACAACATGCAAACACGTAGAATACACATAGGCACAGCATACAAACATACAGATATGCACACAACATACAAACACACAGAGCATGCACAGAAACAATACACGGAAACACAACACACAGTACACATAGCATGCACAGATGATGCAACACACACACACACGGATACAACATAGAAACACACCTGTGCCCTGTGCTTGCTGCCTCACTGCCTGGAACGCGCTTCCCCAGGTCTTTGGATGCCGGTCTCCTCTTATCAGTTAGATTTCAGCTTCAATGCTTCCCCTCAAAACCCAGCGTTTCCCTAACTGCAGGCCCCCTAACACCCCCGCCATACTCCAGCGCACTCTCTGTTCCAGTCTCTTACCCACTGCACCCCTCTCGGACACAACAGTTGTCATCGCAGCTGCTCCTTCCTTCACAGCTATTTCCGGGCAGCCCAGAACACAGGCCCTTCCCATCAGACTTGAGGTTCTCGTTCACACCCATGTATGTAGTAGGTGGTCCATAAGTATTTGTTGAATGGATGAATAAATAAAATGGGGAAAATTTTTAGTGTATCAATTCTGCTCAGTATTGTACTGGAAAATTCAAGGGACCTACCGAACAATGTGGAGGATTCTTTAGAAGATGTTGTTAGAAAACCATTCCGCTATAAAAGCAAAATGCCAACTGCACTGAAGTCCAAATCTTAACTTTCAACATGTCATTCTTGCTGGCGCCTCTTTCTTCAACCAGAACACTCTACTTGACACTCATCTGCTTAATTGAAAAGCACGCAGTCCCCTGCATTATTAGCATTTGTTGCTGGTATAATCTTCTATACCAACACGAAATTTGTATCAAATCCTGACAGCAGGTGAAGTGAGAAAAGTTTCTTATTGAACGGCTTGACCACAAGCCTGTAGAGAGTTGTAGAATCTTGAAAGCAATAAATCAAAACAGCAATCAGGGTCTGCACGCTCTAACGATGGCAGTAACAACAATGATAAAACAGCCTGGTGTACTGAGTACTCACTGTGGACAGGCACGGTGCAAAGCCATTTGTGTTATGAATTCACTTAATCTCATCCCTAAGTCTGTGAATAAATGCACTGCGCAGATGAGGAAGTCCAAGCACCGAACTGTTAAGCGGTGTCCCAGATGCCGCAGTCAGGAAGACATACACCTGACATCCAGCCCAGCAGCGCGGCCCCAGAACCTCTCCAGATGTCATGCCGTGAAATGCTTCAGAGACTTCTGGACTGGTACAAAGGATGGTACACTGAATATTCAGAGAGAGCAATCGTCGCTTAAAAAGCTGGGCAGTTATTTTTATTGCCAAAACACCTGGATGAAAAGGGGAAAAAAGAGATGTGGGGACTGCCATCTGGACACACTACTGATGTTTATCATGACCTCCATATTCTGTGCAGATGTGTCTGGCTAATGGGTGTCATGGAGACACAGCTCTCAAAAAGAAAGACAGGAGAGCCTCCACCTCCTCATCTGGATCCACAAAACAGCCCCATTGTGATGAGTGCACCAATGCTGGCCACCCTATGAGCATTGTCAGGAGCAGCTGTGGCGTTACCCTGAGATGTCACTTAGAACATTTAACGTGGCTCTTAGCTTTCTAAGTTGAAAATGAATTAAACTTTCTCAGTTTTCTAGACATTTTATTATAAGAAGAGTTTTGGAAAAATCTCTTGAAATTTGATTTGAAAGAAATTCAAAGTGTATGTATAGGAGTTTAAAGGGAAATCAATTATTCTAACCAAGAAACTTTGAGTCCTGACATGTCTCAGCATCGCCAATTGTTATGCAATATTTTTACAGACATGGACTGTAAAGGCTGGAAGGAGTTTGAACATCAAGCTATTCATCTACAAAGATCAAACTGATTTCTTCTGACTTTTCACTAAGGTGCCACTGAAATAAGATTTATCAGGCTGTCAGTTTTGTTATTTCTGAAAGGCATTGCAAAACATCCTTCGAGGATCTGAATTAATTTTGCAATAATGAGATCATACCAGACTATATATCTGATATTTTAGATAACACTGGCCAGTGCTTTTGGTTATGTTGTCATTTTTGGCTAGATAGTAACATGTATTAGCAAGGCCAAAATGTGAATACATTTCACAAAAACACACATTCTTAGCCCTGCTCCTCTAACTTGGAATAATTTTCATCTCAGTGAGATATTGGCCAGGACTTTGATTCCAAAACAAGTAAAATTGAAGCCTATTTCTCTTTTCCTCTCTGTGCTTTATTTTTTTCTTTGCTGGAAAAGCTGTTTACATCTTTTTTTTTTCTTTTTTGAAACACTTTTCCCAAGAGATCTCAATTACTACTAAGAAATTTTAACTCAGTTTCAGAGCTGAAGAAACTGTCAACACAAAAAAAGGTTTTAATGATCACCTGGTTGCATTTAACATTCACAAAAAAAGTCTCTTGTTTGGGAAACTCGCAATAATTGAAAATATACAGTTTTTAAATTATGCATGTGCTTCTGACGCTGGTGCTGTAAGGATAAAAAGCATCCACTGAAGCACATTTTTTTACTACACCGAACTGGAAACATCGGAATTCTAGGCAATCACAGAACAGTTGTGCAGTTCACACGCACAAGCAGCTGTGCTCATGCTCAGCCTTTGGAGCTGTTCCCCCACCCCGGGGAGGAGCTTGGGGACATTGAGTGCGACCTCAAGATGTAGGACAGGACTTCGGCTGCATTCTATGGAGAGCCACGCTGGGGGAGGTCACATCCTCCTCCTTATCCACCAAACATCCTTCCAGCAAGACCAGGAAAAGTCAGGAGACCACTCAAAATAGGAGGAAAAACCATCTCAAACAATGTCAGCAAGACAGGACCACTGTGAAATTTTCAAAAACGACTTGTGATCCCAACTCCTGGCTGAAACCCCGGCCCTGGTCACGGCTCTGTGCTCGTCTTCCATGAGTCTGTGGCTCTCATCTGTAAAGTGGGCACAGCAGTCAATTCGCCGGCCTGTAATGATGCCTGAGGTTAGGTACGCTGAGATATTTGTAAAGCATCCCCAAATAGTCATAATCAAGTTATTATAACTATTAATAATAATGAATAATTGTTATTGCTTTTATTCACATTCATTGACGTTTCCTGTGCCAGGCATTGTGCTAAGCATTTTATTTGGAATCTCTCATTCATTCCCTTGGGGCCCTAAGAGGCCTCTGATTTCAGTCCTACAGACTTAAAAACTGGGAGTTAAGGGCAGCTGGGTGGGCAGGGATGATCTGCCAGCTCACCTTCCCAACCAGCTGCTGGGTGCTGTGAGCAGGGACCTCCAGTCATCAGCCTCTTCCAGGGCTGCCTCACAAGCAGAGAGCTTCCTCACTCACACACCTTCTGGGGCAGCCCAACTAAAGAGGAATGGATACAGAGGCATAAAGGCATTGCCGTCTCAGCCCCATGCCCTTTAATGGGCTGCTTCAGCTCCAGAGCTCCCATGCAGTCAGTTGGGACTGCTGGTCAGGCCACCGCAGTATGACGATGAAGACTCCCCTCAACCTCCTCCTCCTCTTCCCTCTTCCACCTCCTCCTCCTCCCTTCCTCCTCCTTCCTCTGCCCCCTTCTTCTTTTCTCCCTTCCTCATTCCCCCTCCTTCTTTTCTCCCTTCCTCCTCTCCCTTCCTCCTCCCCTTCCTTTGCCCCTCCTCCTCCTCCTTTCTCCCCTTCCTACTCCTTTCTTCTCTCCTTCCACCACCCTCTTCCCTCTTCCTCTACCCCTTCCTCTTCCCCCTCCTCCTCTTCCTCCCCCTCTCCCTCCTCCTCTCTCCTCTTCTCCCCCTCCTCCCTCTTCTTCCCTCCACCCCCTCTTTAGGTATAGATCCCAAGGGATCTATATATATTATATATATATGTTATATATATTTTGATATTATCTCATTATTACAAAATTAATTCAGATCCTTGGAGGATGTTTTGAAATGCCTTCCAGAAATAACAAAACTGACAGACTAGTAAATCTTATTTCAGTGACACCTTAGTGAAAAGTCAGAAGAAATCAGTTGGATCTTTGTGGATGAAGAGTTCAACCCTAATAGTCATTCTGCTCCATGCCAAACCCCTCTGTATCCTCTCCTCCGGAATACAGCCGGTCACAGTGTTTAGGAAACTTGACCAAGCTCACAGAGTGAGTGAGTGATGGCCCCGAGATCCACACCCACATCTCCCTGACCTTCATATTTTTTCTTCCTCCCTTCTCCTCCTCTCCTCTCTAAAACTTTTGGAAAAATCATAGCTCATCTTTACATCTGTCATACTTGTGACAACTGTTCAGGCTTTCTCCAAGTCTAAAATTATAGAATTCTTTGAAGAAAAGTATTCATGCAATAAAACTTCACCAAATTAGGAGACCATCAGTGTTAATTAGCAAAAATTCCAGATTATAAAATGTCTCTAGATGTATGTTCTTTTTTTTTTTGAGTAAATATGTCAAGCTTATATAGCAACTAAAGGAAAGAACTGAAAATAGAAGTCTTTTTTGTTCTGCAATCTGATGACCACAGTAACCTTAAAAACAATTTGTTCTTCTACAGAAGTCAACATATATTTTCTACAGTCACCCCTTATTCACAATTCATCTGCTGAACAATCTTTAACAAGGAAAAAGGAAGCTCCCTCCTGACCCACGTCTGAATGTTCACAAATTATCATGTTAACAGAATCGGAATTAAGTGATTCTCCTTCATTTGCCATTTTTCCATTACTTTCAGTTTCTTCCTTTCTCCACATTAAAAAAAAAAAAACCACTTTTTGTGATATGTCGATATGTCTACCCATCACCTCGTCTTTTCAAAGCCCTGGAGATCCCCAGTCACTCTGGGAAAAGAAGAAACCCCTTATTAATCTGAGCTATTTTAGTGACAACACACCTGAATGTTTTAAGATAGACACCATCAGATCCAACATAATGCTGTCAGTTCTTCACGTTCAAACACTTCATCTTCAGAATATCATCTGCATGCCTTAGGGAAAAGCCCACATACTCCTGGAGGCATAAACCCTACCCTCTGGGAGGTGCTTTACCTGGGAAGAAGCCTGAATTCTCCAGTCAGCTTTCTGACCTCCTCAGCCTTCTCCCACAGCACAGCCTTGCACACAATTCCAGCTTTGGCCACGCTCTGCTAATTGATCTCTTTTCTATATTTATTTTTTGATGAGATGAGTAGAAATGGCAATTCATTGTAACAGTAGTAAGTTTTTTAAATCAATATGGAATCCCGCTGTGTGCTAATTTGGAGTAAATAACAAAGCAAATGGGACATGATCTTGGCTCCCAGAGAACTTGCAGTGAGGCAGAGGAAAACTGACCAAGGCCTGCCCTTGCTGGGACTTGTCCGAGCATCTTCTGCAGTGTCTCAGCAGTAGCATTCACTGGTTCTATGCAGTGGGTGCCCTGTGATGCCCACTGTATGGACTAAGGAGTGAATTACACCTGCATTACAAAGGACTCCAATACAAAACCCATCGTAGATAACTCCGTGAATTGTTAGTGAATGAACAAATGAGGGAATGAATAAAGGAAACAGTTTTTCACAATGGCAAGAGCATAAGTGTGAAATGGACCAGCCCACACCTGACTAGGTTGCTGTGAACTTGAGCAGCATGATTCATTCTGAGCCTCAGTTTCCCTTCATTCATGCGGCAGGAACTTTGTCCCTCAGAGTTGTTTAGGAAACCTATATGATGTATGTACAAATGTTTATTGAGTGCTGGCTGTGATCCAGGGTCTGAGGTAGGAACTGGGAGCACAGAAGTCCCCTTCATAGGGTTTAGTTTTCCCATTCAGTGGAACAAACCAGATAATAAATGAGCCAAGTTCAGTGGGCCATAGTAGATGCTCAAGAAATGAGCCACATTGGAGGCCAACTCAGGAGTTATGGCAGAAAGCTTTTTGTGACTTAGGGCATGAAGTTCAAGTTCAAATTGAACTTCAAAACTGGGCAGCATGAAGATCAGTGGCAAGAGCTTGCTGGGTGGAAGAAGTATGGTGAAAGGCAGAAGGTAGCTGGAACATTTAGGATGCTGTCCAGATGTAAGGGGTGATGGAAAATAAAGTCAGGGAGTTGTCGCTGGTCAGCTGTGGAGGGAGGCCTGATCCCCTGGGGTGTAATTTAATCCACTACTGGAGGCACTGAGGAGCCTAAAGGGGTTCACCGAGTAGGGACATTACAGAAGCCACTTTAAGGAGATGATGCAAGAACCTGCCCTCAGCCTGGCTTGAAGGTAGGGCAGACTGCAGACCACATTCCAAATAAGAACGCCTTTGAATTAGATCTCTTTGTGCTGCAAGTGATGGAAAACACAGCTCACCCCAGCTTATGGAAAGACATCAAGTATTGGCTCATGCCATCGACAGCATCCAGGTGTTCCAACGATGCCAGTTGGAATCCATCTTTCCTCATCTTTCAGCCTCGTTTCCCTCGGCATGACTTCACATTCAGACATCATCACAGGGCAGATGGCAGCAGCTCCACGGTGTCATCCCCAGAGCTCAGCAAGCCCCAGGAGAGAGTGGCTTAAACCACGGCCCCAACTGGAACCTCCAGTGAGGCCCGCATGGCCCAATTCGGCTAAGCCCATGGCCAAGAGGACACCGTGGTCCAATGGGTAAGGGCCTGAGTCAGGCATCTGCCTTCTGAGCCAGGTGTGGAGGAAACTTCATCTGCTTCATAGACTGAGAATATGGAACAGTGCAACAGAGTACAGAAGGGGCATTACTACAGCAGGAAAGGGCATTACTAGTGTGTCCGGAGTTTATTCCATCCAGTGGGTTTGTGGTCTCACTGACTTCAAGAATGGAGCCATGGACCTTCGCAGTGAATGTTACAGCACTTAAAGACAGGATGGACCCAAAGAGTGAGCAATAGCAAGGTTTATTGTGAAGAGTGACAGAACAAAGCTTCCACAGCGTGGAAGGGGATGGACTGGGTGGCCACTGCTGGCTGGGGTGGCCAGCTTTTATTCCCTTATTTGTCCCCTCCCATGTCCTATTTCTGTCCTATCAGAATGCCCTTTTCTCAATCCTCCCCATGATTGGTTACTTTTAGAATCCTGCTGATTGGTCCATTTTGCCAAGTGCTGATTTGTCCATTTTACACACCTCTTGCTAGCTACAGAGCACTGATTGGTGCATTTTTACAAAGTGCTGATTGGTTCATTTTAAAATCTCCTTGTATGACAGAAAAGTTCTCCAAGTCCCCACTCAACCCAGAAAGTCCAGCTGGCTTCACCTCTCACTGGGAGTCTGGAAACAGTGGTGTTAGGATGTTACTCACTGAGAGTACAGAAGGGGCGTTACTGAAGCAGGAAAGGGGGTTACTGGGAGTCTGGAAACAGTGCTGTTAGGGTGTTACTCAGTGAGAGTATGTAAGGTATTATTGGGGGCATGAAATCATGAAATGGTGACTGCAGAAGGGGTGTTACTGCAAGTCTAGAAATGGCGTTCCTGAGAGTATGTAAAAGTGCTTCTGAGAGTAAAGAAGGGGTGTTGCTGAAGGTCTGAAAGTGTTACTGAGAGTACAGGAGGGACATTGTTGAAAGCATGGAGGGTGCTACTGAGCACACCCCTTCTGCAGTCGCCTTTCCATGATTTCATGCTCTCAATAATAACTTACCTACTCTCAGTGAGTGACATCCTAGCAGCACTGTTTCCAGACTCCCAGTAACACACTTTCCTGCTTCACTAGCCCCTGCTCTGCACTCTCAGTGAGTGACACCCTAGCAGCACTGTTTCCAGACTCCCAGTAACGCCCTTTCCTGCTTCACTAGCGCCCCTTCTGTACTCTCTGGTGCACCGTTCCGTATTTTCAGTCTGTGGATCAGATGAAGTTTCCTCCACACCCAGCTCAGAAGGTGGACACCTGAATCAGTCCCTGCAGATACTAAATGTATGTTTTTGGGGAAAGTGACAGTAGTACTTAATTCTATCAGACAGCTCCTCCTTCCATACATTCTCCCATTGATGATCTTCCCAACAGCCTATGGCCATCCGCATTTTAGAGGAAACTGACCTGTCCGACACCATGTCTCCTTTAGCAGGTGGAGCTGGGACTCAAACCTAGGTCTTTGCAGTGCAGGCCACACCTTTTCCCTGCCTCTAGGGGATAACAAATACAAGAAATTCTCCCCATGCAAGAACAAATTCATCCATTCCTTCATCTCCTCTATAACATATATGGAATAAGTGGAGATATTAGCCTCCTATTGGCACTATAACAAACCACAAACTTAGTGGCTTCAAGCAACATGCATTTATTGTCTTACAGTTCTGGAGGTCAAAAGTTCAAGATGTGTCTCATTGAGCTCAAAATCAAGGCTGCATGTCTTCTGGAGGCTCCAGGGAAGAACTCTCCTTTTCTTTCCTTTTTCCATTCCTTTCCTTCCTTCCCTTTCCTGTTTTCCTTTCCCTTTTCCTTTTCTTCATTCTGCTCTCCTCGCTCCTTCTCCACTCCTCTCCTCTCCTCTCCTCTCCTCTCCTCTCCTCTCCTCCCCCCCCCTCTCCTCTCCTCTCCTCTCCTCTCCTCTCCTCTCCTCTCCTCTCCTCTTCTCTCCTCTCCTTTTCTATCCTCTTTTCCCAGATTCTGAAGGCCGCCTGCATTTGTCAGCCTGTGGCTCCTTCCATCTCAAAGCCAGGGGAGCTTTGCCCACACTGCGTCACTCTGACGCGACCCTCCTGCCTCCCTCTGTTAAGGACCCTTACGATTTCATCACGTTGCCTCCACCTGGACAGTCTAGGAGACTCCCCATCTCCAGATCCTTACCTTACTCACATCTACAAAGTCCCTTTTGCCATGCAAGGAGAAATATTCAGAGGTTCTGAGAATAGAACATCTTTAGGGGACCGTTTTTCTGCCTGCCACAGAGGGCAACTGATCTATTGTGCACGTAGGGGAAATGAGCATCCACTTACTGTGTTAGAGTAAAACTCATTCCTGTCCTCGTTTGGAATTCTCATGTGAACATGATGAGGATGCATCAGAAAAAGCCCATGTTGGGAAAGAACCCACACCTTTCCTGCCACTGCTCAACAAATGTCAAGGATTATAGATTGAATCACGCCCAAGGGCTCATGTCCAGCAACACCCAACCTCCACTGTGTGATGCCACTGTCGTACTGCAGCCAGGCCCTCACTCTTTGGCCAGAGCAGGCGGGAAGCCAGCATACACGAGGGACCCGGCTTCCTCCAGCCTTCAGCATCTGATGCATCTTGAGCACATTGTAGGTTCCTCCTGACTCCTTGGAACTCCATTTCTTTATCAGTCCCCATGACAAAGAGCATTGCTAAAAGGTAAGAACGTTCTGGTTTAATTTTTCATGAGGGCAAACATAAAAAATTCAAGCTAATACAACCCAAAGTGAGTATTCGGAGCGCCAACAAACCCTGACACCTGCCTCTCAAACAAACTCCACTGCGTCCTGAGTCCACCCCAAAATTGCTTCAGCCCTAATTGGAGCCAAGACTGCGCTGGGCAGCCAACTCAGGGCCGCCGGGGGCAAGGCAGGCGCATCCCCTATACAGGCGCTCGCGGGTCCAGGCGCTTGTTTATCAGAAGGTCACTCCTAATGGTTTTAATTTTAATTTTTTATGTTTTTCTTCATTAAAAATTTAAAAACTTTGTATTAGGGGTCGCATTAAAGAAATTCAGAAGAGTAAGGAACAGCCCCATCCTGCCTGGAGAGCTCAGCGCTGTCTGTGGCTTTTGTCTCTGGCTGAGGGTCTGGCTGGCTGGGGAGGTACAGTTCTATTTCACCCTGCTCAATGCTGCCACGATGCTGGGTCAGCCCCCGCTACGGACAGGGAAGGGTGGGCTGTTCTGTGTGCTTCCTTCATCCATCTTGCAGAATGGATTTTTTCTGATATTTCTTCCCAGAGAGCCCCTGTCCTTCTCTGCTGCCACACGACCTGAGAGGCTGGGGCCGGCACAGTCACACTTGTAGACCAAAGGCTCACAGGACCCTCAGCTGGGAGCCAAGGGACCTGTGTCAGTCTCAAGGCCAGTCAAGATGTTGGTTCTACATGAACAGGCTAAACTGATGACAAACCAGTCGGATTTGGGAAGGATGGTCTTTGAGATGCTTTCATGGAGAAAAGGGCACAGCATACTAGTGTCTCAAAATCAGAACTCCCTGGGAAGGCAACCTAAGGCAGACCTTAGAACACTGGGGTCGGACCACATCCGGTGACAGCCCCACAACAACATTTGCACTGCTTATCCTTCGGCGAAGGGATCCGTAGACTTTTGTCAGTGCATTCTCTCATTCATTGAGCAAATAGCCACAGACCATTGCTTCAGGTCATGCCCTGTGCTTGGCTTTCGGGGCACAGTAATAAGGACACAGCCCCATTCCATCAAGATTCCCAGCCCCTCACATGGATGATTCAGAACCCAATGGGCAGAGGGATTTACATGCTGCGGCAGCATCTCACTCAGGGGAGAGGTGGCTTCCCAGGGGAGATGATGTGGAGGCAGAAACCTGAGGATGGATGCAGGACAAAGAGTGGACAGAAGACTGCTCCAGGCAGAGGGACAAACCTTTCAGAGTCCTAAAAAGGAGAGTCACCATGGGTTGTTCTGGGAACTGTGTGTGTTTAGGAGACGGGAAGAGGTCAGAGAATTTCCTGGAAATCGGGGACAGAGCCAGGTGACTGTGGCTGTGTAGACTCTTTAAAGAATCTGGCATGCTAAGAGGAAGGGGGACCCCCTAGAAGTTACTTCTTCCACATGTAATAGAAGTACATCCATTTCAATTGTGACTTCACTACATTCTGACATATATACACCTGTGCAACCACCACAATTAAAGCATAAAGAGTTTGCACTGCCCCCCAAATCTCCTTGGTGCCCATTCCATCCAACCCACCCCTTCCCGAGTTCCAGCAACCACAAACCTGCTTCTGTCTCCATGGATCAGAGGTGTCACTTCTAGAATTTCAAAGGAATGGAATGCAGTGTGCACTTTTTTGTGACAGGCTGCTCCCTTTGATATCACAATTCAGATTCAATCATGTCATTGTGTGCATGCATTTTTTTCATTGCCGAGCAGTATTCCATGGTGTGGATGTGCCATAGCTATTTAACCATTCATCCGTTTGTAGACATATGGGTTATTTCTGTTTTGAGGCCTACAATGAATAAGGCTGGTAGAATATTTGTGTGCAAGTCTTTGCATGAACATATGTCTTTTATTTCTGTAGGCTACGAGTGGAATGGCTAAGTCATATGGTAGATGTATGTTTAACTTTGTAAGAAACTAACACACTCCCCAGAGGCATTTAAGCAGAGGCATGAAATGATATTTCAGAAGGTTTCTGGCTGCAGTGTGAAGACAGAATTGGTAAGGAGGGAATATGGAATTGAATGCTGCAGTCAGTTAGGAGATTATAACTTGCCCTCAAGAAAAAAATGACATGGATCTGACAAAGGGAAGGACAATGAGGTGTAGAAGTAGGTCAGTGGGGAGTAAGAGGAGCTAGGGTTGGCAGGATCAGGTGGCCAGGTGGAGGTGGGTGGGGGGATGGGGCAAAGATGCTTCGGACAGTGATGATCTTGGAGGGGGTTGGGTCATCCACCAGTTTAGAGAAAGCAGGAGTGTGTTTAGGAAGGTGAAGAGTTTGGCTGTGGACACAGTGAGTGAAATAGGCAAAATAAATCCAAAATACCTGGGCGTCCTTACAGGAAGCTTCTAGAGGAGCTCCAGAGGGATGTGTTTCTAAGGCATCAACATTTATCAATCGTTGAAGCTACTGAGGAAATGCATGCCCAGTTTATCCTTTGTAGAATATCTGCTCGAGAGCTCCAGGAGAGACAACAATGAGATTTGGCAAATTTGCCATGAATTTGATTCTCTAGAGACATGAAAGGAACACGATTACAATTTGAGAATGACCCTCAGAAGTAAGTTAATTGGTGTACAATTATCAATTAGAGGAGAGAGGCTACTTGCATACATTGATGTGTGATGGAATTAAACACCATACTAACCCAAATGTTACTCCAACTGTCCTCATTGCCACCTCCTGACAGTGGCAAGGGGTGGCAACAATGAACAGCTGGCTATGAAGAGAAATGTGCCCTGCATCCCATAAATGTAAAACACACAAGGGTTTTCTTCATTCTGCATGGTCAGTTTCTTAGTAACAACAGTTTGCTTTTTGTGTGGTGTTGTAGCTAAGCTCAGAGAATGCCCTTCTCATTCTGTGTTACTTACCCAAGTTCCTGAGGGAGGGAATATTTGCAGGAGTGTTGAAAATTATCTGCCTCTAAACAATAGGATCTCACAGCTCACTCAAGCCCTGGAGCATGTTGAGTGCCCTGGGTGGGAATAATCCTCTGTTCAGAGAAAGAGGTGGGCATGATTTATTTATTCCAAGATGTGAGAAAGCATATGGCTGAGATGAAAGAGAGGCAAGACCCCTACACACTTCAAAGAGGGAAACTTCCAGGGCCAAGGATAGAAAACAGTGAGACAACAATAACAAAAACCATATGTGTGTCCACAGAGAGGGCTCAGCTAGGGAGCCGGAAAATTGCACAGTGACAGAAAGCATGAAAAAGTGAATTAGAGCTGCATGCACTAAAATATCACTCGTGAACACATTAGAAAATATTTTAGATATAAGAAAAGGGTATGAAGAATAACATGGTGAATACCCATGAACCACACCCAGCACACAAATTAAACTTTGTACAATGCATTTGAAGAGATTCTCTGTTGATGTATTTGTAATAGTATTAAGGAGAAGCTAAGCGGGTACTGAGTAGATGTTAAATTTAGAACTCACCCTCAGCTCCTCTTGCTTCCCCTGGATTTTTCTTGATGGTGATGATCTCAAGGACCTTGCCTACTCCCTCTCCTCCTCAGCGGCAAGCAGCCTAGGCAGTCACACAGGGCCCAAGCTCAGAAGGGCCCACACTTGGTTTAATGCTTTACTGTCAACACATTGAAACTGCTAACAATATTTAGGCAATGGATCTCACATTTCATTTTGCATAAATTATGAAGCTAGGCCCCTCCAGATGTGTATCTAAGTGTCTTTCTCCAGCACAACACAGTGGTTCCTAGGAGATTCCAAGGCTGTTGCCTATACTGGATTGAGCTGTGCCCCAAAGTTCATATGCTCGGGCTCTAACCTGCAGTACTTCACACTGTGACTTTATTTAGAAATAGGCTCATGGCAGATGGAATTCATAAAGATGAGTTTGTATAGAGTGAGACGGGTCCCTAATGCAATATGACTGGTGCCCTTAGAAAATGGGAAATTTGGACACTGGTACATACATAGAGAGAATACCCAGTGAAGGTGAAGACAGAGATCGGGGTAGCATTTCTACAAGTGAAGGAAGGCCAAGGTTTGCCAGCAAACTGCAAGATGCTAGGATAGGAGCCTGGAATCACAGACCCACCCCTAACAGCTTCAGAGGGAGCGCGATCCCGTTGACACCTTCATCTCAGATTTCTGGCCTCCAGAACTATGAGACAATCCTTTTCTGCTGTTTAAGCCCTGCCAGTTAGTGGTATTTTGCTACAGCAGTCCCAGGAAACTCATACCCTGCCTTTCATTCCTGACCAATCCCAGCTCCTCCTCTCAAGCTCTCAGGGCTCTGTTTGTCACCAGAGGTGACAGCTGAGGAAGTCAGGGACAGTGGTGAAGTCCTGAGACCTATCAAGCCCTCTTAGAGTTTTGTTGGGTTCATAGCACCATGTCCGTGAGATAGTGGGTGTCCCTCCCATGCACGTAACAGCATGGGCCTTTGAAACGATGACTTACCATGCGGGACATTGCTGTGAATTCAGACCTGGACTTGTCTCAGCCCCTGAGTCTTGCCTGTCTGTGACCTTCTGTCAGATTGAGCCCTTTTCCATAACTCCACCTTCACCACTGCTCAGGCTTTCAGCTCCTGCTCTGCTCTGCTGACTTGGCTTCTGTCCCCAGCTCATTGCATGGATTTTTGCATTCTGCTTTCAGGATTCCTGTCCAAATTGACCCTTAGCCACTCCTGTTTCTGGCTGATTTGCTCGTCACCTCTCTGGTAGCTTCCAGGGACCTTGTCCACTGCAGGATCTGAGATAATACCAGCTGTCGGGTGTTCCAGGTCATCGGGTGCTAAGGTTGCACAGTGTGTTCACTGGGACCTCTGGGGACAATTTCTCACTGTGACTGTCTTCCTCAAACTGTGGCTCCAGTGGCAAGAATTTCAGACACAGTGTTAGCAAGCAGAGAGAGCATTGCAGCAAGGTTGTCTCTGGCAACCTCGCACCTGTGTGGGCCTGTGCACCAAGTGTGGCCTGGATCAGAGCAAGATGAGTGTTTACCAAGGACAACCCCAGGGGGAATCATAACTATAGCCAACAAGGGGGCAGAAATGCAGTGGGACCAGGAACCAGAAGAGGAAGTGGAACAGACCAGCCTGGAATCAGATAGGATGAGAGAAACTGGATCAGTCCCTGGGAAGGTTCCAGAAGCTGGATTTTACAAGGTGACAGCTCCAGGATGTGGAAATCAAGGGATTTCCCATAGGACCCCTACTACGCAGGCCAAAGAGGAGGCGTTTGAGGGCCAGACCATGGGGTGCTTTCCTCCCACTTCGATCACTGTGCACAGCCAGACTTCCAACAGCTATCAGAGCAGGGACACTCAAACTGTTCCTTTTGGTGTTGTGGTTTCTTCCCTTCTTGCAGAAAGCTCTTCTAATCGAGAGCACTACTGGCCCGACACTGGTTTCCACCAAATTCTTTTTGATGTCAGTCATAAAAGTTAGGTGGGAGGGCAGACCTCCAGGAGCACTTGGAGAGATATGGGAAAACTCCATTGCCTACTCATAATAAAATATCATTGTTTGAATCATTTAGAGGCTTCTGGAATCATAATTTTAGATGATATTTCCTTTTACTTATTGCAATTAAGCCTAGGACTAAATTGAAAACCTAGTCACCTTAAAGAAATATTCAAAGTTAATGTGGCTATGTATTCATTATCTTTATTCCTATCTATTCTCTCCACTGATACCAGCTTTGATATTAGGTAACCCCTATCTGAGGAAGAGACGTGCCTCTGTGGCCCCTCATCCCTTTAATGTGTATTCCTAACAGTTCTGGATGACAGGAGAACTCTGAGGACCAAATGCTAAGCCAAAGGCATAGTTACTTGTAATCAAAGTGAACGTAACCAGGTCCCACAACAAATATACCAAAGGAGCTCATTTCAAAATATATTTGTTTACCCATCCATTAGAATGACTGAAATAAATGAAAAACAAACTATCAATTGTTGGTGAAGATATGGAGCAACAAGAGCTCTCATTTGCTGCTGATGGGGATGCAAAACAGTACAGCCACATTGAAAGACATGTCGACAATTTCTTACAAAGCTAAATGTAGTCTTATAAGGTCCAGCAATCATGCTCTTAGGTATTTATATAGCTGATTTGAAACTCATGTCCACATAAAAATCTGTGGGTAAATGCCTCTAGCAACTTTCTTCATATCACCATCTGGTAGCGACCAGACTGTCCATCTGTAGGTGATTGCAAAACAAACTGTGGTGCGTTCATTAAGTAGAATACTACTCTTTAATAAAGAATGATATAGCCAGCCACACAAAGACATGGATGAACCTTGAATGTATTTTTCTAAGTGCAAAAAGCAAATGTCAAAGGCTGCATACTATATGCTTCCAATTATATGTCATTCTGGAAAAGGCAAAACTACAAAGATGATAAACAGATCTGTGGTTGCCAGGGTTTGAGAGGAAGTTGGTTAAATAGGTGAACCTGGGAAATTTTTTATTTTTCTTTTTTTTTTGAGACAGAGTCTTACTCTGTTGCCAGGCTGGAGTGCAGTGGCATGATCTCGGCTCACTGCAACCTCCACCTCCTTGGTTCAAGTGATTCTTGTGCCTCAGCCTGCTGAGTAGCTGGGGCTACAGGTGCCTGCCACCACGCCCAGCTAATTTTTGTATTTTTAGTAGAGATGGGGTTTCACCATGTTGGTCAGGATGGTCTCAATCTCTTGACCTCGTGATCTGCCTGCCTCAGCTTCCCAAAGTGCTAGGACTACTGACATGAGCCACCACACCCAGCCAAACCTAGGAAATTATTTATAGCAGTTAACCTAGTCGGAATTATAGTATAATGACACTATGCATTTGTCAAAACCCACATTACCATAAGGTTCACTGTAGAGCACCTTAATGTAAACACATTTTTAAAAATAATTTAGGAGGTTAGAGGGAGTAAGGACAGAATGTTGAATGTGACATAAGGATATAACTGCATTGCAGATGTATGACACAACCTCATTGAAGGTGCTGGGGGAAAAGGTGCCAACCTAAATAACTCTGGAATTGAGTATAGTGTGCAGACTACATGCAAAGGGAACTGCACATAGAATTGTATGCTAGTTGTTAATGTTCTTTCTCTCAGGGTTGTGGGTTAACAGTTCTGACACTCTTCTATGTGCATGCTGGAGTTGAATAAGTAAATGGAAAGCGGATGGTAGGAGCCAGATTTCTCACTGCTGGAGTGAAAATTTACAGAAAAGCAAGGGGAGGACGCTGGAATAATCCACATGGTAATGAATTAGAGTTGCAGACATGAGTATGAATTCATGTTTGGATAATGTAAAGGAAGATGATTATATATAAAAATATTTCTATATATGTATACACAAGATTAACATAAACACGTATATTTCCTAACACTGTCAGGTGAGAGGGCCTGGAAGCAGTAACATCTTAGTGGTGATGAGCACATCTAGTCTCCTGATTTCTAATCCAAAAAAGGAATAAATACATAAATAGAGGAGAATACATAAATCGCCTATGCGGTGATTTGACAGCCGTCGTCTCTGGGTATTTAAGAACACTCGTTGAAGAACTCAGAGAAACTCTGCTTGGAAGTATGTTTTCAGCATAGAATGCTTTTCTTAGGCTGCATGGACTGCTAGCGCTGCATCCAGTGGAAATCTCTTCAAAACTTTCATCTTCACTGTGTTGGAGCAATGATGAAACAGATGAAACCAGGGTGCTGACAGTCCACAGCTTCTTGCTAAGGTTTTCCAAGTTCTGTCCCTAGTTGTCATCTTCATAATTTTACCTCAAGCTTTCTAGGTTTTATTTCTAAGTTGTTTATGCCTTAAGGAACCTCTTCAAATATTAGAATTTCTGACTGAAATTTTCCAGGACACACAGTCTATCTTTTGCGTACCTCCTCTCTATTTCATTCTAGCGCTACTGCCCTTAAGCCCTCCTGAATTCCCATAAAAATGTGTCTTGTATCTAATATCGTGCAGACAGTCTGCTGTGTCAGAGACACAGTGTCAACCGGAAGTGTGCTGCCCTCAAGGATCTCATGATCTGCTTGAGAAAATACACTAGACACACAATTAATCAGCATGTAATAAGACAGGCAAAACCAATAAGTATTTCACAAACTGCCACAGGAACATGGAAAATGGAAAGAGGAGCCTTGAGGAGTGAATGTTTGTTGACTTTGTGCTGGCCTCTGACAGCTGCCTTGGGGAAATGTCTTCGGCCAGCTTCATGGGATTCATCTGAGGCTCTGCATTTCCTCCCACTGGGATCATCGCACACTCCACCCCAGCAGATCTGAGCATCCTCATCCCTTGGGCACTGTAACTGGTTTAGGGATAGAGACATGATAAATGGGTCCATCAGAGCCTGTTGGGGATTCATATAGCTATCATGAAGGAAAACCATCTCTCTGCTTCCAGGACCATCAGTGCTAAGCAACATGGAAGCCTGGAGCAGCAGGGCCCATCTTTGCTTCCATTTGCAGACAATCTACCTGAGAATCAAACCAACAGAAAAGGCAGCAGGAATGAGGAGACGGACAGACCAATGCCTGGAACAGTGTTTGAGCTCCTGGATTCAGCCATGCCTGGAGGGAGCCCTACTTCTTAGCCTCCCATTTACATGAGTCAATAAATGACCTTCTTTGCTTAAGCAACTCCCACTAAGCCAAAGCCTGGGCCAGTCCCTCCCATGTGTGTAATGGAATTCCAGCTGGCTGTTGCTCTCCCAGCCCATCTTATTACATGAAGCTGCTCAATAATTGTAGAATTAATTAACCTAAAGAAACACTCAGATTATTTTTACTAAAAAAATCAGAAAACTTTTAAGGCTACTGAATGAACTATGACATTCTTAGCCTGATAAGCCTTCTAGGATCTAAGCAAACCTACTCCTTTCGTATATTGCATGATTCCACAGAAGAGGAAATACTCCTAATTTTCCCAATCATGCCTCATTCTTTCTTACCCAGGAGCCGCTGTTCTTGCTGTCACTGCATTCAAATCCACCCTTCCATCTGTTCCTGCATCCCCCGCACCAGCCTTACTTCCCAGGTGCAATAGCCCTCTTCATTCTGGAAGCTTCCTTCACGTTTCTTACAGCACAGTCCTACCACCCCTCGCATGATGTTTGTTTAGACAGATATTCTCTTCTTCTTCACTGAACTGTGATCTTCCTGAGAAAAGGGTTTCAGTGCAATCCTGAGTCACCTTTGTATTCCTGAAAAAATCTGGAATACTTCCTTGTGTACCATAGTACTTCCATAAAAGACTGACAGACGGAGGAGTGAACAAATGAACAAAAGAGGGATTATTTTGGGTGCACATCAATGATACTAATTGTCTGGATAAGAGGGAGAACAGGAAACGGCCCCTGTTTCCTCTTTCTTCCTTTGTGGCCATCACAAACCAGAATAACTATCAAGAGCGTGAAGACATTCTTCACTTCTGGTTTTTTTTTTTTTTTTGAACAGTTGTTAAAACTTCAGCGGCAATTTCCAGCCCAGGCTGCCAGGGGAAAAGGCAAAACAATCTTTTCTGCATAGTAGAAGACACAGCTGGCTGACCCTGTAGTTTACACTAAGCCCAAATGCTTATGTGATCTCGGCGATTATTTTCTGTTTGGGATCCCACATTGCTTAGTGATATTGGAGCATGATGTGGGTAGGGATGCATGGTTGGGTAACTTTGAGTCTAGTATAAGAGCTATTTCTTTGTCATGAAAGTTTCCATGAAGTTCCATGTAATATTTTTAAAATCAGCCATTAGCACTTGTTGTCTTATTCTTATGTTTGTTGTTGTTTTACTGCCAAGTCTTCGGCCAACCAGAGCATGCCTTAGTTTTCTCCTATATAAAATGGGCGTGGTGATAGTGACTGCCACATCGGGTTGCTTGAAGATTAAATGAGTTAATACATATAAAGATTTAGAACAGAGGTTAACACCTAGTAAGTGCACACCAACCACTTACTAATTTTCAAATCATTATCATTAATGTGGGCATGATGGTGGAGGACCCAGATCCTGGAGGGCCCCCTACAACTGTTTGTGGAATGAGAGTATGCTTGCTGGAAAAAGGCATGGGGTATCTGTTGTTGGGGAGGGCTGAGGCAGTGGTGAAGGAGGCAGCCCTGAGGTTTGGAAGGCAGATGGACACAGGGCTCCCACTTCATATGTGTGCCAGTTTGGAGCAAGGTCAGCTTTCTGGCATCCCAGCATCTTGGCACCCTACACCCTGGATCAAGATCAGGCAAAGCTGGGGCAGGACAGGCGACAGGGTGAAAGGGCCATAGGAGAGCCTCACAGCTTCCAAACCTTCCTTCCAAACCCCTCTATGCTCATGAAGGGCTGACGTCACTTCCACTCATCCTGACCCCTGCCTTGGGGAGCAGTAGCCAGTGAGCCTGCTGTGCTTTGGGAGCCCCCAACCCCAATTCTAAGCTGTGTGTTTTGGCTATCACTGGCTCCAACCCTAAACAGAGAAGCCTGCTTTAAGAGGCACAGCAGTGAGGGCTCTTGGAGAACAGAACCAGTTGGAGGCAGCTGAAAGGCGGGATTTTTATGAGGACATAGTGAGAATCATGAAAGCCAGCTGCCTGGAGACAGCAGAAGCAGGCCTCTGGGCAGCACACGAGCTGGCACCAGGAGGCCCTTCTCATCCCTGCTCCTCTCCACACAGTAGCTTCTTCCTTTCCCTGGATGTGAGTTCCTGATAGAATGTGTTTATTTATTGATTCATTTCATTAACTTTTATTTTAGGTTCAGGGGTACATGTATAGGTTTGTTATATAGGTAAATTGCATGTCACAGAGGTTTAGAGTACAGATTATTTTGTCACCCAAGTAATGAGCATAGTACCCAGTAGGTAGTTTTTGATCCTCATCCTCCTCCCAACCTCCATTCTCCAGTAGGCCCCGGTGTCTGTAGTTCCCCTCTTTGCATCCATATGTACTTGAGGTTTAGCTCCCACTTCCAAGTGAGAACATGTGGTATCTGGTTTTCTGTTCCTGCATTGGTTTGCTTAGGATAGGGGCCTTCAGCTCCATCCACACTGCTGCGAAGGGCTTGCATTTATCCAGGCTCAAAAGGCAGCTCATTGCCTCCCACTCTGCATTACAAATTCCCAAAGGAAGAGAATGCCATTCACCCAGTTGGCTTTAGGTGTCTTCACTGATCCGATCCCTTCTGACCTCTGAGGGTTTATCCTTATGGGTCAGGAAGGAAGAGGGGCCATTTAAAAAAAACAGTTCCCCAAAATATTGATTTCCCATCAGCCAAGGGCACAGGAAGAAACCAGGATTTCCTATAGGACCTTTAAGGTCTCCTTATCCTTAAGCTTCTGTGTTTCCAGTCAACACGGCTAGGACTTCACTTCTCAGCAGCATCCTGGATTCCCCAGGCAATGACAAATGCACCCCCAACCAGAGCCAGGTCAAACTGCTGAAGAAAAACCATTCCTAGGAAAAGGCGCACATTCATGGCCAATTTGTATGACACCTGGAGGAGAAACAGCCGTGGAGAAGGTAAAACTCCAGGCTGCACCTCTTCTTTCTGCTGTGGTTGATTGGAAAGGACAGCACTGTCTGATGGGATTTACTGTTTTGCCTCTTTGGACCTGAAAGTTTGTTTTGTGCTTGCAAATCTGGACCCACTGTCACCTTGTAAAACCCTCCCTCTGAAACCTTGAATGACAAGAAGATTAATGAAAACTGGCACCTGCTCACTCCCTTTCTGCATTGTCACCCACCCTGAGGGAGATGCAGATCTGATGATTTGGAAAAGGTTCTCGGGGATTTGGCCACAGTCTCCCTTCAGATTCGGCAGTCCTGGAGTGTGAGAGTGGTCAGAGTCGAGCCTGGAGTTTTAGAAGAATTACTTAGCTCTAAAGTGCCGAAGCCCACAAACTGGTATGGTGCTTCTCCAACATTAGGAAATATGGTGTCCTTTTTTTGTGGTGGGGGGAGGGGTATTAAAGAGGCAGTGATTTAAATAATTGAAATTTGGAGCTCAGCGTGACTGTGAGACGAGACGTCATTTATTTTAAAAAATCAGAAGTGTGTCTGTTCTCTCTGCAGAGAGCTGCCTGGATTCCTTTCCTGAACCGCCTGCTTGGCCACACCTCCCGACGTCCTGTGCTGAGCTGAGTGAAAACTCCATGCTGGGAGAAAAAATGCATAAGGAAAGAGGTTGGTCTAAGGACGGGTTTCTATTTGTTTTGTAGTTTTCTGGGGGTAAAACAAATTACATTGCCATAGAAACTTCATTTTCTATATATTTTTCAAGAAGTTTCTCAGTAGATTTAGAAACTGTACAAAGATAAGAGCAGACACAGTAGCACAATTTAAGCAGAGTTCAATAGAATCTGATTTATACTCATGATCCCAGAGACCAGAGCATGTATTAATAAACCATCTCTAGGGGAAACCCACGTTAACATTCCAAAACTTATCCCAGGTTGAATCTTCTGCTATATATCGTCGGACATTAAAATTCCCTGAAGAAGTTCAGGCTGCAATTTTGCTTTGCAGAAAGTTGGATAATATCACGTCCTCTGGCTCATTTCTCAGCAAGTAAAGATGCAGACACCGGGAGACGTCTCTGGGCTAAAAAACAGTGAGGCATGCTGCTGGTTTCCATGTTGGTGTTGGCTCCAGACATGGCAAGGTTTATCTTGCCTCTGGTGGCCTATGTCTGCAGCCAGGATGGTCACCTGTTAAAATGCATGCAGTGTGCTCAGGTACATCACTTCGAACAGCCTTCTTTCACGAACGGCTATGATGCACAGGTAATTGGCAACATGTAATTGCTCAACACCATCATTTTCAGGTAATGAATCTATTTTTTTAATAGCTCACTAAGACATGACATAAAAAACAATGTTCTCTTCCCACAATCATGCAATTGGTCCTAACATGCATATGAATGGGTACATTGCCACATGATATGATAGAATTTTTTAATCTTGCCTGCTATGCTTGAAGGAGCTGAGAAATGCTTCACAGCAAAGGCAAGAATGTGTTTGAAGAGGAGGAAGCATGCTTTATTTCCTGTCTAAAAAGATCCTTCTCCATCTACTTCATCAAAGAGATGATTATTTTAATCCAGATGATCAACAGCACAGGGAGAAACCACCCCTGCTTCTTCACAGAGCATAAGGGTCACTTCGAGGAGGTCACTAGACCTTTGTAAGCCTCAGTCTTGACACTGGCCATGTGGAGATCAAAATCATCGAAGAACGTCAAGGAGGAAGGCTGTCCAGAGCTAGTCCTGACATTCCATAAAGGTCACCTTCCCAGCCCCGCCTCACCTCAGAATGAGCGTGATCTCAAAATAAAAGGCACTCATTTAATTTGAATGCATTTTTATTAACGCAGTCTTATAATATTGTTCAAAACATTTCACATTGTGTTCTTTTAAATTAACTTTTTGTTTTAGATTAATTTTAGGTTTATAGGCTTATTATAAAGATAATACAAAAAATTCCCATAAACCACACACCCTCTTATCTCTATCCACATCTTACATTAGTATGGTATGTTAGTCAATAAACCTACCAGTAAACTAATGTTGATGAATTATTATTAATTCATGTATAGACTGTATTCAAATTTCCTTCATGTTTCCCTAATGTTTACTTTCTGTTCCAGGATCCCACCCGGGATTCCATGCTACATTTAGTTGTTGTGTCTCCAGCTCCTCTGGGCCATGGAAGTTTCTCGTACTCTCCTTGTTTTTGATGACCTTCACAGTTTTGAGATGTATTGTCCAGATATTTGATGGAGTGCCC
Source organism: Hylobates moloch (assembly GCF_009828535.3). Taxonomy (NCBI): domain Eukaryota; kingdom Metazoa; phylum Chordata; class Mammalia; order Primates; family Hylobatidae; genus Hylobates; species Hylobates moloch. Next base: position 709,943 of record NW_026652307.1, on the reverse strand, counting down.
CTCAAGGGGGATTTGTCTTATGTTTTTGTCATGGTTGGGCTAAGGTTCTCAGTTCTGGGGAGGAAGAGCACAGGGGGGAAGTGCCATTCTTGTCACCTTCTGTCCAGGGTGTGTCGTACCAGTGTGACTTAAGCGGCTGATGTTGACCTTGGTCACCTGGCTCAAGGTGGTGTCAGGGCTCTCCCTTGCACTTTCACGTTCTCCCCATTTCCACACTGCACTCTGTGTCCACGCTCCGAGGTGGGAGTTAGCGCCACCTCCCAGAGAGTGGGCTATCTAAAAAGATTATCTAGAATTCTTCTGCAAAGGAGATTTGTGTCTTCTCCCCCATCTATTTGTGTATCCAACATTCATTTATATCACTAATGGGCCACAGATGTTTATTTTATATTTTGGATTATAATCCAATACACTTTATTTATTTTGTTTTTCCAATTATTCCAGCTTCAGCTGTTGGAGCATCTTCAGTGGCTCCTGTGTCCTTTTGCCATAACCCCATCATTGAAACTGGAGGTTCTGTTGTTGTTGTTTTGGAACATTCTTACTTCCAAGATCTACAGGATGCTCCAGGCTCATCTTGTCCGTTTCTTGCCCCAGTCCCAGAATCAGCCATTTTTCTAAGAACCCCAGGAGAAGAGTAGTAGAAATATTTGGAGAATATTAGAATTCCAGTTGTGCTTTATTTCTGGAGAAAACTTCCAGCCTCTGGACCACATAGTATTTTGGTTGATTCTCACTAAAAGTTTAGGAGGTAGGCATTCTCATTAACCCCAGGTTACAGATAAAATGTGTAGATGGGTCTGGTTAGGATGTGGTGGAGACAGAAATGAGACGCAGATGGATGCAGCTCCTCACTGCCCCCTGACGATTCCAGTGTCCTCTCTGTTGCATTCCCCTTCGTTCCTTCTGGTGCAGCGGCTGCAGAAGCGGACATAGCATGGTACTAGAATGGATGTGAGAACAACCACAGTGCTGGTGTGGCCGTGGGTGCTGAGGTCACTATGGGTTGCAGATTGTGATACAGGTCGGTGACCATTCCCTGGCCCTGGTTGACCAGGTTACTGTGACCTAACAACCTCCGACACATCTTCTAACCTTTCACGTCAGATGTGCTCTTGGAGGACAGGTTGCCATCCTAAGAGCTTTCACCGTCACAGACTGCCCACCTGCCTGCCCATCGCCCTGCAGGCATGGCCAGCTGCTGGCACAACGGCCACTGCAGAAGCCCTCACTTGGATCTGAACGTTTCTCCCCCCATGTTCAGTTAAATTAACTCAACTAGTAACAAGGGGTTTGCACTTTGTATTCCAGGGAAGGTGGATTAGAGTCATTTCCATTAGCTCTACTTGAAGCCCTAAAGGGAAATTTAATTCGTACCCCAAAACACTGCTACATTCTGAAGTCAGCAGCGTGATTTGAGAGAAAGGTGAGATATGGCGGTTTAAAAATGGGTCCATTTTTTCCTGAGAGAAGAAGCTGGTTTTAGCCTTTCGATTTGAAAATATTCTAACACCATTGTATTGGGGAAATTGTTTCAACTTAAAAAAATACTAGTTCCAAAAGAACCCCTGAAACCCCAGCATTTATACTTAGGCTCCAACTTGCCTAGGCCCTTCACTGGGATCCAGGGCACTGTGTCCACCATCAGGGTAGAGCCCCTTGCCTGGGTGTCCGGGCAGAGCCCCTTGCCT
>NW_026652307.1:641471-708242 GCF_009828535.3 Hylobates moloch | reverse complement strand
CCGGGCAGAGCCCCTTGTCTGGGTGTCCGGGCAGAGCCCCTTGTCTGAGTGGCTGGGCAAAGCCCCTTGCCTGGGTGCCTGGGCAGAGCCCCCTCTGTGGGTGTCCAGGCAGAGCCCCTTGCCTGGTTGTCCTTGCAGAGCTCCTTGCCTGGGTGTCTGGGCAGAGCTCTTCGCCTGGATGGCAGGGCTGTTCCTCCTTACTGACTGCTTTGTACAAGGTGCCTTGTCATCAACTTGCATCCAAAGGGGAATGGGGATGTTCCCCTGAACCATGCACAGTCACCTACAGGCAGAGAGAGAAGGTGCCTAATGACATGTTGTTAGGGAAAATAGCTAACATGTGCCTTGGAATATCTAATTTCTTATGAAATGGAGCTATTTCTTTCTTCACTGCCTCTACTGAGATAAAATAAAGGGGCCCCGGCATTGCCAAGGGAAGAGCAGAACAATCTGTGCAAACATTTCATTTGTATAAATAGCTTCCCTTATGACATGGGTACCATTTGGGATTATTTTTAAGACAATAAAAGGTAGTTCGTCGCTGTTTTTCTGTTGTTTGCTCATTTTGAAACAAAAATTTAGAGTAAGGAAAGGGAAATAGAAAGATAAATAAGAAAATCTGAGCAAAAACAAAGAAGAAAGAGATAAAATACACCAGACAAAACCACTGTGTATTCTTGACTTAAACAAATAAGGCAATTGCATAAGCTTTGAGGTATGAAGAGTCAACCAGAATTATAAAACCTCAAAAATTGGGCCAGGCACGGTGGCTCATGCCTGTAATCCCAGCACTTTGGGAGGCTGAGGTGAGAGGATTACCTGAGGTCAGGAGTTCAAGACGAGCCTGGCCAACATGACGAAACCCCATCTCTACTAAAAATACAAAAGTTAGCTGGGCGTGGTGGCACACACCTGTAGTCCCAGTTACTCTGGAAACTGTGCCAGGGGAATCACTTGAATCCAGGAGGCGAAGGTTGCAGTGAGCCGAGATTGTGCCACTGTACTCCAGCCTAGGTAACAGAGCAAGACCCTGTCTCAAAAAAAAAAAAATTTAAAAAATCCCTCAAAAATTGGAAGATCAACACAAAAACAAGTAAACCACCAAAGTCTGGTGAGAATTTCTATGTCTTGGGCACTCCAAATGCCAATGGACGAAGAAGGTGTAATTGATGATTGATCAACAGGAAAGGCTCAAGTGGGCAGAGGCCCTTAAAATTCTTCTAAGCACTCCATTTTTTAATGCTTAGTTCTTATTGCCTAGGTTTCCCAGTGAGATAGTTCACAGGCTCCTAATCTACACACCCCAACGGCTGAGACTCTTCCAGCAAAGCCAAGGGTGCAGGTTTCCTAAGGGAGACTTGATCCCAGAACCCAGTGCAATGGGAATAAGCGTCTGCCCAGCTGACAGGAAATGCCCTCCCTCAACTTTCACTGTCTCATTGGGCCCCTGGACCCCACTGTACAGGTCATCTACCCTGCAGAATGTTTCTCCAATGTTGGTGGCTTAAAACAGTCATTTTTTCTCTCTTGGTTTCTGTGGGTCATAGGCTCAAGCGTGGCTCATCTGGGTCCTCTGTTCAGGGTCTTATCAGGCAGAAATCAAGACATGGGCGGGGCTGTCTCATCCAAAGCTTACGGTCCAATTCTAAGCACAGGTAGTTGTCGGCAGAATCATTCCTTGCAGCTGTGAAAGCCATGGTGATTTATATCTTCAAGTACAGGAGGAGGAAGTCTCTGATGTTGTGAAGCTCTTTGATTTTGTCCATCTCTGACCTTTAGAGTTTCTTTTTCTAAAAGACTCCTTTGATTAGATCAGGCCCTTCTAGGATAAGCTGAACTCAAAGTCATGTGATTAGGGATCTTAATTTCATCATTTGAAAAATTCCACCTTTGCCATGTGACATAGCCTAATCACAGGAGTGACATCTCATCATAGTAACAGGTCCCATGTTCTCTCAGATGGAGGGGGTCACACAGGGCATGTTCACCAGGGGTACGAACCTTGGAGACCGTCTTAGAATTCTGCCATGACAGCTACCAAAGCTAGATCAGCTTCTAAGGCTGCTGCTAAGAGCATGAGTATTTATTTCTCCAAAGAAAGCACAGTGCAGCCATTACCTAAGGACAAGGAGCACAGTAATTCATGCATGAAGCATTAGAAATGGGGCCTCTACCGGGGGGTCTGTTTTCTCCATGTAAAAGTCCCCAGTTGGAATGGGCTGCAAGTATACTTGGGAAGGGAGGACAGATCTCCAGCAACAAGAGGAGAATTCATTAAGTCACATTCTCTCCAGGTGCCTTGACTCCTAGAATTCCCTTTGTATTTTTTTTCCTTTTAAACACAGAATGTATATTAGAGTACCTTGACAGTTTTCAGATGTCCTGGTGAAAGTTTAAAAGGAGGCTTTACTGAGATTCTATTTTCCTTCTTTGTGCTATTAAGCAAAGAAAGCCATTTAAGGGTATCCTGGCAGTTAAGTGTAGCTATCAGACAGTGAAATGAAGAGATCACTTACAACCTGATGTTGATCAGAACTTGGAAGGAGTCTTTGGTGCCCAGACGTTTCTCCTTACTAACAGGAGAAGAGAGCATTTACACTAAAACCTGTGGCAACCAAGAACTCAATGTAAGAATATCCTCAATTAAAGTGTTTCTCCCCCTACATCCCACAAATGGGGGAATTCTGGTAACTGGGCATCGCAGATGCAGTCTCAACAAGTGTCTCCGAATTCATGGCAGCAGCTAGTTCTCCCAACAAAGTCTCATATAACCCATCAAATCAACATAATAGAAACTCAAAAGTAGGGACTATGCCTGCTGCTTCCCTATACCCCTCAGAAAACAGCCTAGAAGAGGAAGAGATGCACTATTGTGTTTTTCTGTGTGTTTTTATTAAGTAGTGCAGGGCATCCATCTTTATCTTAGAGAAAGTAGGACATTTATCTACGCACAAAGAAAATGAAAAATCACTTGCAATCCTACAGTGTAGAAAAAACCAAACACTTGAGATCTCTTCCTTCAAAATCTTTTCCTGCGTGTATATGTGGAGAGAGAGAGAGAGAGAGAACATTTTAAAAATAACTGGTACGTTGTTTGTAATCTGTTTTTTTTTTTTTAATTAGACAAGGATCTTTTCAAAATAAAGGCTGTGTCTTACATGTTGTTGGTTTCCAGAGCAAAGCACAGCACTGGCATGTAGTGAGTCCTGATTAATATCTGTAGAACAAACCTGTCCCTGTAAACAAATATGGAACCACAGCCTCACATCGGCAATTGCACATTGGACGATATTATAATTCGGTAGTTCCCAAAGGGTGATATTTTACCACTAAGAATCTTAGGTGGCACGTGGATAAAAATGCCTTTATCTTAATCATATTTTAATTTGCACTTGAAAAATTATGTAAGCAGCCTATCATCCCCATAATTGCACATTTTTTAAAATTCAGCCTAAGCACTATTTAAGTTAAAAAAATTTGAGTGAATAATAATTCAGGAAGTTCTCAAATTTGACAAAAATGATAAAGATGGTACCTCAAGTGATCAAAGTATAGAATACCAAGACATGACTTATTCAGCCATTTCCCTCTTAACACACTTATTGACAATTACCTTATTTTTTCCTGTTATAAAAATGCTGTAACATATTTCTACCTGTATTTTTATATACTTAATTGATGATTCCCAAACAGAAAACTCCCTAGAAATGAAAATGTTACATCAAGTGATTTGAATGTTTTAGGGCTGTTGATAAATAATGTCAAATATTGTCCAGTACACTGCCTTCAGCCACGCATGTGAGAAAGCAAGTTGCTTAGCATTTTTGGAAGCTCTCTGTACCATGAGAGTGGAAAGGCATGAGGATTTTGCACAAGGGGAAATGTGCAGCTCACTGGAATCACGCCTGCACCTGCTCAGGGCCCCTCTCCCATTGGTCCTCATGTTCCACTAGGTCTTGGTTCCTCGGATTCACTCACTCTTCTGGGATTTTCTCTCTCTCTCTTTCTCTCTGTCTCTCTCTCTAATCTCTCCTCCTGGCCTTTCTACCCCCAAGGTAGAGCTGTGTGTACATTTTCAGTTTAGATAATAATGCAGTGTGTGATATTTTGATATTTATCATTCAAAATTAAAGAAAGCTGATATTTATATTACTAATGAGGCATTTCCACGGATTTGCCTTTCAGTTTGGAGAATCCCTCTAGGACATAGGTGGCTGCCTGTGGCTGGAACCAGCGGTCTCTCCAGAAGACTCCAGGGCCTTCCCCAGGCAACTGGCATTTAGGCCTCCAACTGCTTTGCTTTCTGTGGAGATGGCACCGCCCCCACTCTTTGCCTGGGCCTCTGCTGACCCACTCTTTACCTGGCCCTGCCCACATCGACTGCAGGCTTCTGGCCATGGGTCAGAACTACCAGCTCTGCAAAGGAATTCTCCTTGAGGATGGAGCCACCCAGTCACCTGGATTCATTTCCTAGAGGCCTGAATGAGGACACCTGTCTCCAACATTGAGTCTGGGGAACGTTCCTGGAATTAGGATTGAAACAAAACTGGAAGTGTTGGGAAGACAGCATCCATGTCAGATATTTGCCAATCATATCCACAAACCATATATTTAATTAACTCTAACTGATAAAGTTCCCTTTATCACTTATAAAATTTGCTTCAGAAGCACAATGCATATATTTAGTGTGAATGCAAAACCATTACCACTCACAATAAGAAGGTTACCATAAAATTTAAAACAGTGAAGACAAAAAAATGTTCCTTGAAAAGTCTTGCTTTATACTAGTGCCAGCTGAGGACCCGAGCCTGCAACCCTTCTCTCTTTCTTTAGGGAGATTAGTAGGCAAGAGGGTTGCTGAAGATAGGATAACAGGGGTGAGGCTTTCTCCTTAACTCTTCAGGAGACTTGAAAAAGAAGGAAAGAGATGACCCCTCTCCTTCAATGAGATGGTGCTAGCCAGTTCCCAATCCTACCATCAACAAAAACACCACTCTATACTTCACGAAACTCTGAAATTATGATGGCTTTTTGGCTTCAATGAAAAACGAACACACAAACAAATAGCAAACCAAAACAATGCAAGATGGTTCAGCATTCGAAAATGGATCAGTGTAATACATCACATTAACAGAATGAAGGGAAAAAAGCAACCTGATCACTGCAATGGGTGCAGAGAAGGATTTGACAAACTTCAATGCTATTTCACGATGCAAGCACTCAGTAAACTAGGAATAGGAGGAAACTACCTCAACGTAATAAAGCCTTATGTGGAAAGCCCACAGCAAACATTGTGCTCAATGGTGAAAGACTGGAAGCTTTTCCTCTTAGACCAGGAACTCCTACCGCTTGACTGAAGCTGTGGGAGTGGCATACTTGCCTAGTTCCTGGTCTTAGAGGAAAAGTTTCCAGTCTTTCACCATTGAGTATGTTTGCTAGAATCTGCAAGCTCTAGCCAGGGTAATGATGCAATAAAAAGAAATGAAAGCCATCCCAACTGGAAAGGGAGAAGTAAAATTATCTCTGTTCACAGATGACATAATCTTATATGTAGAAAACTCTAAATATTCCACACAAAAAACCTGTTAGCACTAACAAATGAATTTAATAAAGTATTAGAATACAAAGCCAACACACAAAAATCAGTTGCAATTCTATACACTCACAATGAACAATCTGAAAGGAAATTACAAAAACAATTCTATTTACGATAGCAGCCAAAATAATGAAATGCTTTATTTTATTATTAAAATGTAAGGAATTAAAGAGGTGAAAGACTTGTACAATAAAATCTATACAACATTGCTGAAAGGATTTTTAAAATTGTGATAAAATATATAAAATATGATCTTGGCTCACTGCAACCTCTGCCTCCTGGGTTCAAACAATTCTCCTGCCTCAGTCTCCCAATTAGCCGGCATTATAGGCATGCTCCACCACAGCCAGCTAGCTTTTTTTGTATTTTTAGTAGAGACAGGGTTTCACCATGTTGGCCAGGCTGGTCTCAAACTCCTGACCTCAGGTGATACACCTGCCTTGGCCTCCCAAACTGCTGGGATTACAGGCATGAAACACCGCACCCAGCCTAAAATATATATAATATTAAATTTACCATCTTAGTCATTTTTAATTGTGTAGGTAAGGAGTGTTAAGTATGTTCATCTTGTTGCCCAGCTAATTTCCAGAATTATTTTGTCTTCCAAAACTGAAACTCTGCATCCATTTCCCCTCACACTAGCCCCTCATGACCACAATTCTACTTTCTTTCTCTATGAAATTAACCACTCTAGATACCTCACGTAGGCTGTGTCACACAGTATTTATCCTTTCATGACTGGCTTATTGCACTTGGCGTAATGTCCTCAAGGTTCATCCCTGTTGCAGCATGTGTCAATTTCCTTCCTTTTCAAGGCAGAGTAATAATCCTTTGTGTGGAATGCCACATGTATGGGTTTTGTCCACCTTTTGATGATTGTGAATAATATTGCTATGCACATGGGATGCAATTATCTTTTCATGTCCCTGCTTTCAATTCCTTTGAATGTAGATCCAAAAGTGGAATTGCCAGATAATGTGGTAATTCTATTTTTAATTTTCTGAGGAATTTTCCAGGCTGTTTTTCATAGTGGCTGCACCATTTCACACCCAGGGTTCTGGTTTTTTTTAACTGAACTGGACTGAGAGTTTGAACCTGACTAGAAGTGACATGAGGGAATTTCTATTATCTGAGAGCATCAGAAGAAAGTATTGGTCTTTTGTCCTAGGTCTACCCATCAGGTTTAAAGGGACAGTGAAATAAAAGAAACCACTGCTTCTGCTCCCACGCTACAGACTCCCACTCCTTCACTGAACCAGCTATGCAAGCAAGCTAGCAAGCCCAGCTCCAGGCCAGCACTCGGCTCACACTCCCACCTTCCCTCACACACAAGCACCCTCCATGCTCTGTGAACACACCTGGTCCTTCCTTGCATTCTGGTCTCTGCTCCCACCACCACCTTCATCTGAGGACACAGAACTCCCCATTCAGGGTATAGCCCAGCCCAGACTCTGAGGGGCCTGTGCGGTCTCTCATCTCGGAGATGAGATGAGACTTAATCTCTGGGTACTGGGCTTTGCTATTTTAAGCCCAGCTCCTGAGTCTGGCCTGCATTTAAACCTTGGTTTTCTCATCCATACAATAAAAATACAAATGGTATTAATACCTTCTAGGTGCCATTCACATTGCTGTGAACAATAAGCAGGGTAACGAATATTAAATGCTGGAGAATACTAAGTGTTTAATACATTATCCTCCCCTCTCCCTTCCCTTTTCCTGCTCCTCCCCCTTCTTTTTCTTTACTCTCCTCTTGCTCCTCCTCCTTCTTTTTCCTCCTCCTCCTCTTTCTTCTTCTTCTTCTCCCACCCCTTCCCCTTCTCCTTTTGTTACACAAACATATGTGAGGCACATTCCAGACTGGTAGTTGATAACAATTTGGCTCTGTGTCTTCACCCAAGTCTCATGTTGAATTGTAATTCCTGGTGTTGAAGGTGGGGCCTGATGGGAGGCGATTGGATCAGGGGGATGATTTCTTATGCTTCAGTACAATCCTCCTGGTGCTGTCTCGTGATAGAGTTCTCATGAGCTCTGGTTGTTTAAAAGTGTGTAGCACTTTCCTCCTAGCTCTGACTCTCTCTCCTGCCACCACGTGAAGACATGCTTGCTCCCCCTTTGCCTTCTGCCATGTTTGTAAGTTTCCTGAGGCCTCCCCAGTCATGCCTCCTGTACAAATTGCTGAACTGTGAGTCGATTAAACCTGTTTTCTTCATAAATTACCTAGCCTCGTGTAGTTCTTTATATCAGGTGAGAACAGACTAATACAGTGTTCTCCTCTTTATTTTACTGACCATTTTCTTTTTCATTACAGCCAGGCCCAGGGAGCAGGGAGCCAGGGGGGGTGTGGGGAAATGTCACCATCTTGCCCATTCTGTAGGTCAAGCCAGCCCAGCCCTTGACCTGATCAGCTTGAGTTCTTCAGTGACACTGCTGTGTCCGCATGCTTGTCAGGCCTTTCCAGACCCTGTCACTGTGTGGAATCCTCTGCTCTCCACCTCACCTCTGCACCTCAAGCCTGGAGACAGCCTTTTCACTCATCACTCGGTGCAAATGGCACCTTCTCAAGACACGCCCTCATGTCACCCTCTCTCAAAGCACCAGGAGCTTCTGCCTGGTAGGCTGTGCTATCTTTGTGGTTATTGCATTTGTGGTTGCTTTATCAGTGACTGCACTCACCTTCCTGTCTGTAACCTCCATGAGGGCAGGATCCTGATGGGTTTTCTCACCATTGTATCCCTAAGGTAGACTCTCCATAAATACTGTTAAACGAATGAAGCTCTAATGGCTTCATCAAGCCCCACAGTGACAGCAAAACAGGAGCTCAGGCTCAGATCTGGGGAAGGCAAGATATGCCTGCTACCTGAATCAAGGCATCTTGCTCTGCTATTTCATGTGGTTGAAATCTCAGACTCAGCAAATGCATAATTAACTAAATCATGGACTTTGAAGCTACTCACCTACAGAAAATCCATGATCTCTCCTCTGACACATTTGCATTTTCTGTTCCTTCTGGCTGAAATGTTCTTCCTTCTCTCCTCATCTCCACACAACTCCTCAAAATTTGAAGTCTTCCTTGGATTATCCCACTAGCTCCAGTCCCCAGGTGATAGCCTCTCATAGGGCCACAGCTCCTGCTCTTGCAACATCTGCAGCTGGATTTTACATGTTGATCACATGGTTACTTGGGGAATGTCTTCACCCCTTGACAATAGCCTGCTTCAGGCCCTAGCACGGCACCAGGCTGAGAGCAGGCTCTCAGTGTAGACAAGCTAAATAAATAGGCATAGGAATCAAGTAAACTCCATCGATTCAGGTACACAGAAAATGTGTTTAGACCTCGTGGCTGAAGGAAGACCTAATATCTGTGATCATTTTGGTTTTACTTTCTAGAGCAAAACATAAGGCCAAGAGAAGAAAATAACCAGGTTCAAGGAAATTGATGGATACTCATAAATTAATTGCCAGTTTCAGCCACTCTCAGCGTCATGTGATGCCATAGGCTGCCCTATCAGATTTCTCGGTAGGAATCTAAACCCTCCCAGGGTTCACAAGATCCTCCAACACCACTCCTGAGTGGCCACCATTTTCCTAGATCTTGTTTTATGATTTGTTTCAACCGCCAGCAGAGTGTTGCTGCTACCATGCAAGATAATCAACACACAGAGCTTAGAGAAAGAGACAGTTGAATATTTCTGTCCATATGTCTCTGCTCAAACAAGAGGAAGATAAACTCATTATCAATCCACCGCAGGGTGTGCAATAAAGAACCAATGCATCCAGGTTACACCTTCAGGGCATGATTAATAAAATCAAATTCCAGCTCGTTCATGTCATTTGTCCTTAAAGTTTGCTGGGAAGAAGAATCACGGCCCCCAAAGATCAAATTATCTGATCCATGCTCTGCAGCTGTATTAAAATGCTCTTCTCTTCTCTCCATCAAACCACTGTGCTCTGCAGTGTGGTGCAAGTGAGAAAGGATGCTCAGAAAAATAAAGAGAGCCCCTGCAGCCAGGAAAAACCTGGAGATTTTTGTAACAAGAAAATATGCATTTATTTTAAACATACATGTGTGCCTGTGGTTTCAATGTGTAAAATGTTTATTTGGCATGTAAAGCCATTACTACATGGGAGGTAACATGGAAATGAAGAACAAAAACAAAAATAGTGGAGTAATTTTCATTTTCCTTTTGTCCTCATGAATATAAAATTATTTCTTCATCAAGAGAAAAATAATTAAACACAGCCTCAGGAGACCTGAATCTAAGCCTGGTTCTATCTCTAAATAGCTGTTTGGCTTTAAGCAAGCTGCTTAATTGTTTCCATTTTTTGTTAAGTAAGGACAGAACAACTTATTATTTTTCACATATGGACAAAAATAGGCTTGTTACAATCTAACTTAGAAGGAAAATGCATTTACTGATTCACATGAAAAAACTTGTTTTATTACATTCTCAGGGTAACTACTTTAGCCATTAAAAATATTAATAAGAAAATCAGTACTTCTCTCATGATCCTAAAATGTTAATATCTCGTTGATATTACGTAACAGCCCAAAAGATGCTACTACTTAATCCTGAAAATTGACTGGAGCCTCAGTGTATACCATGTCCTAGGCACTGACCTTGATGATGCTAAGAACTCCTCCCATTTTAATTCTGTGTGCCTTTAATGTATGCTGTATAGGTCTGTTTGGGAAATGTGACTGCCTGGTCTACTGTTAAATTTTAGAAACAGTCTCTGGCTGTCAATAATGATTGTTCACTTCAATTTAACTGCATTTAAATCCAGAAAATGATTATGGAGGCTAATGGGTCTTAAATTGAAAATAGAGAAGTCAACACACTATTAACATGTGCTCTTTGACACACAGACACACACACACACACTCCAGAGGGCAGATCAAGAATTCAACCCCCCTCCAATTTTGTGAGAGAAACCCCTGCCTTATTCCTGTGTGAGCCTGAGACTTTTCATTTATTCATGATCAAATATCAGGTAAGGGAGCCACTCTCTCAAAGGATTGCTCCTTTTCAAGAGTTGCAAGAAATCCGATGCACACCACTGTGTGTTTCCGTTCCATGGCAGTGAGCTAAAATAAAAGCAGGGTGAGGGGGAGGCATGATCTTGCTGGAATATTTATGTTCTTAGAGATAACCTCAAGATGCTTGAAAGCCCTGGGACGTGACCCACCCTCCCCCAGAACAGAAAAGCAATAAGGCCCATGTGCAGAGAGCCGCCTACTCAGATAGGAGCCACAAAGGCACCATGTTGCCCACTTCCACTGATGGCAGCACAGCCCTTCCCTCCTGCCTCCTGCCTCCCTCCTGGCTGAAGCCTTAACACTGAAAATTCTGTTTAGTGTTTGAGTCTAGAAGAACAGAGGAAATCTGTGGTATCTCCCTGGCTTTCCTCATGTTGTTTGCAATCTTACAAGGTACAAAATAGTGCATGCAAAATCCCCATAAGTGTAATTTCCACTTGTGAGAGGAACAACAAAGTAAAACAAACAAACTACAAAATCTTACTTAAGCCTATGTCTTTCTTTTTCTAATACATTTACACAAAAACATTTACCCTGCTCCCTATCTTTTCGTTTATCCAAAAGGAAGCTATTTTTCTCTTCTAATATCCCCATAGAATATCATATTTATTATTTTTACAGCAAAACTGTAAAAGTTTTCCATGTGTTTTAAGGAATTGTTACTCCCCAAGGGGAGGCCTGTGGTATAAGCAGGTGGTCACCCTGGGTCACTGAGGACATTTTTCGTATTTGCAGAGGTGGATCTAGTTCAGGAAATGTGTGACTGAGAAAGGGGGGATCCTTGCTGCACGTGATGACACACACTGTCCCTTGTTTGGAACTTGAGCTGTGTCATCTGGGTTCAAATGCTCAAGGAGGTATGCAGGCATCTTTAGTTCACCCAGTGATACACATTGGCTGTGTCCCCACCCATATCTCATCTGGAATTGTAGTTTCCACAAATCCCACGTGTCCTGGGAGGGACCCCGGGGGAAGATAATTGAATCATAGGGGCGGGTCTTTCCCGTGCTGTTCTCATGATAGTGAATACGTCTCATGGGGTCTGATAGTTTTATAAAGTGGAGTTCCCCTGCACAAGCTCTCTGTTGCCTGCTGCCATGTAAGACGTGACTTTTTTCCTCCTTTGCTTTCCACCGAGGTGGTGAGGCCTCCCCAGCCACAGGGAACTGTGAGTCCATTAAACCCCTTTTTCTTTATAAATTACCCAGTTGCGGGCGTGTCTTTATTGGCAGTGTGAGAACAGACTAATACATCCAGACACTGTCTCCTGCACAAACTGTGACTTTTGTTCCCGCTCCTGTACCCACTGCTTGTCCTGTTCACTTGGCGTTTCTTCCATAAGCATCTGTTGAGTGTCTTCTCTGTGCTGGAAATGGAGCTATGCCCTGGACATACATTCAATAGACGCTTATAGAATAAATGCCAAGTGAACAGCAAGGGTTGGGATAAAACTTGGGCCTTGCTCTCCAGAGACTACAGATGGGTAATGAAGCCAGATGAGGAAACAGGAATTGAAACACAGAGGCTTGTGCTTGCTGTGGTTGCGACAATGATGATAACCGTCGTAACAGCAGCCAGCATGCACTGAGCAAAGCCCCCATGCCAGGCCTGTTTTGAAGAACTGCACCTGTGTTCACTCACCGGGATCCAGAGACACCTGAGGAGGCAAAACTGGGTCTGCCCATTGTAAGGATGGGGAAGCTGAGGGACGCGGGTTTAGGAGGCTTTCCCAAATTTGCCCCAAGAACCAGGTGGTACAACCAAATCTTGAAGCTTGATCTTCTTAATTTTAGAGCCCAGATACTCACCTCTGGGCTGTTCTGCCCTGGATACCACGCTGCAGTAGATGGGGCATGATAAAGGAGGAATTTTAACCCTCCCAATTTATGATTTCATCTCTATTAGCCATATTGCCCTGTTTATTATTTTTTTCTAAATAAAAAAGATCATGAGACAGGCTGTTCTGGGTACACAGATGCAAAAGTGCACAGGCTTAAATAAAGGTGTGATAGCTGCAAAGGGAAGAAAACCCCTGTGGTGCCCACAAACCCTAAATTTACTAAATAAAAGTGGGACACAGTCAATCATTTTACTATGTTTTATATTTTTACCTGGACAAATTAACTATTTTGCAGTGTCATGTAGACAAAACATAATTCTGTGATCTTAGACCAGCTGTTCTCATCTGAGGGCAACTTTGTCCCCAGGAGACATTTGTCAATGACTGCAGACATTTAGACATTTTTGCTTGCAATGACAGGGCATGCAGGGAGGTGGGGAGGTAACCAGGAGGTGGACACCGGGCATGCTGCTAAACATCCTACAGTGCCAAGAACAGTCGCCACACAACAAAGAATGATCCAGCCTAAATGCAATGGTGCTGAGGTTGAGAAACTGTGCCTTCAATGTGTATCTAAACCAGATAGGCATTAACTTGTTTATTTTTGGATGGAGATCACTGGATATTGTCATAACAGAACCAAGTTGTAAATATACCTCTATGCTGTGTGCCGTAAGCACTGACCAGACTTGCTTGGTCTTCCCTGTTTTGCATAACATATTTTCTCTCATCAAACTTAAGATCAAATGAGCAAATAGGCTATTGTATCCTCATGTTTTAAAGTTGAGATACACAACTGATAATGCCTACAGTGTCTTTACAAAAGATCCCTCCTCCCAACCCCTAAACTCCGGGTGCCCTGTCCATTGACCCAGAGCCAAACGGATGCATTTCCCAAAGTACAATTACAGAGATTGACTGCCAGTTAGTAGAAGGCACCCTGGTATCACTTAATCTGAAATTAAGTGGAGGATAGTTTGTTAAGGCTCTGTTTTGTTAAGCAAGCAAAATGTAAAACCTTCACATCTTTAGTGATTGATTAATGACCTTCTAAAGGACCCTGCTAAATGGAACAATTGAAGAATGTGGGAGCAATTAAGAAGCTTTGCAAGGCAGTTCACTTATCAAAATGACTTAGACAAGATTTCAGCTGGATCATCGCCCCTTATACCTTAACGGCTGTCAAATCGTATTAAACAGCCCCAAGAAGACTATTTTAGGCATATCAGCAAAATGCCACCCTGAACTTTTAGCAGCAATTATAGGCATAACAGATATTGGCCACATAGAGATCTGGGCTCAACTTCTCCTTGAGCTTCGATCTACACACCCCAGATACCCAGCAGATCCTTTTCTTGCCTTCTGTTATAGGTGTTTGCTGTTTCCATTAGCATTTTCCAGATAAAAGCCACTGTCTGGAAAGGGTAAAATCTAAGCTAGCTCAAGTGATGTGGCACTTTGTTCCAGGAAAGCTGCCTTTGAAATAGCAATTACTAATGTGCACAGGTAATTTAAGGAAATGGAGCTAAAACTACCACAGAGCTTTGCACAGAAATATCGTCCCAAGCGTTTAGTTTCCATTCCTCTTTCTTCCCCAGGCGTTTCTGTTTGATGAAAATGAACTTGTTCCTTCGGAGACTGTCTCAGCCCTTTTTGCTGCTCATAGAAAAGGGCTCTCCCAAGTGCACAACATCCAGGGTGATTGCTGACTGTGTTATCTGCAGCTGGACAGAGCAGCTATCCCATGCGCTGGGCTCTTCCTGGACAGAAATAGCCCATTCCTTTCTGGGCTCTGCCCTGGCTCCCTGGCCTGCAGTGGCAAAAGAGAAGATTAAACATTCACTCAGACATACTTGTCTTAGAGGTTCGTTTTTAAAAGCACCACATGCCAAGGACATCACCAAATGTAATCTCTCCCTAGGGCATGATAAAAGTGAGTGAACTGACTTACGATTGCTTACAATGGCAAGATTTTCATTTCTTGAAATTCATGGACCGCTTGGGAGGGTTATGAGTCAGGTTCTATTCCGGTTTGTATCTTCACTGGTGGCCTCAGAGTCTGTATCCAAGGGAGGGGACCTGTATACTCTAGTCCTCCTTCTCTTGGCCCAAGACCAGGGCCACTCTCTGCTCCAGATGAAGCAGGCAGACTGGACTTCTCATTGATGTACTTTCCTTCATGGGATTTTCCAAGGACAAATGTAGGAATCGGTGCGCCACAGCTGATGGCTCTGACTGTCCGCCCCCCACATCTCCCACCCAGAGCTTACTGATTCCATGGGACCCTTCTCTCCTTTTACAGCTTTCCAAGCCCTGAGATGACCTGGATCTCTAAAGAGTGGTCTCAGCACTCTCATTTGTATAAGGGAGATATAGCTGTCTACCTCATTCAGCTGTGAGATATAAAATAACACTGTGAAGCTCTTGCGAATGGTTCCGGGATTCCATTCTAGAATCTGTGGAACACATCTGGAAAGAAGGAGGGGAGTATGGAAGAGGGCTTGCTTGAAAGTGGCCATTGCAGAACAAGTATATTCTTTTACAATATTTAAGCCACACATTTGTGAGGATGGCATTGTGTGCTAAGGATGCTTTCATTTGCACTCTACATAAGATTGGAAAAATATAATTATACATATCAAAATCTATTGTAATTATTATTATTATTTGAGACAGAGTCTTGCTCTGTCATCCAGGCTAGAGTGCAGTGGCGCTATCTTGGCTCACTGCAACCTCTGCCTTCCGGGTTCAGGTGATTCTCCTGCCTCAGTCTACTGAGTAGCTGAGATTACAGGCATGCACCACCACGCTCAGGTAATTTTTGTATTTTTAGTAGAGACAGGGTTTCACCAGTTTGGTCAGGCTGGTCTTGAACTCCTGACCTCAGTGATCCACCTGCCTCGGCCTCCCACAGTGCTGGGATTACAGGCATGAGCCACTGCGTCTAGCCCAGAAACTATTACTATTATTCTCAATTTACATAGAGTAGCTAGGGAGTAAATGTTGAGAATTATGAAACCCAAAAATCCCACACTCCACCCATAGTCACTCCTTAATACTGCCTCTGAAAGAGGCTTCGTTTCTTTTGTTGCGGTTGTTTTAACTTTTTAGTTTGAAGTCATTTTAGATTTATGTAAGAGTCGTGAAAGTATTAGCGTGTACCCTTTACCATACATGCTTAATCAACTTCTTCTAATGGAGACATCTGACAAAACTGTGGTACCTTTACCAAAACCAATAATTCAACATTGGTACAACACTGTTAACTAAACCACACTCTTTATTTAATTTCACCAGTTTTTCCATTAATTCCCCTTCTCAGTACCAAAATCCCATCCAAGACACCACTTTGCATAGAGTCATCCTGTCTCCTTAGTTATCTCTGGTCTGGGATAATTTCTCACTTTCCTGTTTCTTATATATCTCGAATCGTGTTTGTCTCATGTTTTCTCATTATGAGACTGCGGTTATGGATTTGGGGGCAGGAAAAGAGCCCATGGATGAAACGCTCTTCTTACCACCTCACATCAGAGTACAAGATGTCCAGATGGCACCCTGGACACACTGTTAGTTACTGGGTCGGTGGGGTCTGTCCAGTTGCTTCTCTGTAAAGCTCCCAGCTTCCCACATCCAACCTGTCTTCCAGGGTCTGCAACATTCTCGAAGGGCCAGATAGTAGATATTCCTGACTTTGGAGATCAAGGGGAAAAACTGAGATTACCCCGTAGGTATTTACATATATAAAATATAGCATTGGAAAATGTAAAAGAAAAAAATTAGCTTGTAGGCAGTAAAAAAACAAAACAAACAATCAAAAAAACAAACAGCTGGCTTTGGTCCTCGGACTGCACATTGCCAGCTCATGCTCTGTTTTTCAGTGGTGAGTCACCAAGTCTCACATGTACATGAGGGGAAGGGAACTAACCTCCATCTCCAGGAAGGAGGAGTAACAAAAAATTTGGTAAAGCCACCAAGGCAAATAATAATTATTTCGAGGCGAAGCATTGAAGCTATGCAAACGCTCTGTTTCTCCTCAAAGTTTTTCTGCCTAACTTTAGCATGCATCAGTGGATATCGCCTGCAACAATTACTACTGTTGTATTCTAATGCTAACTTTCCATGTCCTCATTTCATCTACATTTATTATTTGAAATTCTTCTCTAAGGAAGATTTGTCCCATCTCTCCCACTTATTTATTTATTCGGTCAACTATTTTTTTCAGTATGAAGTCATGAATACAAATTTTATTCTTTAGGTTATTATCTCAGTGTCACAATTTATTTTGTGACCCAAATTACTCTATCTTGGACAACTAGGAGCTCATTCAGGTTCTCCTGTGATCTTGTGACATGCCCCCTTCTTTTTTGGGGGGCACCATTTTAACTTTCTGTCACTACAGGATGCTGCAGACTTATCTGGTATTTTTTCTGGTGTAATCCTTAGAATCAGTCATTTTTTTCAAAAAGCTTGGGTTCTTTTCATTGGAGAATGAAGCTTAGAAACCAAGATATGGGTACCAGATGTGCTCATCTCTTCTGGGATATAACTGCTCTGCAGACAGGGATAACAAATGTATCTACCTACATATCTATATCTATATACACTAAGCCCATTCATATGCAAATATGCATTTTTTTCTGTATCTATCTGTACATATATTTAAATAAACATGACCACATGCTAATATTCCTAACTCTAATCTTGCAGCTGCGGTTCCAGTTCAGTCTTCCCCTTACTAATATGTAACTTCTTCCTGTGACAGTAAAAAACCTGGCTCTCATTATCTGCAATTTATTTATTTATTTGTTCAACTCTAGTGTACAGATAGTTTCAGAACTTTTATCACCATGAGGAAAAACTTTACCATCTAGAGTGTAGTGTTGTATATTTATGGTTGCCTTCAAATATCTAGACAAATCATTGTTTTCTACAATTACTTAGGCAGGCATTTTTTTTCTCTACTCCCTACAATGACGGTATGAAATACTTGCGTAATACAAAAAGACTCATTGTCGCAATCTACATTATATCCTGCAATACCCAAAATCCTGGCTGATTATCTTTTAAGTAATTTTAATGTTTTTAATCTCCATTGAGTAACGATCAGTCTCTGTGATGTGTGATTCTCCTGGTTTTGACAAATACTTAAAGTCATGTATCCACAACCACAAAACCATAGGGAATATTCTGATTATTCTAAAACTTATAATGACTTTTTGTAGTCAACCACCCATACTTCCCCCAAACCCTCGTAACCACTAATCTGTTTTATATCTCTGTTGTTTTTCCTTTTTAAATTGTCAGGTAAATGGAATTATACAGTATGTAGCCTTTTTGACCTGGCTGCTTTCATTTAGCAAAATGCATTTAAGTTTTATCCGTTGTTATGGTTAGGCTTTGTGTCCCCACCCAAATCTCATCTCGAATTGTAATCCCCATATTCCTTACCTGTCAAGGGAGAGACCAAGTGGAGGTAATTAGATCATGGGGGCTGTTTCTCCCATGCTGTTCTCATGATAGTGAGTGAGTTCTCACAAGATATGATGGTTTTTTAAGTGTTTGGCAAGTTCCTCCTTTGATCATTCTCTCTCCTGCCTCCTCTTCACCTTCTGTCATGATTGTAAGTTTCCTGAGGCCTCCCCAGCCATATGGAACTGTGAATCAATTCAATCTCTTTCCTTTATAAATTACCGAGTCTCAAGCAGTTCTTATGACAGTGTGAGAACAGACTAATACATCTATGTTGTGCAAATTAATAGTTTGCCCCTTTTAGTTGCTAAATAGCATGCCATCGCAAGGCTGTACTGCAGTCTGTTTGTCTATTTCACTGTGGAGGGCATGTTGGATGTTTTCTGTTTGGGCTATGAGTATCTGTCTACAGATTTATGATTCAATATACATTTCTAACTTACTTGGGTAAATACCTGGAAGTAAGATTGCTGGATTGTACAGTAAATGTAGGTTTAACATTGGACAGAACAGCCAGACTGTTTTGCATGGTTTTGGTACCATTATGTGTTACCTCAAGAAACGAATAATTATAGTTATATGTGTTACTTTGGGAATCTCTATTCTGTTCCATTCATCTATGTGTCTGTTCTTTCACCAGTGCCGTGCTGTCTTGATTATGATAACTTTAGGGTAAACTTTGAAATTGAGTTCAGTGATTTTACAGTTTTGTTCTTATTGTGTTATGTTAGCTATTCTGGTTCTTTGATCTTTCTATATAAACTTTAAATTCAACTGGTCAGTATGTATAGAACAGCTTGTTGAGATTTTGCTTGGGATTACATTGAATAAGTAGATCAAATTGGGAAGAATTTATATCTTAATAATATTGCATTTTCTAATCCATGAATATGGAATACCATTCCATTCATTTAGATATTTTATTTATTTTATTAGCATTTTGTTGTTTTCCACGTATAGATACCGTACTTATTTTGTTATAGTTATACTGAAGTACTTTATTTATTTTGTTGCTATGATACATGGCATTGCTTTTTAAATTTCACTTTCCAAGTGTTCATTATTGGTCCATAGAAAGTCGATTTGCTTTTGTACTTTAACGTTATATTCTGTGACCTTGCTATACTCACTTGCTAGTTGCAGGGTTGTTTTATTTTGCATTTTTGTTCATTTTAAAGGATTTTCATGTAGACAAGTTTGGCATCTGTGAAAAAGTTTTATTTCTTCTTTCTCAAGCTGCACATGTTATATTTCCTTTTATTCTTTTATTGCACTGGCTGAGATATTTATTATGATGTTGAACAGAAGTGCTGAGAGGAGACATCCTTTTCCTTGTTTGTAATCCTGTAGGGAAAGTTTCTAGTCTTTTACTATCAAGTATGGTGTTAGCTGTAGGGTTTTGTACATGCTCTTTGCCATTTGAAGAAATGTTCCTCTCTTCCTAGTTCTTATTAGGTTTGTGTGTTGGATTTTGTCATATGCTTTTTCTGCATCAACTGATATGATCATATGATTTTTCTTCTCTAGCTATGAATGTGGTGGATTACATCAATTAGTTTTCAAATAATGAACCAGTCTTTCATACCAGGAATTAATCCCACTTGGTGTGGTGTTTAATCTTTTTTATACATCATTGTATTCAATATGCTAATGGTTTATTGAGGATTTTTGCATCTACATTCATGAGAGATATTGGTCGATAGTTTTCCTTTATTGCAATGTCTTTATCTGGTTTTGGTATTAGTGTATGCTAGCCTCATAGAATGAGTTAGGAAGCATTTCTTCTTATTCTATTTTCTGGAAGAGATTGCTCAAAATTGGCACCATTTTTTTAAACTGTTGAAATTCAACATTGAAAGTGTGAGCCTAGGGGATTCTTTTTTGGAAATTTATTAGTTATTGATTCCGTTTATTTTTAGATATATGCTAACTGAAATTATCTATTTCTCTTTGTGTGATATTTGGGTATTGTGTCTTTCAAGGAATTGGCCACTTTCATCTCAGTTATAAAATTAGCATAGAGTTGTTCATAGTTTCTCTTTGTAATCCAATTAGTGTTGATGGAATCAGTAGTGAGCATCCTTTCATTTGGATATTGGTAATTTATGTCTTCTCTCTTTCGTCTTAGTTATCTTATCCAAAGGTTTATCAATTTTTCAATTTTTCCAAAGAACCAAGTTATGAATTTGAGTTTTAAAAATTATTTTCTGTATGAATTTCACTGATTTCTGCTCCGATTTTTATTTCTTATACTTGTCTGAGGCACAAATTGCTTTTCTTTCTCTACTTTTCCTCAGGTGAATCTTAGAGTGCTGATTTTATATCTTCTTTGTTGATACATGCATTTAATGCTAAAATTTAGCTTTAAACACTGCTTTCCAGTGTTTTGATTCACTGCATTTTCATTTTTATTTAATTAAATATATTTTTATTAACTTCTCCCAAGACTTCTTTCACCCACGTGTTATTTAGATATGTATTGTCTAATAGGCAAATATTGAGAGATCTTCCAGCTCTATTTTTCTTACTGCTTTCTAGTTTAATTCCATTATGACCTGAGAAGGTACTTTGTGTGATTACTATATATTTAAATTTATTAAGGTTTGTTTTATGGCCTTGAATGTGATACATGTAATAGGTGAATGTACAGGTGAGCTTGAGAAGAATGTGTATTCTGATGCTGTTGGGTAGAGAGAATATTCCTTCAATATCAATTAGATCAAATTGATTGGTATTGCTGTTTAACTTAACCCCATTCTTACTGATTTTCTGCCTTTTTGATCAATTACTGAAAGAAAGGTGTTGAAATCTCCAATTACAATATGGATTTGTCTATTCATTTTCAGTCCTATCGATCTTTGCTCACATAGCGCAATGCTCTGTTGTTGGGTGCATACATGTTTAGGGTTGTTATATCTTCTTGGAGAATTAATTCTTTTATATTTCTATAATGCCCCTCTTTATCTGACTATATTTCTTGTTCTGAAGTCTGTTTTGTCTGAAAATAACATAGCTACTTCAGCTTTGTTTTACTTGATGTCAGCATGGTGTATCTTTCTCCATCCCTTATCTTTAACCTACTCTGAGGTTTTATATCTAAACTCTGTTTCTTGCAGACAACATGGACTTGGATCCCGTTTTTTATCCACTCAGAAAATATTTGGTTTTTAATTGGCATATATTTATACTAACCATATTTAAAGTGATTATTGATAGAGTTGAATTCATATCTACCATTTTTATAACTGGGTTCTAATCACTACATTTCTTATTTTGTTATTTGTTTACTTTTCCCCTTCATTTCTGCTTTCTCTGGTTTTAACTGAGAACTTTATGATTCCATTTTAGCTTTTCTTTTAGCATATCAATTATATTTATTTAACAAATATTCTAGTAGTTACCCTAGAGTTTGCAATATACATATTTAAGTAACCTAAGTCCTCCTTCAAATAACACTATAACACTTCATATGTAGTACAGGAACCATAACAGCATAGTCCCAATCCTTCGTTTCCTTCCCTTATTAAATTCTCACCATTCATGATTTGCTATAATTACCCAGGAGATTATCACTATTATTACCTTAACCAATCACATATCTTTTAGATAAATTAACAAGAAAAAATAAATACTTTATTTTTTCCTTCATTTCTTTCTTCTCTCATGTCCTTCCTTTCTTCACATACAAATCTGAGTTTTCATCCATATGATTTCCTTATGCACATCACTTCTGTCTTTTGTCTGTTTGGTTGGTTTTAGATAAGAGGCCTTGTTCTTTATTCTGTCACTCAGGCTGGAGTGCAGTGGTGTGATTATAGCTCACTGCAGCCTTGAACTCCTGGGCTCAGGTGATCCTCCCACTGCAGCCACCCGAATAGCTGGGACTACAGGCATGCGTCACCATGCCTAGCCATATTACTTCTTTCAACATTTCATGCAAGACAAATTTACTGTCAGTTGATTCCCTTTGCTTTTGTTTGTCTAAAAATGTCTTTATTTCTGCTTCTCTTTTGAAAGATCATTTTGCTGGATATAGAATGCTAGGTTTTTTCCCACCAAACACTTCAAATAGTTCACTTCATTCTCTTCTTGCTTGTATGATTTATTTTAGAAGTTCTCTGTAAATCTCGTTTTTTAATAGGTAAGATAGTTTTTCCCCTGGCTTCTTTCAAAATGTTCTCTTTGTCTTTGTTTCTCTGCAGCTTGAATATCATATGCATAGCTGTGTTTTTTTAATATTTATCCTGGCTGGTGTTCTTTGCGATTTTTGGATATGTGGTGTCTTTTATCCTTCATTTTGTAAAGTTCTTGTCCGTTATTATCTCAAATATCTTTTTCTTACTCTGTTCCTTCTCCATCTGATATTTTAATTGCATGTATATTAAACCTTTTGAGTTATCTTATAATTTTTGGATTCCTGTTCTGAGGTTTTTTTATTCCTTTTTTCTTCTTTTCATTTCAGTTTAGAAAGTTTCTGTTTATTTATGTCTGAACTCACTGATGCCTGCCCTGGCCATGCTCAGGCTACTGATGAGCCCACCAAGGGCATTCTTTCTCTCTGTTAGAGTGGTTTTGATTCCTTGCATTTACGTTTTTATAGTGTCTTTGAGTTTTTAGTGGTTTTTATAGCTGTGGGTGCCAGAGGTGTCAAGTTTCTGAAATGTCCTTGGTTTTGTCTCTACTGGTGGCTTGGTCTTCCATTTGGACTTGTGCTTAGAGAGAATCTACATCTTGCAGCTCTTGCAGCTGTAATTCTCTTATATGAGATGCCTGGTAATTGTAGGAAGTTGAGAAGGATTCTAAAATCTTATGATTAAGCTTTTATGCTGAAACTAGAAGCTTCTGAAGTCCATTGATAATTAATTCTTGAAGATCGAGCTAGCTTTGCATTCCTACAATTAAAACAAACTTAGTCATGCTGTATTTTAAATACACACACACCTACACACAAATATCCCCATCATGTGCACCACTTTGGGACTGGTCTAGCATCCTATCTATGCTAGTCGTTTATAGCACAGATGAATTATTTGCTATGTTTCTTTGGATGTTGGCTGCACAAGTGCTGCTTGAGGGCAAGTCAGAGATGTGTCGATTTATATCAGAATTTATGGCTTTCCTTCAATCCTCTTCCATCCCTTCATTCCCCCTCTACTCTCCAGCCTCCAAGGACCTTCCTCCCAGTTCTGTTGAAAACAATGGTGGGGAGTGTTCAGTGTCTTAACTTTCCATGTTTCTAACATGCTATTGCATGACTGTGGCCATCCTTGAAGCAGTGCCAGAGGGATATAGGAGGAAGAGGAGAACATTTTTCTCAGACTCTCTGGCTTGCTGAGGCCCCTTCTCCTGGTCCTCTGGCCAGCATATGGGGGTTTCTCTTGGAGTTTTTGGTGTCCACATCTGTGGTGTAGTTTAGCAACTAGCGCTATGCAGGAATCAATGCTGGGAGAGAAAACATGAAAAACGAACAACAGGTTGCTTTATCACGTTTTTCTTTCCCTCCCCATCCAACCTACTATTGGTTCATTTAATTTCCTCTGGTAGCAGTTATTTGTACTTTCTCTATAATTTTACATTTAATCCCTGGGAGAAATATGATTACTTGGAAACTTCTTTTTCTAAATCAGGTCTTTCAACGGTGATACAGAATTATTTTAACACCCCAAGATCTACACCATTAATATATTAATTATCTGCTTCCAGGGTTAAAAGTGGTAAAGAAAATTCAACAAATGCAATTGGGTGAGAATTGTAAATTTTTATTGAAAAGAAAGTTAAAGAGCCATCAGCCAATTCTGTCTATCTTTTCTAAGGAACACCAACCCCCAGATCACATCAGTTAGAAAAGCCGAGAAAATATTGATTGTTAAATTTGTCTTCAGGGATGAAGTCTTGGGCATTAGGGAGTCCACTTAGTTCTCAGTAAAATATATATTAAAGAGAGGATGCATAATTAATAAATAAGATATAGCTTATATACTACCAAAATATCACTCAATTCAAAATATCTTTTTGAAATGACAAAACTGCCCTGAGGACATATAAAAGTTAATGTTATAAGAAAATGTAGTAAATCTAGAAGGATAAAGAAGGTTGTTGGGTTGGGAACTAGAAAAATGTGTGCCTCAAACCCCAAATTTACAAATGTCTTCATTGT
Organism: Hylobates moloch; assembly: GCF_009828535.3. Lineage (NCBI taxonomy): Eukaryota > Metazoa > Chordata > Mammalia > Primates > Hylobatidae > Hylobates > Hylobates moloch. Next base: position 684,142 of record NW_026652307.1, on the reverse strand, counting down.
TAGCAATGGATCAATTACTACTGGATATAGCTGCATACACATGTGCACATCTACACACACACACACTCATTCACTCAAAATCCATTCAATACAGAACATTTCTAAATAAAGTATTAATAAAAAAACACAGCATGGTGGATTATGCACCTAATTATACCATTCAACAGATAATAAAAAGCAATTAACCAACAGAAACAAATAAGCCAACAATGAACAAAAGCTCCTGCTTTCCTTCCCAGAGACTGGAAAAATTGCAAAGTTAAGGCTGGAAAGATGGATTGAAAAGTGGAGCAGGCCTCAGCAAATTGTAAACCAGACATTTTAAGCCTCAGCTGCCTTATGAAGTCTCGCTGTGCCCAAGAGTAGATCCCCTCACTAAGGGAATCCCTGGGAGGGGTTGTGCTCTGAAGACCAAACTGCTAGTTCATTTCTGTATGTTCTTGGGACACCATAAAAATAAAAACACAACACACACATACACCACACACAATGTAAATCATTGTTGCACAGCAAACAGTAAAAAGAAGTTGCCAGTTTATAAAAAACAAGTATCTCGTTTTATTCTTTCTGAGATTTTAAACTTATATTTATCAACATGTTCTATTTTAAATAAAGCAAATGGTCACAAATATTAGATGTGTTAAGAAAATAGGTACTGATATCTAAAAGTGAGATCTACCTACCCTCTTCATCTAGATGTTGGAAAAATTCTGGAGGAGAAAAGGGCTCTTCTGAATTAACTAAGAGGGATGGACTCATAATCTCCCCTGAATGTGCTAATGAGGACCAGGGACTGGCCTGTGAATTGAAATCCAGGTTTGCTCTCCAGTTTCAATTCTCTGACCTTTAAAAGCCTTTTACTTAAGCTGCTCGAAAGAAGAAAAATAATCTAATTCTCATTTTTTTGCCTTTATTCAAGCAGCTTATTGACCGAGAAGTAAAAAGTAAAGTGCTTTCTAGGGATCTGGTACAAGGGATTTAATAACATCACAAAGGATCTCTGGGATTATAGATCTAAGAAGAGAGACTGATATTTAAAATAATTATACAATAATTCTCTGATTGTGGCAGTGACAGCCATCGAAAGAATGCATAGTGGGAAAAGAAAATACTCAAAAGAAGACTTAATCTAGATCAGAGGTCAGGGAAGTCTGCCTTGAAGAAGTGATATGTAAGTCAAGAGCTAAAGGGTGTGTAGACACCATTGAATCTGAAGGATGAGGAAGAGAAATACTGAGGATTGCCCTGTCGGGAAGGCAGTGCACGTGCATGCAGACAGGCCAAAGACTGGGGACCCTTGGAGGACCATGCTGGGACTTTCAGGACACATACATAGGGAAAATATTTACTTTAAATTTATTTACATTATTACAATAATTAGTTATTTATTTTTTTAATTGAGTAACTTCTATTTTCCAGTCACTATTCTGGGTCCTGTATTACAGAAGTCAAGACACGCCTGCCTCCTCCTACTTGGGTACCTCTGCGGTATGTCTTTCTGGACTCCTGTTTCCTTATCTGTGAAAAGGGGATAACTAATTCACAGGTTGTCAAAGGAATTAGAGGAAGGAAATATTCACCTTCTCCATGGTATCTCCCCACTGACCTGAATTGCCACCTGGTTCTTGTCCAGGCGCTATTATCCATGCTCCCATTCAAGGCCAATCTCTCCAATAAAGCACCAAGTTCACCGTTTTCAGCCTGCCTAAGGTCATGATTTCAGCCATAGCCCCTCCTGCAACAGTTTTTCCTCTCCAGGAAATTAATCCCATTGTTTTTAAGATCCAGGACCCTCCTTTCATCTCCCATCCTTCCCAGTGAGCTCCCCATCTTTGTTTCCCTTTGAGTAACAACCCTAGAAAATACCATCTCCAAGCTTCTCCCATTCCACTTCAAATATCCCCATCTCCATGAGCAAATTCAGGTTTTGTGGGAATTGAAATTTTACAGTTTGGAGAGAGGTGCTTTTTAAAATCAATACTAGAAAATTATAAACATAAAATTAGGTGTAAAAGTAAATGTTTATTTAGAATAAGAAAATAAATCATAACAAATTTCAAATGTTAAATTGCTGGCAAATAACATAATCATCACGAAATCCAGAAAAATAGCATTCAGTTTTATTATTTAATTTCCTGACACTTCTGTAACACTTTTATCCTTGCATCTTTTCATTGCATAATCTTTGATTACCTCTTCATATGAAATGGAGATTTTAATATAATTTTCTTTGGAGAGCCTAGAAAGATAATTCAGCCTTTCCTCTGTCATAGCTGATCAAAATTTGTTTTTAACTATTAAGAGTTTAGAAAAGTTTGTTTTCAATTCACTTTACTGGTAATGTCATAGAAATTTTTGCAATTATTATCAAATTCTTAAAAAGCCTCTATCAAACTCATGTCAAAAAGCCTCTTCCAAACTCTAACATTTGGAAGAATTTTTCAGATTGTCTTCTGGCTTCACACATTCCAAATCCTTTTCTTCCTCCACTACCCATATGCTTCTGGAACAGGATGCCAAAGGATATGCTTGTATTATGAGACAACCTCTGGTCCTGCCCCTTGTACAAGACACCTCGCAAGTGGACACTGTGGAAGGAAGTCGTTCCTAAGAGCCATGCCTAGACTCCCAGCAATAACTAAACTCCACATGAAGTGACTTGGTCATATTCCATGAAACTTCAGCTGAATGTGTTCCTGAGTCAACCTCCCTGTCGCTGAATCCCAAAGTGCCTCATGGCCCTGCTCAAATACCACCAACAAAGTCAAATGGGAAGAAACTGAAGTCTTGAAGGCTTAACTGTGGGTGAAATATCTTTCTTTTGCAAATATTCCAAAATTTGTGAACACATCATTAGGGCCCCTCCCAGAGCCTTGGAAGGAGTCCAAGCCACTGAGGGGCCTGAGATGTGTATCTGCGTTCTTGGGGAACCTACTGTGGAGAGCCCCATCTCACACTCTCAGCAGAGTACCAGACAGTGGGTGGGGCCCTTGTGGACACTCACTGTGCTAACCCTCTGGGTTCTTATTCCACCTCTCTAGTCCTCGTTTCTCAGGCTCTACTATTCTAAACCTCTCAACATGGGGTACAACAAGGCTCAGGACTCAGCCCTCTTCTCTAGCTACACGGACTCCTGAGGGAATGGCCAGTCACATGGCTTCAAGTGCCATCCATACCATGATAACTCATACAATTTCATTTCTAGCCCTACTCTCTGACTCCATTTGCTGATAACCAAGTATCTAATTCACCTCTCCCCTTGATGACTAATCAGCATTTAGAACTTACCATGCCCCAAACCAGATTATTCACTTTCCCCACAAACCTGTTACTCCTGCACTCTCTCTCACCTTGGGAAATAGAAATCCCTTCTTTGAGAGGCAAAGGCCAAGAGCCTCGTTCTTCCCTTGCATCCTCTCTCTGCAGTCCATCAGCAAAGTTTGCCAAGTTTTTAAAATTCACCCAGGATCCAACCAATTCTCTCCACCTCTCTGCTGTGGCCATGGCCTATATACCCATAATCCATTTTCCATGGGTAGCTGTACATCCCTGGATAGGTCTCCCTGCTTCCACCCTGGCTCCCAGGCTCTACTTCTCATTCCACAATAGAGGGATCCTGTTAGGATCCTACCTTAAATTGAAACCCCTAGGCTCTCAACTCCCTCAGAGGAAAAGCCAAGATTCCCTGATGTCTGCTGAGGCCACATACTGTCTAAGCCCATTCCCAGCCTCTCTCTGCCTTACCTCTAATCATTTTTCCCCTTGCCCATTTCATCCTAGACAGTGATGATCTGTTTTCCTAAAATGTAAGTTCCATGAGGGCAAGGACCCCCCTCACTTCATACCTTATCAGCAGCACCCACCATGCCTGGTACGTGGCAGACTCTCAGGCAACCTTTGCAAAACGAAGACATGGACAGCATTTTATATAAGCCCAGCCCATGGTACGCATTCAATCTATGTTTCTTAATATTACTACTTTCATTATTCCCATCATCACTGGCAAAAGGATTTGAAAAGAGAAAGAAACAAATACCACTGGCTCTGTAGGGGGCCACCTCCTTCCTCTCCTACCCTCCACACACCATGACAATGACATGATATTAATATCCATTGTGCCTTTTCCACAAAGTAGATTCAGGTGGGTGATGCTAAAAGAAAATCTTTAACTAAAGACTCCACGGGTGTCAAGCTGCAGTTCCTTAGCAGGCTACTGACTAAATAATATGTTGGCCCTTAGGCAAATATTCAAACTAAAAATCCTTCAGCAGGATGCCCTTGTGTTCCAAGAATCTCATCTTATCTCCAAAGAAGGAATGTTACAATTAGCAATTCAGAAACTCTTTTACATCTTAGTAACCATGCATAAAAATTAATTCAAGCAAAACCTAATTTAGAATAATAATAACATGCTTTCCTAATGTTTCCTACATTAATCATGGTTAAGACAGTTACTATAGCAGCGCTGTTGGAGTTTATTGAAAATAACGTAATTCACTGCGGTGCAAGTTCTCTTCTGAGAGTGCTACTGTTTGTTTAAGCAGGATAGAAAGAAGTAAGGAGGCATCCGCTCTTTCCTTTGAACTAATTTGAAGTTCGATAGCAGACACAGACAAAAGTAATAAAGTGTTGTTTACTCTGAAGGGGGTTGGTGGTGACCTCTGTTTTTCATGATTAGATGAGTTTTAAATTTGTACTCTCAGTCTCATCTTTTTCCTCCTATGCAGGAAAAAGAAACACGGGATGATGGAGTCAAGTTGAAAGAGGAGGGAAAACACCACACACGTATTGTGACTGAGCCACTGCCTGTCAGAATGAAGGCAACCCTCACTTCTGTCTTCTGAGTTTTCCCAACGAGCCAAAGCCAGCCTCGAAGGTCACAATGAGGGGTCAATGGTCAGAAGAAGCCAATGAAAACAATGTCATGAATTGGAAAAAGTCTAGAAAAGCATAAACAGTGTGTGATTGCACAAGAGCTTCCTCATATATTCAACCCAAAGCCCTTGGGTTCCGGTATTCACAGCAATGGCTGGACCCAACTCTTCCTATGCTCAGCCACTCTTCAGCTGCCATTCAGGCAGCCACCTGTGTCAGATTTTCATGCAGGGTATGGACATTGCTGATGTTGTTGTAGGTTTCTCTTAGCAGAATACGATGAGTCAGTGCAATCAGACAGACCCAGGCTCAAACCTCTGCTATGCCATAAACTAGCTGCCTCATGTCTAGCAAATCACTTGATTCCTCAGCAGCCGTTTATTCTACTGTAGCAGGATTTCTCAACTTTGGCACTTCTGACATTGAGAGCTGGATAATTCTCTCTTGAGAGGCTGTCCTGTGCATTGCTGCTAAATACCCCACACCATTCCTGCTGTGGGGTATTTAGCAGCATCCCTGGCCTCTTCCCAGTAGATGTCAGTGGTGCCCCTATAGTCTTGACAATAAAAAGTGTCTACAGACGTTGCCACATGTCCCCAGGAGGACAAAATCACCCCAGTTGAGAGCCACTGAACTGTAAAACAGAGATAAACAGAGTAGTTCTTTGTTACAGATATGAAATGTGGCAAGCTGCCCCGGATGGACTGGGAACCCCATGAGGGCAGACATCATGCAGGATGTTCTTGTGGAATTAATGAATTTAGGAAAAACCCTCAGGCATTGAGCAAATCCTTTGATATGACGATTATGAAGAGCTTCTCTTCCACTGATTAGAAAAAAATACATTTCTTTTTCTCAAAAATACTTAAACACCATGATTTCACAGTTAATAAAATAGAAGAGCTTTGTCTTGGAACCCTCACCACCATTTTCACAACAAATGAGAGAACTTTGGTCCAGGTGATATGAAGAACTATGTTTTCAGTCAAACTTTTGCAATAGAAGCAAGACAAATCAGGCTTCCTCATTTCTATTAAAGGCATCTGAGTCAACACATTCCTAGAGGGCCTTTTCTATAAGATATTTTTACTTTCATTTTTATTCTCATTTGTTATACAGGCCTTTCCACTCTCTTGCATTTGCTTTTGCTTTTTTTCTTTTCGTAAGTCCCAGAACAATTTCAAAGACAGCATTTGCATTCTCCAGTTCACTGAAGACATATTTACTTTAGCCTAGCAAGTAGTGCACATTTCAAATGTTGACTGGTCACACGTAAAAACCAAATCTGATTTCCTCCTGGGTTCTGTTACTGAAGATGCTCTGCCTTCACTTAATCCCATGGGGATTGGTGTTCAAAAATGTTTTTAATATCAGCTATGTAAATATCCATTCTATCCTTGAATTTTTTAATTAAATGTTTTATTTTGACACAAATGTAAAGTCACATACAGTTGTAAGAAATAACCCAGAGAATCTCTACACTCTTTATCCAGTTCCTGCTAACAGAAACATCTTTAAAAACTATAGTACAATATACACCTGAATATTGCCTTTGATCCAGTCAAAATAAAAGCACTTCTGCCATTACAAGAACTCTTCATATTGCCTTTTGATATGATTTGTCTGCGTCCCTACCCAAATCTTATCTTGAACTGTAATTTCCATAATCCCCATGTGTCATGGGAGGGACCCAGTGGGAGGTAATTGAATCATGGGGACGGTTACCCTCATGCTGTTTTCGTGATAGTGAGTGAGTTCTCACTAGATCTGATGGTTTTATACGAGGCTTTCCCCCCACTTTGCTCTGCACTTCTCCTTGTCACCACCATGTGAAGAAGGACATGTTTGGTTCCCCTTCCGCCATGACTGTAAGTTTCTTGAGGCCTCCCCAGACCTGAAGAACTGTGAGTCGATTAAATCTCTTCCCTTATAAATTATCCAGTCTCGGTTATGTCCTTATAGCAGTGTGAGAACAGACTGATACACCTGTTGTACCCACACCATATCCTCTCCTACTCCAACCCTTCTTAACCCCTGACAACCATTAATCCCATCTCTATTTCTATGATTTTTTGTCACCTCAATAAGTGTGATGGTTAATTTTATGTGTCCACTTGGCTGGGCCACTGGGTGCCCAGATACTTTGTTGAACATTTATTTCTGGGTGCATCTATGGGGTTAGCACTACGGAGTCAGCAGAGGAGTAAAGCAGATTGCTCCCCGAGGTGGGCAGGCATCACCCAATCCCTTGAGGGGCTGAATGAAACAAAAAGGAAGAGGAAGGAAAAGTTCACTCTCTGCCTGACTCCATGAGCTGGAATAAGACTCTTCTCCGCCCTTGGGCTAGGACTTGCAGTATCACTTCTCCTGGCCCTCAGGCCTTCAGCTTTGGAATGGAGCTTACACCACCAGTTCCATGCATTCTCCTGCCTTTGGACTCACACTGGAACTTACACAATCATTTCTCCTGGTTCTCATACCTTCGATCTCAGACTGGAACTACACCATGGGCTTTCCTGGATCTCCAGCTTGCAAAGGGACATTGTGGAACTTCTCACTCTCCATAATTGCACCAGCCCATTCCTTATAATACATCCCTTTTCCCTCTCACTCTCTGTCTCTCACTTTCATTCTGTTTGCTGGAGAACTCTGACTGATACAAGAAGCATATATAAATGGAACCATTCAGTATGTAAACTTGGGGGATTGGTTTCTTCCACTCCGAATAATTTTCTGGAGATTCACCTATGTTATTAAGTGAATCAAAGTGTATTTTTATTGTTTAGTCACATTGCGTGCAATGGATGTACCATGGTTTAACTCATTCACACAATAAAAGACATGAGGGGTGTTTTCTTCCAGTTTTTAGTTATTTATTATGAATGAAGCTATCATGAATATTCATATATAGGTTTTTGTGTGAATATAAGTTTTCATTTTCCTGGGATAAATGCCTAAGAGTTCAATGACTGGCTGTTTTCAACTTTCCTCCTTGTGTTCAGTTCTTGGAAGTTTAATTATGATGTATTTGGCATAGATGTTTTTAAATGGATCCTATTTGTGGTTTGCTCAGCTTCTTGAATCTGTAGGTTTATGTCTCTTGCCAGACTGAGATGGTTTAGCCATGATTCCCTTAAACACGTTTTTAGCTCTGCCCTGTTTTCCCTCTCCTCCAAAGATTCCAGTGACATCAATGTTAGATCTATTTTTAATAGTCTCACGGATGCCTGAGGCTCTGTCGTTTTTGTTTTTAATTGTTTTTCTCTGCTTTTCTTTGCTTCTTTCTGTTTACTATTTTCCCCTTTCTTCTGCATTCTGCTCTTTAGACTATACGTTGAATTATTTTTAATTTTTGTTATCCTATCAGTTCTCCGATATCCATTTTGTCCTTCTTTCTATCTTCTACTTCTCTGATCAGACAGATCATGTCTTTTCTGAGGCACTCTCCTTTTGCTTTGTTTGTATGAGGTATATTCGTATTTGCTCATTGAAGGATTTTATTGTGGCTTCTTTAAAGACTTTGTCAAATAATTCTAACATCTTTATTGTCTCAGTGCTGGCATCTATTGATTCCCTTTTCTCATTGAATTTGGGCTGTTATTTTCTAAAACTTTTCTCTAGTCATAGGCTTCTGCTTTCCGGATTGTTTGGCTAGAGAAAGCAGACTTTGGAGGGAACTTTGTGTTTTGCACTTCGTAGTATTTCCAGGTTGCTGGCTTCTCCAGCACCTAGCTTGGGATATGTGGGACTTGTATTTGTCCGTTTTCATGCTGTTGATAAAGACATACCCGAGACTGAGCAATTTAAAAAAGAAAGAGGTTTAAATGGACTTGGAGTTCCACGTGGCTGGGGAAGCCTCACGATCACAATCACGGTGGAAGGCAAGAAGGAGCAAGTCCTGTCTTACACGGATGGCAGCAGGCGGAGACAATGAGGAAGATGCAAAAGCGGAAACCCCTGATAAAACCACCAGATCTCGTGAGACTTACTCACTTCCACGAGAACAGTCTGGGAGAAACTGCCCTCATGATTCAGTTATCTCCCACCAGGTCCCTCCCACAACACATGGGAATTATGAGAGTACAATTGAGATTTGGGTGGGGACACAGCCACACCATATCAAGACCCATAGAAGACCCAAAGAACTGTCAGTGACCATGCTGTTTTGGGGGGATCCTGAGGTTCCTAGGTGGTTTGCCTCTGCTATCCACCTTTCAGAGTCTCCTTGTACTCGATATATACATGTGTGTATACATACGTGTGTATATATGCTATATATGTGTATATATAGTATGATATATATTCTATATACTATGCATATACTTATGATTATAAATGTATATACTATATACATGCAGTGTAAGTGTGTGTGCATGTGTGTGTACATAGTTATTATATATATCTCCCAGGGTTTTGACTAAACTTAGCAAGAGGAATTGGATATAGTATGTGTATTCCCTCCTCCTGGAAGCAGAAGTCTGGCAATATTTTAACACAGTCAGTGAGACAATACACACAGGTATAATCAATGCAAAGACTAGCTCTGCCATGAGCTTATAAGATAATTAACTATTCTGAGCCTCAGTGTCCACCTCTGTTAAAGGAGATCCTCACAGAGCCTCCTGCTTGGAATCATTCACAGGGACAATGTCCCTGGAATTTAGAGTGAGGCTCACCCTGTGGCTCTGGTTAGACATGGCCATGCTCTCTTGTGCATAGGAGGTACCTTCTCTGTGTTGAGCAGCTGTTCTTTCCCAGACTGCTGCTGGAAAAGTAACAGATAGAGATGAAGAGGGGATGCTTACAGCAGAGAGGTCCATTTTGTTCTTACTTGGTACTGGCAGAATCGGTTTAGTGGACTCGAAGTGGGCATCACCTGGGAGCTGGGGAGAAGTGTGGAAATTTAGGCGTCAGGACGGGGAGGAATCAGAACCTGCATTTTAACAAGAGCCCAGGTGATTTGTGTGCACACTGCAGCTTGAAAAGTGACTTCAGGGCTGGGCACGGTGGCTCACCCTTATAATCCCAGCACTTTGGGAGGCCAAGACGGATGGATCAATTGAGGTCAGGAGTTCAAGACCAGCCTGGCCGACATTGCGAAACCCTGTCTCTACTAAAAATACAAAAATTAGCTGGAGGTGATGGCACATGCTTGTAGTCTCAGCTACTCAGGAGGCTGAGGCAGGAGGATCGCTTAAACCCAGGAAGCAGGGGTTGCAGTGAGCTGAGATTGCACCATTTCATTCCAGCCTGGGTGACAGAGCAAGACTCTATGTCAAAAAAAAAGGAAAATTGAAAAAAAGTAAAAGAAAACTGACTTCAGAGAGTGGGCAAATTTGGACCCCCTGAGGGTTTCACAGCAGGCACAATCCTCCCTCAGGGCAAACAGCAGCTCATGCATGCATGTTTATTTTTGGCCACTAGGAAAAAGCAAAGCAGAGGCCAAGGGAAAACTGGCAGGGGGCAGGCAGGAGAGGCCCGAGTCACGACCAAGAATCCCCCATGAGTCAGGGACAGGCGAGGGCAAGAGCAGGGGGCAGGCAGGAGAGGCCCATGTCAGGACCAAGAATTCCCCGTGAATCAGAGACACGGGAGGGCAGGAGCAGGGAGGCCCGTCATGGGAGCTGCGGATTCTCTTGCCGTCCCTGCCTCCATCTCGTCTTCCCCGTGCAGTACCCATTCCTTTCTCAGACACATTTGCATTCACTCCCTTTACTACCCCCTGCCTAGGGTGGGCTTGTTTGGCAATTAGTGCAGATTCATTTTCCACAGTGAATGCTCCCAGGTGACCTTTAGGTTTATCCCAGTTTGCTTGTGGCTTTAATGTGAATGTGAAATAAGTGCATAGGAAGAAGTGTCTCTCTACCGAGGAGACAGGGGAGCCCTCCTGAACAACACAGCCAGAGGGTCACAGCATTCGTAAACCCCAAAGAGCGAGGATGGATCACCCATCAGCTCTGGTTCACCTTGAAAACGGAGACGGGAAAACAACTAAGGAGACAGGAGAATCCTCTCTGGCAAAGCATCTTAAATAAGTAAAGCAGAGAACAATGCCCTCTGCCCTCTGCTCCGAAACACAGAGGGGAGCTTGGATTGTTGTTGAGAACTCCAAGCACATGGGTTTTTCAGGTTGCAGGAGGGAGACAGTCCTGTTCCTTGTACAGAGAAGATGGCTGGAAACCACCCAGGGATTGAGGAAATGTTCCCTCCTTCCTTTGAGTGAGGGGATGTTTGAGACTCATAAGCTGAAGAAGTCATGAGCTTCTGCGTCCCTGGACCTCAGATCACCCTTGGCCAGTCCGGATACATTGTACCTCCAAGGCAGAGGTGATGGTGGTGGCCAAGGGAAAAAAGCATCTGTAGCAAACTTGTGCTTTCCTTCCTGGCTTAAAACCAGAAACTGCTGTGAACGGCAGGACAGTTACTGAGCACTTGCTAGCCTGCACATGAGGCCAGTCAGCTTTCTTTTTTTTATAAGCAATGCAAAAACCCTGACTATAAAACATGAAAATAAGACATCAAAGAAAGAACATGAGTAGAAAAGAGGTCTAGAGACAAACAGGGTGTTTGAACCTAGGAGCTCCCCCAGAACTTTCTCCTCTAGCAATTCGCCCCACCTTCACATTTGACAATCGTGTGCACCAGCAGTTGATGCCACCCACTGTGCGTTGTGCTTCTGGGAATCAGCAAAGAGGTCTCCAAGGAGCCTTCTTTGATTGGCAAATTCAACTGGCCTAATGGTGTCACATTTGGTTTGAACCATTTGAAAGTTTAAGCTAAAAATAAAATTGCCAAGTACTCATCACACACAAAGTTAATAATACTCAGTGAAATAATTCAGAACAAGATATGATTAGGAAAAGGAATTCCCAAAGTGTACCATTGCCACATCATATTCTGAGTGTATTAGTCTGTTCTCAGGATGCAGATAAAGACATACTCAAGACTGGATAATTTACAAAGAAAAAGAGGTTTAAAACAATTCTATGTGGCTGGAGAGACCTCACAATCGTGGCAGAAGGCGAAAGTCACACCTTACATGGCAGCAGACAAGACAGAATGAGAGCCAAGTGAAAAGGGAAACCCTGTATAAAACCATCAGATCTCATGAGACTTATTCACTACCTCCAAAGGCTCTAAGTTAAAAAAGAAAGAAAAGGCAGGATAAAAAATAAGTTTGAACTGGGGAGAAAAATGTGGAGGACAAAAGAAAAACATGCCTCCAAGATGCCCCTGTCTTGGCTTATGTCGTGATTTTATTCTCCTGGTTCTATCCATTTCCTAGAAATGTATGCATTTGTAAAGTAATGATTCAGCCACATGAGGAACTTCTCAGTAACCCAGCCTTGGCTCCTGTATTGGTCAGTTCTCACTGCTATAAAGAAATGCCTGGCTGGGCACAGTGTCTCACGCCTGTAATCCCAGCACTTTGGGAGGCTGAGGCGGGTAGATCATGATATGAGGAGTTCGAGACCAGCCTGGCCAAGATGGTGAAACCCCATCTCTACTAAAAATACAAAAATTAGCTGGGAGTGGTGGTGGGTGCCTCTAGTCCCAGCTACTTGGAAGGCCGAGGCAGCAAGAATCGCTTGAACCCGGGAGGCAGAGGTTGCAGTGAGCCAAGATCACGCCACCGCACTCCAGCCTGGTGACAGCGAGATTCCATCTCATAAAAACCTGGAACTGCCTCCCAGGTTCAAGCAATTCTCCTGCCTCAGCCTCCCTAGTAGCTGAGACTACAGGAGCGCACAACCATTTTTAGCTAATTTTTGTATTTTTAGCACAGATGGGGTTTCACCATCTTGGCCAGGCTGGTCTTGAACTCCTGACCTCATGATCTGCCTACCTCGGCCTCCCAAAGTGCTGGAATTACAGGCGTGAGCTTCTGTGCCCAGACAGCTCCTACCCTTTTTCAGGAGTGCTGGGAAGGGAGTAGGAGCTCTGGTCCAAAGATGAAGTCCTCACTCAGGGCACCACACACATGATCAGAAGCTGCAGGTCCTCGAATGTCCCAGCTCTGCTGGTAGTAGCTGCCCCTCTGCACTCAGCCTTACCTGAGTTACTGCTAAGCAGAATAAAAATAATCTTTCCTGAGAACTGTCTCGCAGGTGTTGGAACATGATCTTTGGGTTCAGACACACCTAGGTTCAAGTTCTGGATGCAAAACACATGAAAAGGTGTGAATGTGGGAAAGTCATCTTATTCAAATCCGTTTCCTCATCTCTAAATAATATAGTTTTGATTTTAGCTTGCCCAGCATCCTGCCCTCTTCATCTGATAAAAACACGTGCTTCTGGTTAGGAAACCATCACCCCAATACCACATGGGCTTGATAAGCTAAGAGCCACACGGGCCCAGACTCCTACTTTGCAGCTGATACCAAATGCTGTTTGGCATGGTTTGAGGCAGGAAATTAGGAGACACTAACATCTTTAACTGGCCTTGGGCTACAAAACTCCCTTTCATTAATTAGTATTAAAATAATCAGCACAAAGCTATCCAGAATGCTATCATCCTTAATTGTGGCATGTAAGACAGACTCAAATACCCAAATAACTCTAACATACTCCATGCATTTCAGCATAGTAATGATTTTTAGTACGGAACACAGCCTGGATAGGATGAAGTCTATTCTTTCTATAGATTATACCACTGTGTCCCTGCCTGTGTTACTGAGCCTTAAACAGAATCACTGGAAACTGGTAGGCATGCACTCACCTCAAATATACCATAGATCTCAAAGATAAGAGTCATTGCTAAATATAAACAAAAGTAATTTGTACACAGTAACCAGGACTCTTCCTGGACCAGGTGCCGCACATTTCAAGGTTCTAGCAAAAGTTCTATTAAAGGTGACACATTTGTTACAACACTTTTATTTACATGCTAAATAAATACTTTGTTGCTCCTTAGTCTTCAGAATAACCACCTTTCAGATGTTTGCTGAAAAGGTGAATAACTTGGGGTTTATTTTGATTGCAACAATTTTAAATCTTATCTACCAAATCACCTCTTTCTATTGACAAACTATAATCAGCCTTCAAAATAAACAAGGACACACCTTGAACAGTAATGTGAGATGCAAAGCCTTAATTTCGCATGGTTAGTGGGGAATAAAATCTCTCAGGTATCAATGGGTGAAATAGCAGGGCCACTTAAATGTGCATATTCAGCTTGGAGGAATGTAGAAAAATGTCCATACAAGATAGCCACCACTTTTCTCCAGTTCCCACCTGCATTTGTGAATCCCTTTTCCGTTAACGGTGAAGAAACAACATTAATAAATATCAATGTTTCTGCAATCTGTATACAAGTTTGTGAAATCTTCAAAATTCACGTATAGAGCATCCTATTGGAGAAACGTGACATGGGAAGTCATGGAACAGCACCTGTTCTATCAGAAGGAAAGCACAGAAGAGGAGGGCTTAGGCAGCCCAGGTGTGAGGGGAGTTGTCCAAGAAGGAAGAGATTCTGCAAGCCCCTGCCCCCTGCTCTCTGGGGTTGAGCTATAAGGAAAGTCAACCTTAGGAAGAACCCACGCCTGCAAACTTTCACCTTTTGCTTCCTTGGGGCCATTTCCATAAAGCAAAATCCTCTCTGATGAAGTTTATCCTCCAGGATCTGCCACTTCTGGTAGGAAATAATCAAAGATTGCAAAGTCTCTGCAAATAATTATTATTCAAAGATATTAACGGCAAACCAGATGAGCCCTGCAGTTAGAAATGTGCCGTTAATTTCCATCCTCAGTACTGGCACGTAGGGAACGTGAGCACATTACGTAACCTGTACCAACCTGGGTTTCCTGGTCAGCAAATTCAGGATCAGATTCCTGTGTAGTGACGGGATCTCTACGGGGTTTGATTAAGAAATAGGTGTAAATCACGTGGCCAGGTTCTCGGGGTGTAGTAAGTCAGTGAGTGTTCGCTGTCAAAGAAGTGCCCCTCACCACTTTTCCACGTACAGGAGCCCATTCAGATTTGAGAGGATCCATTTTCCCAGAAATACTACATTCTATTCCCAAGTAAGACATCAACATGTAACACACCACTTCCAGGCCTGCCAGAGTAACCATTGCAAGCCCTTTCATGCATTTATCCTTAAACATACAGTAATTTGTTTTTAATAAGGAAAGCTCACTCCCTTATAAATAGCTTACAGGCAGCGTGTGATGGAATGAAAGTTGTGGCCAGGAGGGAGATGGACTTTTGCTGACACATCCCTGCAAGGTAACAAGAAACATTAAAAATGCATTTGGTCCTGATAGATTGAATCCATTTTAAGTGGCATAAATAGGACAGATGAGCTATTTCAAATGTCTGAAGAGCCCATATAATGAAATATGGATCATCTTCTCATGGCTCTGGCAGGAGGGGGCGATAATTTGTTTTCTCTCAGTATTAGTAGTCGGTGGCACCCATAATAAATTATATATTGCAAGCTCATATTCTGCACCCAGTTTTATTTACCTATACAGTCTGAAATCTCATTTATCAAAGTTTCAGAAGGGGAAAAATATAGCTTTACATTTATAATCTTTAAAGAATCCTGAATTGATAATATGTACATTTTGGGGGTATGGGTAATTAGGAACATATTTTTTAAAGTTTTCTGGTATTATTCCATTGTAATGACTGTTTATCAATGGTACTTTCTGTTTTTAAATGTGCAGATGTATGGAAACCGGCTGCTTCTACCGTTTACCTTCACGATAAAACATGGAATATTTAGACCCTCCTCAGCTGGAGTGGCTTTGGGGGTGAATTCTGATTGGAGCAAAATTCAGCACCCCTTCCTAAGTGAAGACACTGCTGGGTGGATTTTATTTCATGGTGTTCCTTTGGAAACCCCAAATCAGTGGGTTTTTCCTTTACTTCAAATAAAACTCATCTCTTTCTGACAGACTCTCCAGATCCCCAATATGTAATATATGGCTATGGATGGATTTTCTCATTTTCCTCTCCAGAGAACTTTGGAGCTCTTTCTCTGACACCCTGGATTTTCCATTCATGTAAAGGTGAATTCTTAAGTAACAGGACTGAAATCCACCCTGAGGTACTGTAATCCCCACTCCTCTGCACCTCTGCCAGCTCTCTCTGCAGCAGCTTTCCCTGGTGCACTGGGCAACCTTCCGAGCATCCCTTGGAGGCCTTGTCCCCTCCTCTGTGCATGTGCCAGGCATGGGTCCTGTATGGCCAGCACATCACGTATCATGAGCGTGCACCGCTCCGGGACTTGCATTCTTCACTGGCTGGGAGAAGAGTTAGGCATTTTTGTTATGATCCCTTTTGAGTAAATAGATGTCTTTTTAAAAACCTGGGTCAATATTGCAATATCAACTTCCTCGTCAGCTTCTCTCCCAACAATGTTTGCAAGGGAGAAAAACACATTCAGCATTTACAGCAAACATAACAAATGCCCTCTGTCATCATTAATGCCTACTCCCCACCCATCATCTATCAGTTACTGAGAACCT
Organism: Hylobates moloch; assembly: GCF_009828535.3. NCBI lineage: Eukaryota > Metazoa > Chordata > Mammalia > Primates > Hylobatidae > Hylobates > Hylobates moloch. The sequence goes on along the minus strand of NW_026652307.1, from coordinate 667,794 downwards.
CAGATTGCCTCCCACTATGAGAATGCCTCTTTGAACACTCCTTGTTTTCTGCAACCACAGCCCCTGCATGCCAGGCCGCCATTCTTGCTCATCATAGCTTCCTCGTCTCTGAATTAACCCCCTCAAACTCCTGCATGGGAGACTTACTGAGGTCTTTGCACCATTCTGGGGTCCTCTAACCCATTCTTTATCTTCTAATCAAGTCATCTTTTGTAAACATCAATCTCATAAAGACATTGGCTCAAAATGCCCTTAATGGCATCCCAAAAGTTTTGAATTCTTTTTATGGCACCAAGGCCTGCCTGTTCCTCTGATTAATATTTATTCTCCTCTTTGGATGGGAAACTCCATGAGGTCAGGTGCAATGTCTCTCCGGTTCCGAGCTACATCACCTACCCTAGTGCAATGCATGGCATATGATATATGCTCAGGGTGCATTCAGCCAAATATAATAAATACACTCACTTCACACAGATGTCTGCCTACTGCAGCTTTAGCAAAACACTCCTAAAAGAATCTAAATGAGTGTAAACACATTTAGACCTCAGCTAAAATGCTATTGTTGGCCATGCTCTTAGCTACTGTGTAATGCTGTCTCAACAATTCACCCAACAGAGAGTAGAGTCCAACAACTCAAGCAGAACACGGTTTACCAGCCAGTCACCTTACCCAAAACACCTACTCTGTAGGGTTGCTCTGAGGGTTAGAAATAAAATGTTGAACATAATGTCTAGCATACAGTGGATGTCTAATCATTAACAGCGGTCATTATAATGACGCAAATCAAGGATTTTAAAGTCGTGCTTGGTAAAATGAGGTGATGCCATTGAGAAGGCAGCATTGGAACAAGAATTTATCACTCCCTAATATTGGCTGAAAACCCAAAAGGGAATACGATTTTTTTTCTAGCAGGCAGGGTGTTCTGAATGCAGGAAATCCTCAGAATTCAGTTCACCCCATTTCCGTGGCTCAAATCCTAGCCCAAACACAGAGGAAAAATGGTGAGCCAAGAGACTGCAGTGATCAGCTGGCATGGGGCAGTCTTGCAAGGGAGCAAGCATGCATTTCAAGTTCTGCACGTCATTTCCAATGTGGGTATTCATGACCTAGCAGAAAAAAGACATTCCAGGCCTTGAAAATACTCAAATCAAAACAAAACCACCCATCCCTCAAGTGGCCTGCTAATAAAACATCCAAGTTTGGTGTTTTATTTGTGGAAAGAAACCCAATTGGTCTTTCCCCAATGACTAGGGCAGCCCTGGCTTCTCTCCACCTGACACCCATGGCACAGAAGAAAGATGATCACAGCTCCACCCCACTTCACTTGCACTGATGCGTGGGAAAACCTTTCAACAGATATCAGTACCTTTCAATTTAGAAGTAGTCAACTCTACAGATTGTGTTGTAGACAGTATATTCTCTGGGCTTAGTTAACCTTTCCTAGATGCCTAGATACCAAATTGGGTGAAAGAGGCTTTAACTCTCCTTTCCTTTCTTTTTGAAATGACAGGATGATCAGGTGCTACCCTCAGGTCACAAGGCTCCATGCCTATTTTTCCATAGTGTGGATTCATTATCAAGACTAAGAAGACAGTTGCCTGTTCAGAAACTACCAAGTTAGTAATTACAACGTGGCTTTTTTCCCCTCATGTTTTACTTGAATAACGCGGGAGGAGATGAAAGTTGGTGAAGGTTGTTTGGTATTTTAATAGAAGGATTGAACACACATCTCAGTCTTTTATGCCATTTTGTCTTGTTTGTGTATGCTGTGTAAGGGTCAACCATTAATAAAACATGTAACACTAATGGCCCATAAAGAATATACTTTGTTGTAAGACAACAGGAAAATCCCTATCTTTGCTTAAACCAGTGGTCTCAAAGAATCTCGCATCTTTTATTGTCTTTTTATAAAGATATTTTCATCAGGTGGAGGACGGGTGCTTAGATGTTCATTGTTTTAAAAAGATAGTTTACTCTTTTAAAAGAAAACATGTTCCTCTCCATTCTTTGACTTGCATTTGAGAACTGGGGGTTCTCTGAGCCTGGGTGTTCCTGGCTGCTTCTCTGGGAAGTGGCTCTGCCCTTCTCCACTGCCCTGTGTCACATTCTTCTGTTGTTACCCATCAATATCACCTGTCCCCTACCTGAGCTTCTCAAGATATGGCAGCACCTGTTCACAAGTGAGAGGGCAAACTTGGGCTGGTATTCAGCTGGAGTCCCAGCAGATGGCACTGTTCCCTCTGACTTTGCACCAGTCTGGATGAGGGGTACGTGAGCAGCAGGGGAGCTGACTTCTGGGGTCTGTCTGGGTTTCAGGCAGAAGAAAGAGGGAGACATGCAAACCACAACTGGACAAGGGCTTGGAAATGTGAAACGCTCCCTGCTGTGATCCTTGCAGGATGAACAAGTTTATGGTATCTTGCTTATATTGCCAACAAATAAGATCAGAAATGTTGCCCAAGGGCAACGAGAGGAGTTTCAGCAAAGCCTTTATTTAAGACCATGGTTTCCTGAACAAGCATCCCTGGCTGAGATGATGTCAACCCTTTGGAGTCAGACTCTCCAGAATTCCAGCTCTAATCCCAACTGATGAGATGCACCATGTACCCTTTGGCCTTAGTCTTAGAAGGGAGACCTTCTCACGTCTAGAGTGGAGATGTAAATGGTACCCACCTCTTCCGGTGACTAGGAAGATTAGATGAGATGGTTTCCCAGGAAACTGTAAGAAGTAACCACCTACTATCAGCACCTGCATCATTTTGTCATGGTTATTACCGTGATTATTATACTCCCTCATACAAATGTCACTCGCCTTCTTGCCAGGTGTCAGGATCTGAAATTGGCACAAAGAAATCACAGCTATGTATGACATGGTTGCTAACTTCTGGAAATACACAAATTTTTCTTTTAGAAAAAGGTAAGTAAATATAACAAAAACATCAAAATGACATAAGGAGGTTATGAATAAATGCCAACAGAAGGATACAGGTGGTATCCATACCGAGGTGAGGGAAGGGAGAGTGGCGAAGGCCGGAGAAGCCACTGAAACTACAAGGACGGGGAGAGAATTGATGAAAATGTATGGAGGGGAAAAAGGAAGTTGTTGGTGATGATTGGGGAAGTAAATGTGCAAAGGAAAAGTGGGAACCAAGGTTAGGCCAAGAAGAGGGAGGTGGGGAAACAGCTTGAAGCTGCCCAAGAAGGGCTTTGAGCAACCTAAGGCTTAGAGTTCTCCTGGGGCCGTAGACTTTCCTTATGGAGTTTTGCATCCTAGCTCCCATCATACGTGGGCTGGAGAGAAACACAGCCCCCTTCACCTACAATATTCTGTTTCTGACATTCTATGTACATGAGAAACAATTGGATTCACCACAATTTCTTTTTTTTTTTTGAATTATACTTTAAGTTCTAGGATACATGTGCACAATGTGCAGGTTTGTTACATATGTATACATGTGTCATGTTGATGTGCTGCACCCATTAACCCGTCATTTACATTAGATATATCTCCTAATGCTTTTCCTCCCCCCACCCCACAACAGGCCCTGGTGTGTGATGTTCCCCCTCCTGTGTCCAAGTGTTCTCATTGCTCAATTCCCACCCATGAGTGAGAACATGCAGTGCTTGGCCTTCTGTTCCTGCAATAGTTTGCTGAGAATGATGGTCTCCAGCTTCATCCATGTCCCTACAAAGGACATGAACTCATCCCTTTTTATGGCTGCATAGTATTCCATTGTGTACATGTGCCACATTTTCTTAATCCAGTCTATCACTGATGGACATTTGGGTTGGTTCCAAGTCTTTGCTATTGTGAATAGTGCCTCAATAAACCTGTGCCTCTATAGCAGCATGCTTTATAATCCTTTGGGTATATACCCAGTAATGGGATGGTTGTAGGAAGAATCAATATGGTTTCACCACAATTTCAAACCAGTCCTGTCGGAGGGGAAGAACAGGGATGGAGGTTCCTAGTTCACAAACAGGAAATGGACTTGTCCAAGGATGGACAAAAATAGGGACAGAGTTGAGTCTGCAACCCCACAGCCATTTCAATTGCATGACCCTCTCTTAATGAACAAGTTTAATTAAATTCTCAGGTAATGAGAAGACACCAGGAGCTCATGGGCTCAGGGATGAGGAGACGAGCAGACAGGCAGGAGGCAGGGAAAGCAGGAACCTCACAGGCAGGAAGACAATGAGGATGCCATTGCAGGGACGCAGTCACACAGAGGAGACTCGTGCCAGGTGGGAGCAGCCGGGTGGAGCAGAAGAAAGACATTCAGGAAGTACAAACAAGGTACAAAGGAGGCTTGGTCACTGCTGGATTCAGAATAAAGGACAGAAAATTCAGAGATCACGCGGAGCATTGGAACCTGGCCCTTCACAGTAAAGTCTGTTCATTAAGACTCTTAGTCAGGGTTCTTCCGAGGGACAGAACCAATAGGATATACGTGTAGATAAAGGACTCTCTGGGAGAACTGGCTCACATGACTACACAGCAAAGTCCCTTAATAGGATATCTGCAAGCTGGGGATAGAGAGAAGCCAGTAGGGGTTCAGTCCAAGTCTGAAAGTCTCAAAACCAGGGAAGCCAACAGTGCAACCTGCAGTCTGAGGTCAAAGGCCAAGAGCCCCCAGGAGGCTTCTGGTGCGAGTCCCAGAGTCCAAAGACAGAAGAACCTAGAGTCTGATGTCCAAGGGCAGGAGGAGAGGAAGCAGGCATCCTGTATAGAAAAGAGAGAGAGCGAGAAGACTCTGCAAGCTGCTTGTCCCCTTCTTCTGCCTGCTTTGTTCCAGCTGCACTGGCCGCTGATTGTGCGGGGTAGGTCTTCCTCTCCCAGTCCACCAACTCAAATGTCAGTCATCTCTGGCAACACCCTCCAGACACCCAGAAACAATGCTTCACCCGCCACCTAGGCGTCCCTCAATTCAGTCAAGATGCCACCTAATACTGACCATCATAAACACCTAATCCATTGCTTAGGATTTACTTCCAAATGCTGACCTTTCATAGCGGAGAGGGCAGCTGACACTTAAGCAGGATGATATCACGTCTCTGCAAGTCATTCTCTCCCAACACACCCGGCTCCTTCACATTTTCTCCATGAGATTATGCCAAATGGTCTCTTAGGTACTGAAAATGTTTCTCATGTCAACCTCACATTGACTATTTTTTTTGAAAATGTAGCTTTGTCCTGATTAATGATAGGCACAAAATCATAGATTGGATAATAATAAGAAAATTTTTTTTATCTAATACAAATTATAATTGATATGTGACTCTTAATTAAAATATTGTTTTATCGCTTGCCCCTCCCCCTCCAAAACTGCAAAAACGACCAATAAAAAAGGACCACTAACAATCCGTATCCCAGACTTAGGAAGGCAACAGTTCACAAAATAGAAGCCAGAGTTCCATCTTGTTCTTAGTGTCTAGTGAGAAGAGAAGTGGGCTGTTTGCTGCAGAACAAACAAAATCTCACCTTGTACTTTTACCACTTCTGGAGACAACTTTGTCTACTGTCATGTTGTTTCTGATGCAAGCACAGCCTGAGCGGCTCGAGTTCTGCTTTTCTTTGACCTCATCATTCCCCTGCCTCCAGACCCAAACTTCATTTTTCAGACAGCCCTGAACTGGAGTGCACCTTGCAGGGTAAAGGCAGCACGTGCATCCCGCTTGCTGCTGCTGTCTGCAGCTCCCAAGGTCCATAACACAGCCACAGGGCATCCTCAGCAAAAAGAGAGCCAGGGTTTCTTGAGCCCTGGCCTGAAGTAGCATCCGAATGCAGACAGCACTGACACTTTCCTGTTAATCTCAGCAGAGTAAGTACCTCCACTAAACTAGTTTTAAAATAGCATTTGTAGATATGATCTTCAGGTTATGAAGAAACTTAAACATCATCTCAAACAAGCTTCCAGTTTATATTTCAGAGAGCTGAGTCTGGGAAACTTCAGACAACTTACTTACACTAAACGCCTTCCATATCCCATTCTTTGTATTGAACTTCTAAACAACTGAACTTAAAACCATTGATTAAAAAAATAACTTGTATTTTAAAAATAGTGATACCACTCAATTGTGTTTAGGTTGCTATGAGAGTAGATGATCCCTCTATTATAAATATAGAATAAAATATTTGGGGAAAAAATGGATACTGCAAACCAAGTGCTCTCAAGTTGACCAGAACCTGTAACTTAGAAATTTCACTACTTGACAACAATGCCCAATAAATAATTCAACAGAACAAAGAATATACATGTATGCATGTGTACAACAAACTCATTATCGGCAGCATTGTCCTTAACAGTAAAAATTTTACATAACTGAAATTATTAGGAAATACCCTCAGAAATGATGTATGTTGAAATAAAAGAATTTGATCTATTCGTTAAGTTGATGATATAAAAGCTATAAAAAAGGCCGGGCACGGTGGCTCACACTTGTAATCCCAGCACTTTGGGAGGCCGAGGCGGGCGGATCACAAGGTCAGGAGATCCAGACCACGGTGAATCCCCGTCTCTACTAAAAATACAAAAAAAATTAGCCAGGCGTGGTGGCAGGCGCTTGTACTCCCAGCTACTCGGAGAGGCTGAGGCAGGAGAATGGCTTGAACCCGGGAGGCAGAGCTTGCAGTGAGCCGAGATTGCGCCACTGCACTCCAGCCTGGTCGACAGAGCCAGACTCCGTCTCAAAAAAAAAAAAAAAGCTATAAAAAAGTAAAAATGCAAGATGTCATGCTCACAAAAATTGCAGCATGAAAAGCATGCACTCACAATCTGCAATACAGTCAGAATTGGAAGCAACAAGTGTCCAACGAAGGATGCCCAGTTCAGAGAATGATGCTCCATCAACTGGATGGACAATCAGGCAGCCTGGGAGAACCACAGAGCAATGTTGGTCAGCATGGAAATCATTTTATTACATCCCACTAGTGAAATAAAGCCATGCCAGAAAACAGCATATACACCCACTTTGTAAGAAAGTGTGTACACACACACACATACAAACACACACACACACAAACACACAGCTGTACTCCAAACTCCCAGAGAACAAGAATTGCTAACCTGTTGTTGGGTACTTTTCTTTCTTTTTTTCTTGTGTATGCATGTGTGTTCTTTTCTGTGTTCAATTATCTGAGTGGCGCTCATGATTGTAAAAATATTATTAAAAAATAAACTGCTATGGTAAAAATGTTGATAGCTATTTATCTTTTTAAATATATATGCACATAAATCCCAAGATAGGAAATGAAAATATTTGTGCTAATGTAATTTTTTAAAATCAAGAATAGGGATTTAATATTGTTTTTTAACTTGTATTTTTAATTAAAAATAAAAATAGATTATATGCATTTTCTTCCCTCTTAAAAAAAGCCTTCCTAGAAGTTCTGATTACGCATAAACACTGTCTGCGTGTACATGTGAAGTGCAGATAATTTTATTTGAATGAATGTGGTTAGGGAGCTTCTTCCACGAACAGCTATCACACCACAGTGAAGCATTCAGGGCATCAACAGCATAAATAAGTGAAATGAAAAAAAATATATTATTGTACTGTTTACCAACAGATCTATAATTACAAAATAAATTAACCATGAAATGAAACACTTTGGGTTTTCTGCAATATTGTTATGAGAGATTGGGTGATTCTTTTTTTCAAATTAATTCTGGGAAAGCTTGAATGTGAAATATTGCAAAGAGTATTGTGATTTTTTTATTCTTATTTTTTATCTATTTTTATTTTTTTTTAATATCAGCACATATCAGTGTGATTCAGGGACACACTTTCATTTTCAAAGTCAAAGCTGTAAGCTGGGTGGTCACTTTGAAGAAGAGGCTGGGACATGAAAAAGAGAAGAAGTTCCACAAACAGAAAGCCCCCATCATCTGCAGGTGACAGGCCTAGATTGGAAGAATGACATTTTCTTTATTCTCCTGTGAAGCCAGAACTCTGAGATCTCACCTCAGGTCCAGGGAAACAAGAGGAAGAAAGACTGATCTGCCCTCTTCCAAACAGAGGATTCTAGTGTCCAGTTGACTGACATCAAGAGGGCCTTGCAGGGGCAGGTGCTGAAGCCATCTCCATAAACTATAAAATTAATGAGGGCAGAAGGGAGAGGGGGAAATTAACACAAACGAAGCTTGTAGCACACTCAGCATTAGTTATTAGGACAGCTCACTCTCTGTCCACTGCCCCATCGTCGTTTGCTACCTGTTGCCCCAGAATCACATAGATCCTGCTCTGTAGATAACAACGTAAGCATGGTGAAGTGTTCTATTTTCCATTTGAGGTCTTCTTTCATGTCCTGCATCAGTGAAACTACTCATGTCAGCTGGCCTGAAGGGCGCCACAAGAATCTGACTCATGGAAGAATGCAGTTTCCACATCCTGATGATTTCATACCCCGGATTCCAACCAGTCAATGGTCCCAATTTTCCTGCCCCTCACCCTCCATGATCCCCTGAAAACTTTCAGCCTAAAGCCCCTCAGGGAGACAGACTTGAGGTTCCCTCCTGTCTCCTCCCTCGGCTGCCATGTGATCATTAATCTCTTTCTTTGCTGTAAACTTTGCTGCCTCGGTGGATTGGCCTGTTAGTGCACAGGAGGCCCACCAACCTGGTGGTCCTGTAACTGTGCCTTTGGTGAGTTTCTATGACACAGAGTGAACATACTTACTGGAGCATTTTATGCAAGTATGTTCCAGGACAACTCCCTCCCAAATCAGTCCTCTTTAGAGGTGTGGCAGTGGACACAGTCTGTCCTAGCAAGAAACTCAGAGTGATTATGATGTAAATGTCTCCATGAAAAGATGTGGCTCCAGGTTTCTTTGCTTCTAAGAAGAAAGTACATAAAAACAAACTCTCATGAGGAAAAAAAATGCCCAACTTCCTCTCTGATAGTTCACAGCACATGTCACACAGTTCATCACTTTATTCGGTCAGCTGTGTGCTTTTTTCTCCTCTTTTTCTACTTAGGTTTTACTTTTTATTTGGCATTAAGCTTTTAACTTTATGAGGTGTACACTTTCTGTTATAAGCAGAATGTGTGTGGACCTCAATTGTACCACTATCAGGAAGAAATTGACCGGGAATGACATGTCTGAGTTCAGACAAGGAGGCTGCTCTTATTTACCAAAGGGCCAGCAACCCTGCAGCTAGGGCACCCCTCTAAGGGAGTCACGCCCCTTCCAAAAAGGTCACGAAGGAGCTCGCCATGAACACACACGAGTCTGTGGGTAACAGCAACATCACCGTCAGAGCAGTTTCGGAAGTGCTCACACCCACTAAGGGCTGGGCTAAGAGTTTCCCCTGCATTGCCTTATATTATTCTCCCTAAAGCTCAGAGAAGGAGGCATTATCCAGCACCAGCTCCCCTTTCTGACTCTATAGGAAACAGTTGCCAGCAGCTTAGTTGAAAAATCAGTCAAGATGAGAAATCGTGAAGTTGCGCATAAAATCTAAATATTTCAAACATGAAAATGCACATATTTTCCAATATTTTGAAATGATCCCAAAGTCTTACCTTAAGTACGGCACCTCTGATTACAGTTCTTGAGTGTATTTTTTCATCCGCCTGTCCCCAATCATAATGCATTGTCACTATGTCACAGTTCCAGTGTCTTTATACACAAGCAATAACGTGAAGCCATATGGGAATGACCTAGAGCAGGAGCCTCCAAACTTTTTGGAGCCAGGAAGCAGTTTCATGGAAGACCGTTTTTCCCATGGACCAGGGAGGGGGGTGGTTTCGGGATGATTCAAGCACATTACATTTATTGTGCACTTTATTTCTATTATTATTACATTGTAATATACAATGAAATATTAATACCACTCGCCATCATGTAGAGTCCGTGGGAGCTCTGCAGTTGTCTTCCTGCAACCAGACAGTCCCATCTGGAGGTGATGGGAGACAGTGACAGATCATCAGGCATTAGATTCTTATGAGGAGTATGCAACCTAGACCCCTCACATGTGCAGTTCACAATAGGGTTTGAGCTCCTATGAGAATCTAACGCTGCTGTTGGTCTGAAGGCAAAGCTCAAGCGGTTATGCAAGTGACAGCGAGTGGCTGTCAATACAAATGAAGCTTTGCTCACCCGCTGCTCTCCTCCTGCTGTGAAGCCTGGTTCCAACCAGGCTGGTCCATGGCCCAGGGGTGGGGGACCCCTGGCCTAAAATATATGATCTCTCTGGATTAGGCAATGCTAGCATTTGCTATAAAGAAATATCTGAGGCTGGGTACAGTGGCTCACTCCTGTAATCCCAGCACTTTGGGAAGCCATGGTGGGTGGGTCACCTGAGGTCAGGAGTTCAAGACCAGCCTGGCCAATGTGGTGAAACCCTGTCTCTACTAAAAATACAAAAATTAGCCAGGCATGGTGGCAGGTGCCTGTAATCCCAACTACTCGGGAGGCTGAGGCAAGAGAATCACTTGAACCTGGTAGGTGAAGGTTGCAGTGAGATGAGATCATGCCATTGCACTCCAGCCTGGGCAACAAGAGTGAAACTGCCTCTCCAAAAAAAAAAAAAAAAAAAAGAAAAAAGAAAAAGAAAGAAATACCTGAGGCTGGGTAATTTAGAAAGACATTTAATCAGCTCACGGAGCTGCAGGCTGAAGAAGCATGGCACTGGTATCTGCTTGGCTTCTGGGGAGACCTCAGGGAGCTTTTACTCATGGCAGAAGGTAAAGTGGGAACAGACATATCATGTGGCAAAAGCAGGAGCAAGAGAGAGACAGTGAGGGGGTGGGGGTGCCACACACTTGAACAACCTGATTTCTTGGGAACTCACTCAATATTGCAAGGACAGCACCAAGCCATGAGGGATCCATCCCCCATGACCCAAACACCTCCCACCAGGCCCTACCTCCAACACTGTGGATTACATTTTTTTCTTTCTTTTTCTTCCCCCCACCCACTGTGAGACGGGGTTTCACTCTTGCTGCCCAGGCTGGAGTGCAGTGGCGCAATCTCAGCTCACTGCAAACTCCGCCTCCTGGCTTCAAGCCATTCTCCTGCCTCAGCCTCCTGAGTAGCTGGGATTACAGGTGCTCCCCAAGTCTGCCCGGCTAATTTTTGTATTTTTAGTAGAGATGGACTTTCGCCATGTTGGCCAGGCTGGTCTTGAACTCCTCACCTTGTGATCCACCCACCTCAGCCTCCCAAAGTGGTGGGATTACAGGCATGAGCCACCTCGCCCGACCGTGGATTACATTTCAACGTGAGATTTGGGTGGGGTCAAATATCCAAACTCTGTCACTGCCTTTGATGGTCTGTCCTCCACTCTTTGACAGCTTTTGCTTCCACGCCTGACTTGACAGCACTTTCTCTTTGGTAATTCACTTTCCAAAACGTTTAACTGAGCTTTCACAAAAGGAACTCTCTTTTTGCATTCCCATTTCATTGGTTTATACAGTATTTAGTCAAATTACATAATTATGATGCGATATACAATTAAATAAATTGATTTAGGAAGAAACACAACTAAATGTCATTAAGCAGATCAGACACTGTTGCCGCAGGAATCAGCCTGGGAAATGGTGCGTGGGCTGCAGGCTATAGACGCTCAGGGTGCAGGGGTCTCCATCACATGGTGACAGAGAGAATGGAGGAGCAGTGGTCGTGGAAAATCAGTTATAGGAGAAACAGCCTCAACTGCACCTCTGTTTACTATCAGCATTAGTGAGGTTGAAGCCCAAAGACCCCAAAGCCCACCAGCTCCTCCTCTAGGCTCTCTGCATGCTGGCCATGGAGCACCTTGCATCCTCAGGGTACCTGAGGCATCTCTCCACCTGCACAGTCAGTTCCTGAGGCGCCGTGGTGCTCTCATTCTAGGATAGGATCAAGCACGTTCTTGGGCAGTAAGAGATTTTGAGTAAAAAATGGCCATCTTGCCGTTTGTTGCCTCGGCTCTGACCTTTGCTAGGAGCTGAACTATGTCTCCTCCAAATTCATATGTTGAGGTCTTAAACCCCATTGCCTCAGAACGTGACTGCATTGGAGACAGAGCCTTGAAAGAAATGATTAGGTTTAAAGGAGGCCTTTAGGGTGGGCCTTAATCCCCTATGGCTACTGTGCTTATAAAAAGAGGGAATCGGGGCTGGGCATGGTGGCTCACGCCTGTAATCCCAGCACTTTGAGAGGCCAAGGCAGCCGGATCACCTGAGGTCAGGAGTTCAAGACCAGCCTGGCTAAGATGGTGAAACCCTGTCTCTACTGAAAATACAAAAATTAGCTGGATGTGGTGGCAAGCATCTGTAATCCCAGCTACTGGGGAGACTGAGGCAGGAGAATGGCTTGAACCCAGGAGGTAGAGGTTGCAGTGAGCTGAGATTGTACCATTGCACTTCAACCTGGGCAACAAGAGTGAAACTCTGTATCAAAATAAATGAATAATTAAAATAAAAGGAGGAAATTGGGATTCACAGGGATATACAGGGGATGCTCACACAGAGGAGAGACCTATGAGAACTCGGCAAGAAGGCAGCCACCCTCAGGCCACAGAGAGACATCCCAGGAGAAACCAGCCAGCACCTTGATATTGGACTTCCAGCTTCCAGAACTGTGAGAAAATCAGCTTCTATTATTTATGTCCCCCAGTCTGTGGTATTTTGACATAGCAGCCCTAGGAAACGAATGTATCCTTCCAACCTGCATTCAAACTGCAGTCTTCAGGGGCTCTTGCCTGGATTCCAGAACCTGTCTCCCAACAAGAAGTAGGCTTTCTGGGTGTGTATCCTGAAGACCTCCAGAATGAGAAACACCTGGGATGCTGGTTTAACAATGCAGACTCCTGGGCTCCACTCTGACCTTCTAAATCCAATCTCTAGGATAGAGACTCAGGAATGTCCATTGTTAAGAAGCCCAGTGGGTGATTACCATGCCCACTAGCTTTTTGTTCAGTAATACATTATACTCGCACATATTTATGGGGTACATGTGATATCTTGTTACATGCATCGAATGTGTAGGGATCAAGTCAGGATTTGATAACTGAATCAGCATCTTAAAAACGAGCTCATTCTACCTAAGGATAGATCCCTGGAGTCAGAGCTCTTAGCTTGCATAGACCTCATTTACTATTGCTAACAAGCCACTGGGACCTGGTTGTAAATGGCAGGATTTACCTTCTCAAAAAATTTAAAACCCCCAGTGAGACACTTTGTGAACCTCAAATGCCCCACCAATTCCAGTTAATGACAATAAGGAAGAAGGAGGAGACACAATGGTGACAATCTTGAGGCTGGAGTCCATCACAATCACAACTGCACTTGGATCCCATTTCTATGACTCACCAGCTAAGTGATTTGGCAAGTTATGTGACCTTTCTGAGTCCCACTTTTTTAATTTGTTCAAAAAAATACATGTTGGAAATACATGAGAAGCACTTACCACAATGTCTTGCACTTACTAGGTACCTGGAATAATAGATATGATTAGATTATACATTATAAAAATACAGTGGCTACAACAGTTGATACTGGCATAGGGAGAACAGTATGAAATATAGACACCATATGAATAAACCCTAGTATACACTTTAAAAATCTTTTTTTTTTTTTTTTTTTTTTTTTGAGACAGAGTCTCCCTCTGTCGCCCAGACTGGAGTGCAGTAGCATGATCTCTGCTCACTGCAAGTTCCACTTCCCAGGTTCACGCCATTCTCCTGCCTCAGCCTCCCAAGTAGCTGGGACTACAGGTGCCCACCACCATGCCCAGCTAATTTTTTGTATTTTTAGTAGAGACGGGGTTTCACCGTGTGTTAGGCAGGATGGTCTCAATCTCCTGACCTCATGACCCGCCCACCTCAGCCTCCCAAAGTACTGGGATTACAGGCGTGAGCCACCACGCCAGGCCAAAAATCTTATTTTTTAAACATAACTGCGAATGTATAGAGGCAAGGATGGTTTGAAACAGAAGGCTAAGTGCAGGGGCAAAATGCAGCACATCTTTGTTTGCACCAAAGATGTCCCAGGAGGAATTATAAAGACAGAAAAACATTAGGCAATTGAAGGGATTAGAGTGAACCTTTGTTTGGACCTTAGCAGCGCAGACTAACCCTCTCATTGAGAGCAACTGTAAATGCTGGACAAAATTTTAGGAAGGAAGGAAAGAAGGAAGAAAGGAAGGATAGACGGACAGACAGACAAAGGAAGGAAGGATGGATGGACAGAGAGATGGATAGACAGGCAGAAGGAAGAACGAAGGAAGGAAGGAAGGAAGGAAGGAAGGAAGGAAGGAAGGAAGGAGAGGCAAATGGAAGGAAGAGAGGAGGGAAGGAAGGAAAGGCAGATGGACAGACAGGCAGATGGAAGAAAGGAAGGACAGATGGACAGACAGGCAGATGGAAGGAAGAAAGGAAGGAGGGAAGGAAGGGAGGAAGGAAAGACGGACAGATGGTCGGACAGGCAGATGGAAGGAAGAAAGGAAGGAGGGAAGTGAGGGAGGGAGGGAAGGAAGGAACCAGAGGAAGGAAGGAAACAGAAGAAAGAAAATTCTTTGAGGGCAACAAAGAACAAATAGGATAACCAAGACTCAAAATCCCCAGATGTGTAGGAGGGCATTGAGGAGCACGCATGGGCTTCTGCTCTTTCCTTGGGATATTTACAGACATCGTTTGGGGAAATTGTGGCTGAACAGGAAGCAATGGCCTGGGACTGCAGTGCTTCCTTAAGCTGTGGGGGCTGAGGTTGAAGTTTGATATTACCAAGTCAGCCAGTACTTGAGGGGCTTAGATTCTAGAGAAGAGGGAACCATGAAAAAGCGAGCCTGGGAAATTCTGCAGTCAATCTTCCCTCAAGGCATCTACCAATTCCTTCTTGAAACATGAGCCACCTGAAATCCAAATGAAAAGCAGGAACTTGGAGGCTAAACAACTGAGCAGAGTTTTTGAGTCTCACAGCTCTGAAAACAAGAGGTAGAAGTTCAGGGCCCACTCTGGTTTGGAGATCCTGCTAGACTCTGTCACACACATATGTAAGACAAATATGTGACATGTCTATATGCATATGGTACACACACACACACACACACACACACACACAGACCAAGGCCTGATGAAACTGTCTGGTAAAGATATAATGAGCCATTTGTAGATTTAGACAACTTATTACTTTTGTCGACAGCAGAAGGAAGCTTACCCAATGGTACCAGTTTTCTGTGGACTGCATCCTACCCACTAAAATAGATGCCACCAGAAGAAAAAGGGTCAGGAAAGTTGTAGAGCACCCCATTATTGATGAAAATTGAGCTAAAAATCAATAACAAAGAGATAACTAAAATGACCGAATATTTGAAAATTAGCAATGAATTTCTTAAATAATTAATGGGTTAAAAGAGCTTTCACAGTGGAAATTGGAAAATATTTTGCCCTAAAAAATAATGAAAATGTAGCATACCACATATGAAATGTAACTAAAGTGTTGCACAGAGGAACACTGACAGGCATTAGAAAAGAAGAAATGCTGAAAAGTGCAGTATTTATGTTTCCATCTGAAGAGGCTGGAAAAAAAATAAGATAGAAAAGGAAAAAGCGGCCAGGCGCGGTGGCTCACGCTTGTAATCCCAGCACTTTGGGAGGCCGAGGCGGGCGGATCACAAGGTCAGGAGATCGAGACCACGGTGAAACCCCGTCTCTACTAAAAAATACAAAAAAAAATTAGCCGGGCATGGTGGCGGGCGCCTGTAGTCCCAGCTACTCGGAGAGGCTGAGGCAGGAGAATGGCGAGAACCTGGGAGGCGGAGCTTGCAGTGAGCCGAGATTGCGCCACTGCACTCCAGCCTGGGCGACAGAGCGAGACTCCGTCTCAAAAAAAAAAAAAAGAAAAAGAAAAAGAAAAAAAGGGAATGACTATCAATGAAACAGAAGCGAAAGTTGGATAAAATCAATAAAGCTGAATGTTGGTTATTTGAAAATATTAATAAAACTGATATATCATTACCAATATAGTTCAAGAAAAAAATAGAATAATCAGAATTGAAAAATGGGACATCACTAGAGAATCTACGGACATTAATAAAGAAAACAAGATTACTTGAACAACTTCTTGATAATGAATTTGAAAATATATATGAACAAAATTTCTTAGAAGACACAATTTACCAAATTCATGCAAGAAGAAATAGAACATATGAATAGCCCTTAATATATCAAAAAAGCATAACCTATAATTAAAAATCCTCTCCAAGAAAAGCTCCACAACCAAATGGCTTCAGCAGTTGATTCTTTCAAATATTTAAAGGAGAAATAATACCAATTATACAGAAGCTGGGAAACTCATTAAGAGCTGGCATAAATTCAGTACAAAACCTGACAAGGGAATTACGACAAGGGAAAATTACAGACTTGTTAATTTCATGAAAATAAAGGCAACATTCTAAACAAATCATTATTAATTGAATCCAGGCTTTATTTCAGAAATAAAAAGATTGGTTTAAACATTCAAAAATCAATTACCTGTACTAGTAGAATACAGAGGGTGAACTATGCAAGTATCTCAATAGATGCTAAAAAAAAAAAGCACTCAAAAAATTCAACATTCATTTATAATGAAAATTTCAGTAAGCTAGGAATAGAGGTGAATTCCTTAACCTGCTACAGGGTATCTTCTTAAGAATTATATGAAAATCATATTTGGTGATGAAGTATCAAAATCGGAACCAAGATAAGTATATTCGCTGATGGCATTATTATTCACATTTCACTGGAAGTTCTGGCAGTGCAATCAGGCGAGAGTATGAATTGCTACAACCACTTTGAAAACTGTTTGGCGCTGTCTCCTGAAACTGAATGTAGGCACATCAGTCTGGGTTCCTAACCAGCATAAATAAGGGTTTGTACAACAATAGGTACAAATAAGAATGTTCGAATTAGTACTTTTTGCAATAGTCAAATACTGGGAACCATCTTAATGACCATCATTCAATACAGTGCAGTCTACTCATATAATGGAATACCTAGAGCAGCAGTCAGCAAACTGTTTCTGTAAATGACCAAATAGTAAATATTTCAGGTTTTCTGAACCAAAGGGCAAAACCAAGGGTATTATATAGGTACTAATATGCCATGTAATAATGTAAAAAACATCATTAGCTCATGAGCTATACAGAAACAGTGGCGGGCCAGGTGTGGCCCCTGGGCCATAGTTTGCCAAACTCCACTACAGAGAAATGAAAAGAACAAACTCTGTTACATGGAAAGGCCTGGATCAGTTTCATGGGCCGACTCAGCTGAACAATACCAGATGCAAAAGAGCATACGTACGGCTCCCTTTATGCGAAGTTAAAAACAGCAGCACAATGTATGGGACTAGAAGTATGCAGAGGGCTCAAACCTCAATCAAGGGTTATCAATTAGTAGGGGGCACAAGACAGGCTTCTGGGGTTAGGAATATCCTCTGAGCGGAGTGGCGTTGTATTCATTTGTACAAATTTATTAAACCGTAAATATAAATTTGTGCATTTGCTGTGTTTATATTTATCTTCAGTTAAAAGGCTTACCAAATAAATTGTTGGTGAATATTTATTAGTGTGTACCTTCGGAGCAGACTTCGTATGGACGGGGGAGAAGAGGGAAAGGAGAAAGAAGCCCCTCCACCATTTCTGAGCGAGCCTCAGGGGGACATGGGAAAGGTTCTCACCAGACAGTTATTACAGGCAGTTATTTCAACATCAACCAAAATGGCAAAAACTGGAAGCAAGTTGAATGTCCCAAACTTAAGCATTTTTTAATAAATTCTGATATATACATATAATGAAATATCATGCTTCTATAATATATTATATGATATTATAATATCATAGAATACATCCATTATATGTATGTATACATACAATGAAATATCAACATAAACAATGTTATTAAAGAAGTTTTATCCATATGGGAAAATTCCCACAATACTGTGGGAATACAAATTTAAAACTCAGTATATGAAATACACACACAGTCACACATACACACATTAGAAAACTATCAAAATTTCAACTATGGTTATTTCTGAGTTACAGACTTATAATCTGTGTCTTTTTTGCTTTAAATTATCTTGTATTTTTTTCATATTTCAAAAATAATATTGCATATATAATCAAGAAAAATATTTTCTTTTTTATTCTTTTGTTTTTTCAGACAGGGACTTGCTATGTTGCCCAGGCTGGTCTTGAGCTCCTGGGCTTAAGCAATCCTTCTGCCTCGGCCTCCCAAAGTGCTGGGATTACAGGTGTGAGCCATCACACCTGGCCCAGAAGAAGAAAAATATTTTCAACGAGCCCAGAGTAGGGGGGGGACAGTTTTAAAGTTATTATTCTGATTAATGAGCTTTACCTTAAGAAATAAAACATCTTCATAACCTGAAAGAAAAACACAACAATTTCAACTACTTTTTAGAGGAATTAATTTTTAAAATAAACTTTAAGCAACCTCATAAATAGGACAATGTTTCTTATCACTGCTGTATGATGGAGTCAACAAATGTGAAACTGAAGACTGTCAGTATCAACATTTATGGTGAATAAGATTCCGCTGATGAAGATGTTTATAACAGACATTCTTTCAATCAACATTAACTTATCACCTATTCTTTGCCCAGCACTTACTGGCAGCAGGTATACAGGTAATCAGATAGTCATGTCCTAGAGGACTGTGAAATACAAGCATCATCAGAAAACCACATAAAAATAAAACTCCTACTCTGATACATGCTACAAATGAGAAAAAAAATAATTCTCCAAGAACAAACAACAGGCTTCCAGCCATTTCCCTAAATCCACAAAGCTGGCTTTGAAGTGCCAGGCACACCTGCTGCCTTCCCAGTAAATCTGACAGATATGTTTTACACCTGGCCAATTCCCATTTTTCTAGCGGCGTTGGGTTGGGAATGAATTTTGATCACATACATTTGAAAACTATCGGAATCCAGACCAATGCTCACCACCTGCCAGGGGCTCAGGAAGAATGGATAAGTTTCCCTTATGAGAAGAAAATGAGGGTCCACGTCCAGGATTCAAGAGCAATTTTCTCCTGCAGGGTGGGGTGCCTAGGGCTGGAGCGCTGGATAGAGAAGGGGGCTGGATTGAAACCCAGTGTCAGAGAACTGCCTAGACCAACAGTTATTGACAACAGTCCTGGGTGAAGCAAGTTCACAGATATATACCTTTGATTTAATTAATTTGTTAATTAAAGTAGACCAGGCATAATACTGGAATGCAGTTTGCACCCTTACGGATGTCACAGGGGAGGAGAAACATCTTACAGAGCTCCGGCGGGATGCCGTGGGCTGACGCAGGAGTGTGTGTCAGTGACCCTCAGAGCCAGCTCAGACAGGAAGGGCTGCAGGAGTGAGCCTTGGGGGGCACATCGAGGGTGGCCCAGAGATAACAGCCACCGCCAACCGCTAGACACGTCGGGAAGCCAGGCTGGACTGCAAGCCTCGGACTGAGAGAAGGACAGTGAGGCACGTCCGGTGCTTCTGTGTGGCTCTGCATCCCACAGAAAGAACTCTCAGTAGAAAGGATAGTTTCAGAAACCATGGGAGGTGGTGAAGCAGTGAGCACAGCAGGCCCCACCTGGATCATGGGCAGTGCATGGGAGAGAAGTTGTGGTCATCTTTGAAAGCAACCCTAGGGACCCCACCATTTAGGAGGGGGCAATCACCCTTCAATCCCGGACTTGGTCACTCATTTCCCTCTACGTCCCACTCATGCCATGTTACAGGTCTCCGTGAGAGCCATTTCTTCCTGGGTCTCTTTCCTGGTGTGAGAGAACTTCCACCATGCCCCTCCTGCAGCAGCCCGTGGCAGAAGTGCCAGTCACAAGACGCCCTCCATCCAGACTTGCAGGTGACTTCATGCCCCCAGACAGCAGGGTGGGAGGGAACACCTTAAGGGGCGCTTCACCTCCGTGACTCCCATGCCTGCAAGCCTGAACCCCTGTATGCGTTGGAAGGGAGTTCACAGCATGCCACATTCCCAGGAACAGCCCCTTCGGTAACAAAACACAGGACGACAGAATAGGAGTAAATTATTCAGTGTCTTCCTCTCACCTCTGAGCACTCTTCAGTGCAGTGGGAGCACATTGCACTTGTCCTGCCCCACTCGCCCCAGGCTGCCACTGCAGGCTGACTGACAGCTGCCTGACAGAGCCCTGATCTGGAGGAACAGGCTGTGCTGAGCTCTGTGGCGACAAGCGCACTTTGATTCAGATTCAGCTAACATTTTCTGAGCTTCTTCCAAGTGTCAAGTGTCAGGCGGGGCTCAGCCCTTCCCTGAAGGGCTGCTGAAATCCTCCTGCCTATGGGACGGGAATTGCGGCTAGGACAA
Source organism: Hylobates moloch (assembly GCF_009828535.3). NCBI lineage: Eukaryota > Metazoa > Chordata > Mammalia > Primates > Hylobatidae > Hylobates > Hylobates moloch. Next base: position 647,477 of record NW_026652307.1, on the reverse strand, counting down.
ATGGAAGCCTGCATGTTTGCAAAGGCACCACTGGAATTTTTTTATTTTTTTTAAGGAATCAGCTAGGTATGGCCCTGAATGCATGGGTTCAGGAAAGCCATAAATATATCCTAAGTATGGGAACGTTCAGTCTTCCCAACAGACCAAATGCTGCATTAAGCATGACCAGGCAGTTCAGCCCTGGTTCCTGGGCCATGGGGGTACCCACCTTCTTCAGAAAAGCTTCCTCTTAGAGACACCGGCAAAGCTTATGGGGTGGGGCTCACCACACAGGAGTGCATGCAATCCGTCTGCCAATAAGCACAACTCAAGGGGGTGGGGAGGGATGTGAAAGGCACAATCCCAAAACCAGAAGGCAGGGCAGGCAGAGGGAGGTGAGCAAAGGCGTATCAGGATGTGCGATTGCATCAGGAGCCCTTTCATGAGGGGGCAAGCCTGTGCGTCATGTGTCAGGCCCTGTGAAATAACAGGAGGGAGGAAATGAGAAGAAATGGATAGTGTGTGTGTCTGTGTTTCTGTGTGTAGGTATCCGGATGTGGGCTGGGCTCCTCTTACCCCTTAAATCTAGTTATTGGCCTAGGTGAGGCCAATCCCCAGCCCCACAAAGGGAAGGCTGATGGGGTAGGGCTACTGTTTAGCTCCATCCTCCAGGAACAAGTTCAAAGTCCTAAAGGGCCTTTTCTGCCTGAAGGACTGCAGTGTGAAACATGTGAAGTACAGCATATACCATCAGTGTGTACATGCACACACACACACACACAAACACACACATGCACACACACACATGCACACACACACATGCACACACAAACATGTGCACACATGGGCACCCCCACCCCCACACACAAATACACACATGCAGGTGGGCACATACATGCATGCACACACATGCACACACACAAACATACACGCAGGCACACACATACACACAGGGCACACACATATGAACACACATGCAAGTCATTTCTGAGGGCACCAGACCTCTCAGAAGTGTTGAGGATGTGCGGGTTACATACAGAAAGAAACAAAAATGAGAAGCATTTCTTTGAAGAGAAAACTTGTTCCACCATCCTGCCCCTTGTTCTCCGGCCTCTCCTCAGCTCCCAAATCCCCCTTTCACTGCTGACAGAGCGCCGGATACGGGTGGCTGCCATTTGAAGTGTGGCTCAAAGTCAAAGTGTTTTTTACTCAGATCCATAAAGATGGCCCCAGAACGGTTGGTAAGGGTCAGTCGACAGACCCTGCCCTCCCTGCGCTCCTCCCCACTCTCCACGCTGATGCCACCCACCAGGCCAAGTCCACAGTACATCTGCAATGATGCTCTAGGTCAGAGGGCTCTAGCTGCCCCAAGACAGCTTCAGAGCCAACTGCAGGCTGCAAGCTTGGGTGGGATGAGTCAGAAGACCACGGCCTTGTCCAGCGGCCTGGAGGTTCCACAGACACTGACAGCAGGACCACAACACATGCGGAGGGGTGTGGCAGGAGGGAGATTCAGGAAGCTCTTGGGCCAGATTTGGTCGTGGCTTCAGCTCCCTCCTGGGGAAGGAAGCCTCCTGAGGGCCGTGGCTCCAGATGAGGGCTTGGCCGGCTCACAGCTGCCTCAGCACACAGCTGGGGGCTGAGTGGAGGACATTAAAAAGCCTCAGGCCTGGCCCAGGGCCACCTAATAATCTGCAGTCAGCGCTCACATGCCCCAGTGGGGTTCCCCATGAAAGGGAGCCCCTCCACCCTGCAACCACCCTGGGATTCTCCAGGCAGGTGAGCTCATCACAGCCCCAAAATGCAAAGACATTGAAAATGTAGACAATATCTTCCTCGAGACCAGATGCACCCAAGACAGGTGTTTTCTAATCAGTGCAGTGCTCACTTGTGCTGGAGACCCGGAGACACATTTCCCCATCACTGTCACTGATGAAGATGCCTCCTGGGATCGGCAGGTGCCCAAGTTTGAAGAGCAGCTGTGAAAGCTGTCCTGGTGAAGAGTTTGAAGTTGTGGCCCAGATCCTCACTTAGGAGATTCTGTGATGTAAAAACTGCTGAATTCCATGGGAGGTGGAACAGATTTGGGACCCTTGGATGACAACCGAAAGTTCCCAAAACCAACTTTCATTTCACACGTGCACAGGCAGGGAGAGGAGACGTGGAGTCTGCTCCTGGGAGGGGCACCAATGGTGGTTTCATGTTTGAGGGTGCACGTCCCCTGCCTAAAACGCCAATGGCCAGTTTCAGGAAAGCGGAGGAGACTCGTGGTGTGCAGTGGGAGGAGGTGGGCTACCCTTACTTAGCCATTTATAAAAAGACAATCATTTTTCCCTGTAATTTCTCTGCATAAAAACATCAGGCACTTGTGGGTAACCTGGAGCACTCTGTGCCAGTCCTTGCTTTGCGGGCCACAGTCAGGAGCTCATTTGCTCCAGAGAGGTCACTATAGAAACCTTAGGAGAAAGTAACTCAGAAGGATTTTCACAGCATGGAGAGCCACTCTATTTCTCCCCCTCAACCAGGCTCTTGTGTTTTCAGAATAGCCTTGGGTGAAAGCCCAGATTGGTTTCCTGAGCAGGAAAAGGATTTAGAGACAAAGGTGGCATGAGAAGTCTGATGCAGAGATGGCCAGGGCGGCAGGTGGTTCCACCTGCCTGAAAGGTGTGCCTAGGAGCTTGTAAAAGACCCTGAGCTTCTCTCTGAGCGTTGCCTGCCCTCCTCAGGGCACCTGGTGGGAACCACACATAGTTCCAAGCAAATACCCCTGAGCTTCTTATCAAGTTAACAGATAACAAGGCTCTTGAAGGACAGCTGTGCTTATCTGGAGCGGCCATTGAGGACAGAGGTAACCCGGCTGGAGGGTGGCTGACCTGCAGCCTCATGTCATAACTACTCGGTGGAAAGGACACTGGGTCTCTAGACATCCAGTAAAGCTGCCATCCCTGAGAACAAACCCTGTGCTGGCACTTGGCATTCAGAACGTTTCTATTCTCACACTTACAGGCAAGAATGCTCGCCTGCATGCCAGGCCTGTATCTGCATTTTCTAGAGAAGCTCACAGAGACTCAGAGAGATTCAGGCTCTTGGCCAAGGAGTTTGAGCCTGGTGTGCTAGACACCCCAGCCTGGGATCACCACGATGCCCTACTGCCTCTGAAAGTGAGCAGGGCACACTCAGTGGGGCGCATTTAAGATAAATATTATCAACCTCAAACTTATGCAAAGTGACTGTGAGTGACAGATTGTCCAGGGCGGCTCTGAAGTGACATGTGCCTGCAGTTATGCCACCAGCTGTTCTCATGTTTGGTCTGAAAAATAGGATGAACATAAAAATTGTTTCTTAGACAAGACATCCTTTAGTCAGAGAAGCCAAGTACTATGAGCACTAGCTCAATGTCATTTGAGGTCCCAGATACTCTTTTACAACAATGTTAGCCCATGTGCCCTCTCCTGCCTTAGGAGAGCTTTCCTCTTTGGAGGCTTGAAGATGTGCTGGTCTCACAACCGTTCCTATAAAATTACAAATAGCCCAGAGAGGGACTCGGGTGTGTGCTCCTGTTGGTTAACAAGGTCAGTTAGATGCCATCGAGAGACCGTCAAAGCCAGGTGCTCAAGTGTCATAGGTGCACCCTTAGCAGGTATCTCAAACATCCTTGAGGTGATCTCACCCTCCTCTTGTGGAACCCCATGGCACTGCCTTCAGTGGGCCCTGTGTAAATGCCCCCCATGGGCTCTATTTTGAGGCCCTCTGTTGGCCCTGCATCAAGGGTTTTAGTTTCTTGTTGTTCCTGCAACAAATGACCACAAATACAGTGGCTTGCATGACACAAATTCAGTATCTTAGTGTTCTGGCATTGAGAAGCTGAAGTGGATCTCCCTGGGCTAACACGGAGTTGTTGCAGGCCTGGGTTCCTCCTGGAGTGCCTATCCCCTGCCTTTCCAGCTCCCGCAGGCTGTGGGCATTCCTCTGCCCAGTGCCTGTGCCTTTGTCTTCAAAGCCAGCAGAGGTTGGCTGGGTCCTTCTCACACGGCCTCACCCTAACCACCTCTTCCGCCTCCCTCTACTGCTTACAAGGATCCTGGTTGTCATATGGGGCCCAACTGGATAATCCAGGATCATCTCCCATCTCAAAGTCCTTCACTTAATCCCATCTGCAAAGCCCCTTTTACCATGAAAGGAAACATGTTCACAGCTTGAAGAATTAGGACATGGACATCTTTAGGGTCTACTCGACCTACCACAGGGTATTCCACAGTTGTGTGTGTGGATGTGATATTGAGGCAATTGAAGATGGCATTCTTTACCTTCTGCTTAGTTATTATTAGCATGCATATCATCTTGGACTTAATTGACCTCCTGGTGCAGGGTGTTAAGGAAAATTCTTGTGTTCTGAATTATGACCTTTGGGCCAAGACGTTGGGAGACCCTGGCCCAAACAAGGAGTTTCAGCTTCCTATTAGCTTTCTGCTGAAATGCATCCACAGCCAGAGCCTGTGAGACCTTGGATGGCACAGACTGAACAAGCTGTGAGGTCTGCATTTGTAGACTCGAATCTCCCATTTACATTCTTGGACTGAAACCTCAGTCCTGCTTATCATGTAATCACGGAGCAAAGCTAGGCTTGGAGAATAGTGGCAAGAAGTTCCCACGTGTATGGAGCTATAGTTTTTCCCACATTCCTCTTAGGAGCTGTGCCTAAGATGCTGCACTAGCAACCTCTGTATTGTGAAGGGACTGCGTTTCCTGGATTCTAAAACACACGAGTTGGATTCCTGTCCTCGTGAAGCCATCTCAGGGAACAGGGTGAGCAGGAGGGGCGCTGCAGGCCATCATGATTGTCCTAACAGGCACTCTTCTGGCAGGAACTGGTAAGGATAGAACACAGACTTGGTCCCTGCAGCTGAAAGGGAGGAGGCAGGATAGTGATGGAAGAGGCGAAAGAAAGATATTTGCACGGGCAAGCCCAGTATTCAATAATTGTGGCAAGACTTCATCCTTACAAATCTACTTAGGGCCGACTCCGCACCTGAGCTGCTTCCCAGACCTGCTCTTCTATCCCGGAAGCAGTGGGCAGCATGGTGAAGACCTGCCACTGTCTTTGACGCTGGCACATTGATGCAATTCTTCCAAGCTCTTTGCTCCTGGGTGACCCCCATTGCAGGCAGAGCCTCCACAATGTTTGGGGAGGGGGCTGAGCACACCTCTGTGTGCTTCATCCATCCAGCCAGCCATTTATTCATTAAACAGATATCTATTGAATAGCTTCGAGAGCCAGAAATTGTGCTAGTTGCCGTGGAAATAAATTCACATGACATGCTCTCTGCTCTCTAGGTACCTGCAGTAAATTTCACTCCTAATCTCGCTAAATGTCTCTCTCTTTTTATATATATTTTATGACACATTGTGACTTCCAGAGCTTCTTTTGTGCTCATTTCCCATAATGTTTTGGGTATTTCATTGTTTTTATACCAAAGCATATTTTTCCAATTTCTAGTTCAAATTATTGCTTAGATCATTGTGGACTAAGGCAGACAATAATAAAAATAGTTTCCGGCACTTGTTTTTTGAAATATTTTTCTTTTCTTTATAAGAACACATTGCTATAGTTTCATAAGCATTAAATAAAAACCATCTTTTTTGTTGTTAAACAATTCATATTCGAATTGTTAAAATGGAATTTTTCAATATCCCGGAGCCCTTGAAGATTCCATAAAAATTTAGTCCCAAACTATGAAAAGGAGTGAGGGTAATCTCTAATTCTTCAAGATACTCATTCAAAAAATTTTAGCAGACCATCCACTTCTACAAGTCTCACAAATGAAATATTGCTAAACATATTGCTGATTCAATACAAATTCCAATCAACCAATATTATTTGCATAATTTCATTAAAATATTCATTTAAAATACTGCTTTGGCAATAGGAATTCTGATGTGCAATTCATGTCCAGTTGCTCTAGTTCCAGCCTGCAGCAGTCAGACATGAGGTGCAAGGGGCTTCAAGGGTGGAAACCCAGACGCGAA